>NC_069505.1:456534680-456845930 GCF_027579735.1 Bombina bombina | reverse complement strand
AAATTATATTTAACTTAGGGGGTGTTAGGGTTAGACTTAGCTTTAGGGGTTAATACATTTATTAGAGTAGCGGCGAGGTCCGGTCGGCAGATTAGGGGTTAATACTTGAAGTTAGGTGTTGGCGATGTTAGGGAGGGCAGATTAAGGGTTAATACTATTTATTATAGGGTTTTTGAGGCGGGAGTGAGGGGTTTAGGGGTTAATACATTTATTATAGCAGCGGTGAGGTCCGGTCGGCAGATTAGGGGTTAATAAGTGTAGGCAAGATAGCGGCGACGTTGGGGGGGGCAGATTAGGGGTTAATAAATATTATGTAGGTGTCGGCGATGTTAGGGGCAGCAGATTAGGGGTATATAGGGATAATGTAGGTGGCGACGGTGTCCGGTCGGCAGATTAGGGGTTAAAAAAAATTAATAGAGTGGCGGCGATGTGGGGGGGCCTCGGTTTAGGGGTACATAGGTAGTTTATGGGTGTTAGTGTACTTTACAGGGAGTGCAGAATTATTAGGCAAATGAGTATTTTGACCACATCATCCTCTTTATGCATGTTGTCTTACTCCAAGCTGTATAGGCTCGAAAGCCTACTACCAATTAAGCATATTAGGTGATGTGCATCTCTGTAATGAGAAGGGGTGTGGTCTAATGACATCAACACCCTATATCAGGTGTGCATAATTACTAGGCAACTTCCTTTCCTTTGGCAAAATGGGTCAAAAGAAGGACTTGACAGGCTCAGAAAAGTCAAAAATAGTGAGATATCTTGCAGAGGGATGCAGCACTCTTAAAATTGCAAAGCTTCTGAAGCGTGATCATCGAACAATCAAGCGTTTCATTCAAAATAGTCAAGAGGGTCGCAAGAAGCGTGTGGAAAAACCAAGGCGCAAAATAACTGCCCATGAACTGAGAAAAGTCAAGCGTGCAGCTGCCAAGATGCCACTTGCCACCAGTTTGGCCATATTTCAGAGCTGCAACATCACTGGAGTGCCCAAAAGCACAAGGTGTGCAATACTCAGAGACATGGCCAAGGTAAGAAAGGCTGAAAGACGACCACCACTGAACAAGACACACAAGCTGAAACGTCAAGACTGGGCCAAGAAATATCTCAAGACTGATTTTTCTAAGGTTTTATGGACTGATGAAATGAGAGTGAGTCTTGATGGGCCAGATGGATGGGCCCGTGGCTGGATTGGTAAAGGGCAGAGAGCTCCAGTCCGACTCAGACGCCAGCAAGGTGGAGGTGGGAGTACTGGTTTGGGCTGGTATCATCAAAGATGAGCTTGTGGGGCCTTTTCGGGTTGAGGATGGAGTCAAGCTCAACTCCCAGTCCTACTGCCCAGTTTCTGGAAGACACCTTCTTCAAGCAGTGGTACAGGAAGAAGTCTGCATCCTTCAAGAAAAACATGATTTTCATGCAGGACAATGCTCCATCACACGCGTCCAAATACTCCACAGCGTGGCTGGCAAGAAAGGGTATAAAAGAAGAAAATCTAATGACATGGCCTCCTTGTTCACCTGATCTGAACCCCATTGAGAACCTGTGATCCATCATCAAATGTGAGATTTACAAGGAGGGAAAACAGTACACCTCTCTGAACAGTGTCTGGGAGGCTGTGGTTGCTGCTGCACGCAATGTTGATGGTGAACAGATCAAAACACTGACAGAATCCATGGATGGCAGGCTTTTGGGTGTCCTTGAAAAGAAAGGTGGCTATATTGGTCACTGATTTGTTTTTGTTTTGTTTTTGAATGTCAGAAATGTATATTTGTGAATGTTGAGATGTTATATTGGTTTCACTGGTAAAAATAAATAATTGAAATGGGTATATATTTGTTTTTTGTTAAGTTGCCTAATAATTATGCACAGTAATAGTCACCTGCACACACAGATATCCCCCTAAAATAGCTATAACTAAAAACAAACTAAAA
Source organism: Bombina bombina (assembly GCF_027579735.1). NCBI lineage: Eukaryota > Metazoa > Chordata > Amphibia > Anura > Bombinatoridae > Bombina > Bombina bombina. The sequence goes on along the minus strand of NC_069505.1, from coordinate 456,844,005 downwards.
ACTACTTCCAAAACTATTCAGCTTTGATGTTAATGAGTTTTTTGGGTTCATTGAGAACATGGTTGTTGTTCAATAATAAAATTAATCCTCAAAAATACAACTTGCCAAATAATTCTGCACTCCCTGTAGAGCACAGTAGTTAAGGGCTTTATGAACCGGCGTTAGCCCAGAAAGCTCTTAACTCCTGAATTTTTTCTGCGGCTGGAGTCTTGTCGTTAGATTTCTAACGCTCACTTCAGCCAAGACTCTAAATACCGGCGTTAGAAAGATCCCATTGAAAATATAGGATACGCAATTGACGTAAGGGGATCTGTGGTATGGAAAAGTCGCGGCTGCAAAGTGATGCCAGGGATACATTTCTCCCCAGTTTAGTAGAAAAACGGGGAGCTGAGGGCTAGTGGGTTAAGAGCAGATAAGAAATTATAGGGAAAAAAATAATAAAGAATAATAAATGTATTATCCCTATAATTTCAGAGAGAGGCAGGAGGGATACATATGGATGTACCATTAATTGCAAAGACAGAAAGGAATCTTGCAAGAAAAGGAGGCCTGTCTGACTCTAATATATATCTTGAAAAACCCACTGGTTTAGATTATCAACATAAGGTGGTGGATTAATATAGGAGAGCAATGCTCTGTGTCAGGGAGTAAATGGGACCCCAAATACCCAATTGGAAGTTAGAATGAAGTTAAAATTGTCTCAGAAAACCATTCATAACACAAATCTTTATTGGGAGACAAAAAGTAAAGTCCAGCAGGACTCAGACAAACATTCACACATACACTGATTAAAAATAGCTCAAGCTCGTGTCTTAATTTAGAAGAATTCAATATGTAGCGTGGGAAACGGAAATATTATTTTTGCAGTAATCTCTGCAAATGGGTTCTTAAGGATATCTAATATAAGCAAATGCTATAAGATTCCTAAGATTATTAATAATATGCAGATTAACTGTTGCACAGTAAATAATGGACCCTTGGATGGTGTGTGCAGAGAGTAATAGCTAGGATATGTATATATAACTTATTCAGTTTTAGCATCAGGGTATCATAAAGTTCAATAGTATGTGCACTGATAGTGAGCACAAGGTAGCACTCGATATCACAGAATAATTTAATTATATTGCAATATACTGAGAGCTGGAGTTCAGCAGTATTGCTCAGAGAAATTATAAGTGATATGTGTACTAATAGTAGACACAAAGTAACACCCGGTATCACCAGGGTAAATTAAATATATTGCGATATGACTGAGAGCTTAGGTTCAACATCCAGGTCTGACCACTGTGGTGTTGTGTGACCCGGTATTCTAAATAGTATGACCGGTATATGTGTGTTTACTAATAAATGTAATTGTATGTTTGATACATATTAGCACAACCGGAAAAGTGAAATGATACCTAATATCTCCCAGTTACAAAAGTTATATGCTAGGCTGCACTATTGTGGTATAGCTTAGGTAATGCCGAGGTATTATTCCATATGTACAAAAATATTTTAAGATGATATACATCAAATATTATAACCTGTATGTCAGTACCGTTGATTTTTTGTTAACCAATTGTTATAGTTATTATATTAAAGTGAGCCTGCACTAATATCTAGTTGCCACCTTGCTTGCCAAACACATATGGTTTAGGCCTTGCACTAATATCTAGTTGCCACCTTGTTTGCTAAACACATGTAGTTTAAGATATTGTGAGTTATCCGTTGTACAAATTAACAAAGTAAGAAACTCTCATAACCCCTGGCTAAAAAAAGCCTCTTCTATAGCGGAGGCTATCATTAATATTACTTCTAGCTAATAACACTTCAACATTCATATCACCATCTGCAAAGGTCTCTACTATATCGGAGACTGTATTATTGTTAATCTGCTCAAATTTCACACACGTGTATTCTATAATTGTAGAAAATATACTAGCGAGCGAGCGGCTAAAAACAGTGAGGTACTATGACCTCGTGAGCAATGCCCCTGACGCGCGTTTCACATAACGCTTCTTCAGAGGGGTACGCGCCGGCCGGACTTGTCATGTTATATTTATTTGAAAGACCCGGGCAGGACCATGATTGGCTCACCGAATATCAGATTGTCGGCTATTATTGGTCATATAGATGAGGCACACCCATGGATGATCCAATCATATTATCTTTGCGAGCATCATCTGTTGTCAGGTAGAATTGGTGTGACACAAGCCTTGATCTATAATATACAGGTTATCACACGAACAAGAAGGGATGCTGATTAAACTGCTTGGGTATCAGAACTGGCATACTGCATTTTCTATGTGTGCTTGTCAATATATTTTGCAGCATATTGAGCATTACGTTTTTCTTATTGTAGACATATTATGGTTGCAAAATTAACTTAAACCATCTACGAGATGGAAGAAAAAATAATATGTGAGAAGAATGTGCTAAAATACATATGTGAAACAACAACATAGCGTTAAGAGAAGTGCGGTGTAATTTAAACGTGAAAAAAGAAAAATAGGACTAGATCGATTGAAAAAGATTTTATTAGAATATAAAATGTGTTCTTGAATTACTAACGTGATGATTAACGTAAGTACCAGACAAGTGGTAATGGGGAGACATACCATTAAATTAGTATGATCTAATAGTGAAATAATAAAGTGATATAATGATAGTAAGATAGCAAGATGTTTGCTAATATATGTGCTTTTTTAATTATCTGAAGTTATTCAAACACTTAATTGTAACGTTCCATCTAGAGGCAGTTTTAAAAGGGTAACGATATATATGTTAACCCGTACCAGTAGTGACTTTATTAAGTTTGTAGGAAAACGTTGTATTATTATGCTCGTTTAATCCAGCTGGGTGTACAGTATTGAGCAAATGTATCCATCTGCACTCTGCCTTCAGTAGTGCATTCTCAACATTGCCACCTCTTATGCCCAGTGATATTTTCTGTAATACTGCAAATTTCATATGGTTGTATTGGCTTCTATGTTTAATTAGAAAATGTTTAGCGACACTAGTGATCTTTTTACCATTTTGGAGATCATTTTTAGCATTTTTGATATTATTCTTGTGTTCCAATATTCTTACTCGTGCCTCTCTAGTAGTCATTCCTACATAGGCTTTGTCACATTCGCAAAAGATAATATAGATTACACCAGAAGTCCTACATGTAAAGTGTTGGTAAAGTTTATGGACCGTGCCATATTTATCTTTGATCTCTTTTATCTTTTTGACAAAAGGACATGCTGTACAGGTACAGCAAGGATACATGCCTGGGTCGGTGTCTTTTTTTCTTGGATTGTGCACATAATGACTCTTGACCAATTGGTCCTTCAAGTTTCTGGGTCTCTTGTATCCAATTTTGACTCTGTCTCCTATTATATCTTGGAGATCTGGGTCATTCTCTAGGATGAACCAATTATCATTGAATATTTTAATTACATGCTGCATTTGTGGATTATAAGTGGTAATTAACCTTGGAATAGCTTTGGAGGTATCTTTCTTTTTTGGATGAAGTAATTCAGATCTTTCTGTTTTTAGGGCTTTAAATTTATCCTTCTTAACAGACCTCTTACTGTATCCCCTCTGGACTAATCTTGTTATTAAGTCCTTACTCTCATTTTCAAAGATTGTGGTATCTGAACAGTTGCGTCTAAGTCGAAGGAATTCCCCGTAAGGTATCGCTCTTAATGTACTATTGGGGTGAGCACTCGATTCATGCAGTAATGAATTTGTTGATGTTACCTTCCTAAAGATCTTAGTTTGCACTGTCCCATCTAGATTTTTGGTTATTGTGAGATACAGAAAGTTAATCTCATGTAGTTCTGCTTGGTAGGTTAGTTTGATGTTGAGATTGTTAACATTAAGTATTGATAAAAATTCATCTAACATTTCACGTGTGCCTTCCCACAAGAAGAGCACATCATCAATGTACCTAAGCCAGAGTACTACATGGTTGGTGAATTTTTCCATGATATCTGTGAAGACTACTTTTTGTTCCCAAAAACCTAAAAATAGATTGGCATACGTGGGGGCACACGAGGTGCCCATCGCTGTGCCTTGTGTTTGAAGGAAAAAACTGTCTTTGAAGGTAAAGATATTATGAGTTAGAACAAATTGCAACAGGGAAATGACAAATTCATTATGTTCTTCATTATCCAATGAATTTGTGGATAGAAAGTACCTCACTGCTTGTATACCATCTTCATGTCTGATACTGGTGTATAAAGATTCCACATCTGCTGTAATGAGCCAGGTATCTTTTCCCAGGTAGAGATCTTGTAAGATTTGCAATACTTCCATCGTATCTCGGACGTATGATGGTAGTGTTGTTAAGTATTCCCTCAACCTCTGATCTACATATTTGCTCGCAGACTCTGTTAGATTATTGTTACCGGATACAATTGCTCTACCGGGAGGTTTGGTCAGATTTTTGTGAACTTTTGGTAGGAAGTATATGGTTGCAAAAGTGGGGTTTTTCTGTATTAGAAATTCTTTTTCAGTTTTTGTAATGATTCCATCTTTCCACGTTTTTACGATCAATTTGTTATACAGATTCATATACTCTGTTTGGGGATTCGAAAATAATTTTCTATAACAATCTTGATTTGATAATTGTCTCATTGCTTCTTCGACATAGTCAGTTTTGGACCATAAAACAATATTTCCGCCCTTATCAGAGGGCTTAATGATTACATCATTCCAAGTTTTTATGTCGTTCAGAGCGCTTATTTCAGAGTGAGTTAGATTATTATTCACATTGTAGATAGGTAATTGTTCAATTTTATTACATACTATTTGTGAGAATACATTTATTTGTGGAGAGATTGTAGTGGGGGGCATATAAGTGGATTTAGGTTTTAAATCCTTTTTCCAAGAGGTTGATTGGATGTCAATATCTGATTGTATATCTGATTGTATAACCGTTTCAGTTCGTAGAAGGTTTAAGTTAATTTTGCAACCATAATATGTCTACAATAAGAAAACACCGTAATGCTCAATATGCTGCAAAATATATTGACAAGCACACATAGAAAATGCAGTACTGCCAGTTCTGATACCCAAGCAGTTTAACTCAGCATCCCTTCTTGTTCGTGTGATAACCTGTATACTATAGATCAAGGCTTATGTCACACCAATTCTACCTGACAACAGATGATGCTCGCAAAGATAATATGATTGGATCATCCATGGGTGTGCCTCATCTATACTGACCAATAATAGCCGACAATCTGATATTCGGTGAGCCAATCAATGGTCCTGCCCGGGTCTTTCAAATAAATATAACATGACAAGTCCGGCCGGCGCGTACCCCTCTGAAGAAGCGTTATGTGAAACGCGCGTTCAGGGGCATTGCTCACGAGGTCATAGTACCTCACTGTTTTTAGGTCCGCTCGCTCGCTAGTATATTTCTACAATTATAGAATACACGCGTGTGTGAAATTTGAGCAGATTAACAATAATACAGTCTCCGATATAGTAGAGACCTTTGCAGATGGTGATATGAATGTTGAAGTGTTATAGCTAGAAGTAATATTAATGATAGCCTCGCTATAGAAAAGGCTTTTTTTTAGCCAGGGGTTATGAGAGTTTCTTACTTTGTTAATTTGTACAAACGGATAACTCACAATATCTTAAACTACATGTGTTTAGCAAATAAGGAGGCAACTAGATATTAGGTGCAAGGCCTAAATCATATATGTTTGGCAAGCAAGGTGGCAACTAGATATTAGTGCAAGGCCTCACTTTAATATAATAACTATAACAATTGGTTAACAAAAAATCAACGGTACTGACATACAGGTTATAATATTTGATGTATATCATCTTAAAATATTTTTGTACATATGGAATAATACCTCGGCATTACCTAAGCTATACCACAACAGTGCAGCCTAGCATATAACTTTTTGTAACTGGGAGATATTAGGTATCATTTCATTTTTCCGGTTGTGCTAATATGTATCAAACATACAATTACATTTATTAGTAAACACACATATATACCGGTCATACTATTTAGAATACCGGGTCACACAACACCACAGTGGTCAGACCTGGACTGCTGAACCTAAGCTCTCAGTCATATCGCAATATATTTAATTTACCCTGGTGATACCGGGTGTTACTTTGTGTCTACTATTAGTACACATATCACTTATAATTTCTCTGAGCAATACTGCTGAACTCCAGCTCTCAGTTATATTGCAATATAATTAAATTATTCCTGTGATATCGAGTGCTACCTTGTGCTCACTATCAGTGCACATACTATTGAACTTCATGATACCCTGAGTGCTAAAACTGAATAAGTTATATATACATATCCTAGCTTTTACTCTCTGCACACACCATCCAAGGGTCCATTATTTACTGTGCAACAGTTAATCTGCATATTATTAATAAATCTTAGGAATCTTATAGCATCTGCTTATATTAGATATCCTAAAGAACCCAATTTGCAGAGATTACTGCAAAAATAATATTTCCGTTTCCCACGCTACATATTGAATTCTTCTAAATTAAGACACGAGCTTGAGCTATTTTTAATCAGTGTATGTGTGAATGTTTGTCTGAGTCCTGCTGGACTTTACTTTTTGTCTCCCAATAAAGATTTGTGTAGTATGAATGGTTTTCTGAGACAATTTTAACTTCATTCTAACTTCTAATTGGGTATTTGGGGTCCCATTTACTCCCTGACACAGAGAATTGCTCTCCTATATTAATCCATTACCTTATGTTGATAATCTAAACCAGTGGGTTTTTCAAGATATATACTTAGAGTCAGACAGGCCTATCCCTTTTCTTGCAAGATTCCTTTCTGTCTTTGCAATTAATGGTACATCCATATACATTTCTCCCCGTCTCCCGTTTTTAAAAAGATGTTTTCTGTTGCTGAATCCATTAAAGATCCATAGTGCATGGTGCCTAAAGTAGAAGGGGCTATTTCTACTCTGGCTAAGAGAACTACTATCTACTATAGGAGATAATTAATATATATAAAAAACATATATATAAAACCAGTGCGCCAAATACCTGTATAAAAATAATAGTGAAAATACCAACATATAGTGCATTCAAATAAAATACCCCTATATATATAAAAACATGAGTAGAAACTGCATAATATAAACAGTGAGGTTAAAGTCCCAATCAAACCAATAATGTAGATGATGGAAATATGGTGTAGGACAGTTCATCTAGTCCATAATCCAAATTCTGAAATCTGGAACAGATGGCAGGCTGCTTCTTCGAAGTTCTTGTTGGTGTCCCAAGATGTTAAACTCTGCAGAAGTAAAAGATAAAAAAAGAAGGCGCCACCATAGTGCACAATCAGATGTTTCTGACACGCCAAATATACAAGTAAGACCGTACTTACAAGCTGTATGACACTTGAGAAGTGTCACAAATGCCTTCTGGACTGTTTGGAGTCGTCCAGCTAACTCACACTGGTGGATGTCCAAATTTCTCTGGGGTGTGGGAGCGGCGATAGCAATCAGCATGCAGTATCCAGCCACAGACGTTTCACAGAGCCGGTTCGTCTTGTACTTATCCACTGTTATGGTAGATACATTAGTAGATACAATGTATCAAATGGATCAAAGTGATGAAAAAAATGAATAAAAGATACTTCGTAGGCAAAAGTCTTGTAAAAGCAAACAGACTTTATTTGGGAGTACACAAGCAACAACGTTTCTCGGTCTCTCCTGACCGTTTTCCTCAGGTGCAAACTATAGGAGATAGCTGCTACTTTAAGGAATCCCATGGACAAGAGGCTGGAGGCTTATTGAAAAAGATGTATGTTCATCAGGGTCTTCATGGCAACCTGCCGTCTGTATTGCCACAGTAAGCAACTGCTGCATCTTATTGGTGCGATGCCTTGTCTGAATCAATTTTAGTAGAGACCAAGATAGGATTAAGACTCTCAAACTACCCAATTCCTTTATTTCTGATGCTAACATGCAAATTATTAGACTGGGAGCCAAGATGTCTAGCTTCATTGTTTTAGCCCGCAGGGCTTTGTTGCTAAAATCTTGGTCAGCTGATGTTACCTTCCTAGTCCAAGCTTCTGGTGCTTCATACAAGGTTAAAACCTTGTTTGGACCTGGTCTGCCAGAAATAATTTCTGATATTACGGGTGGAAAAGGGTCTTTTCTACCACAAGATAAGAAGAACAGACCTTAAGAGCGTCAAAGTAATATTTGTTCCTTTCATAGCTTCAAAGGTCAAAGTTCTTCCTCTCCCTCTTCCAAGCAGAGCAGCCCAAGTTCTCTTGGAAGCCAATCAGTCTTGGAACAAGGGAAGCAATCAAAGAAACCCTCAGCTGAGTCTAAGTCAGCATGAAGGGTTGTCCCCGGTCCAGGATCAAATCAAGTGGGGGGGGGAAAACTTTCCCTGTTTTGTCAAGCATGGATATGAGATGTCCGATCCTTGGGCTGGTGGACAAAGTATCTCAGGGTTACAAAATATAATTCAAAATTCTTACTCCCAGGGGTAGATTCCATCTATCAAGATTATCTGCAGACAGGGTAAAAAGAGAGGCATTCTTGAACTGCGTTCAGGACCTTTCATCCTGATTGTTTCAGTTCCAGTAAGGGAACAGGGTCTAGGATTCTATTCAACTTTTTTGACCCATTTTAGACCTAAAGTGTCAACAAGTTTCTCAGGGTAACATCTTCAAAATGTGAAACCATTCGTTCTATTCTCCATTGGTTCAGCAGGGTTAGTTCATGATGACCATAGACCTGAGAGGATGCGTATCTTCATGTTCCCATCCAGAGGAATCATCATCAAGTTCCTGGAGATTCGCCTTTCTAGACAAACACTTTCAGTTTGTTGGCTCTTCCGTTTGAACTTGTCACAGCTCCCAGAATTTTCTCAATGGTTCTGGGGGCTTCTCTGTGGCAGTGATCAGGACTTGGCGAATGCAGTGGCACCTACCTGGATGACAAATTGGTTCATGCGCCATCTGTTCAACAAGCAAACTCTCATACAGAGATCTTGTTGTCTTTTCTACGTCCCAGCGGATGGAAAGTGAATCTGGAAAAGATATCCCTTGTTCCAGCTACAAGGGTGGTTTTCTTTAGGGACCATAATAGATTCCCTATCTATGAAAATGTTTCTGATGGAGGTCAGAAAATCCAAAGTTCTCAGTCCTCTTGCCTCTCTCTACAGTCTAACTGTTCGGGCCATCAGTGGCTCAATGCATGGAGGTAATTGGTCTGATGGTCACTTCCATGGACATCATTCCCTTCACTTGATTCCATTTGAGAGCTCTGCAATTATGCATGCTCAGACAATGGAATGGAGACCATTCGGATCTGTCTCATAGTATAGGATCTAGACCATGTCGACCAGAGACTCTATCCAGTGGGTGTTTTCTCAGGACCATCTGTCTCAAGCCACATGCTTCCGGGGACCTTCCTGGGTGATTGTGACTACGATGCCAGCCTGCTGTGCGGGGGAGCATTCTGGGATTCGATAAAGGCGCAGGGACTATGGACTCGGGAGGAGTCTGCTCTCCCCATAAACATCTTGGAGTTGAGAGCAATTTACAATGCTCTGATGGCTTAGCTCAATTGTCTTTAGCCCGGTTTATCAGGTTTCAGTCAGACAATATCACCTCAGAGGCTTACATCAACCACCAGGGAGGAAACTTGGAGTTCCCTTAGCCATGAAGGAGGTGGCACAGATTATTCAGGTGGGCGGAAGCTTACAATTGTTGTCTATCTGCCATCCACATTCCTGGAGGTGACAACTGGGAAGCGGATTTCCTGAGCAGACAGACATTTAATCCTGGGTAGTGGGCTCTCCATCCGGAGGTGTTCTCCAGGTTAACCCTCAAATGGTGGGTGTTGGAGGTTGGATCTGATGGCGTCTCAGCAAAACGCCAAGCTTTCAAGGTACGGTTCAAGGTCAAAGAGATCTCCAGGCCGCTCTGATAGATGTTCTGGCGGTTCCTTGGGATTTCGGTCTAGCATACCTGTGTCCTCCATTTTTGCTCCTTCCACGAGTTTATTGCTCGTATCAAACAGAAGAGTATCAGTAATTTCTAATAGCTCCTGCATAGCCTCGCAGGATCTGGTATGCAGACCTAGTGAATATGTCATATCAGCCGCCTTGGAGGTTGCCTCTGAGGAAGGACCTTCTAACTCAGGGGTCCATTCCTCCATCCAAATCCCCGTTTCTCATGAAGCCTGACTGCTTGGAGGATTAAACGGCTTAGTTCTGTCTAAGAGTTGGATTTTCTGAGTCTGTGTCATTGAGACCAAGAGCCCAGACTTCGCAAGCCTGTTACACAAAAAAGTTACCATAAGGTATGGCATAAAATACCTTTATATGGGTGTGACTTCTCTTTTCTCCAGGAAGGTCTGGAGAAAGGGTGTCAGTTCTCTGAAAGGTGCAGATTTCTGCATTATCTATTTTGTTACACAAGCATCTGGCGGATGTGCCAGATGTTTCAGTCTTTTTGTCAGGCCCTGGTCAGAATCAGGCCTGTGTTTAAACCTGTTGCTCCTCCTTGGAGCCTTAATCTTGTTCTTAAAGTTTTGCAGCAGGCTCTGGTTTGAGCCAAATGCATTCCTTAGGATATTAGTTGCTATCTTGGAAGGTTTTGTTTCTTATTGCTATCTCTTCTGCTCGGAGAGTTTGAGAACTCTCGGCTTTGGGCAGAGTGATTCGCCTTACCTTATCTTATCTTTCATGAGGATAAGGCGGTTCTTCGTACTAAATTGGGGTTTCTTTCTAAAGTGGTTTCAGATTGAAATATAAATCAGAAAATTGTTGTTCCTTCTTTCTGTCCCAATCCTTCTAATAAAGAATGTCTGTGCTCTACAATTCTACCTACATGTGACTAAGGATTTTCTCCAGTCTTCTGCCCTGTTTGTTTGTTTCTCAGGAAAGTGTAAGGGTCAGAAGGCTACTTCTACTTCTCTTTCCCCTCTGGTTGAGAAGTATGATTTGTTTTGGCTTATGAGACTGCTGGACAGCAGCCTTCTGAGAGAATGACAGTTCATTCCACTAGGGCTGTCTCCTCTTCTTGGGATTTCAAAAATGAAGCTTCTGTATAAACAGATTTGCAAGGCTGCAACTTGGTTCTCTCTGCATATTTTTTTCCAAATTTGATACTTTTGCCTTGGCTGAGGCCTCTTTGGGAGAAAGGTTCTTCAATCAGTGGTGCCTTTCTGTTTAGGTCTGCCTGTCTTGTTCTCCCTCCTTGTTCATTCTGTGTCCTCTTAGCTTGGGTATTGGTTCCCACTAATAATTGAATGATGTCATGGAATCTCCATATCTTAGGAAAGAAAACAAAATGTATGCTTACGCTTATAAATTTCTTTCTTTCCGGAGAGTCCACGACCCCACCCTTAATTAAGACTGTTATTTTTGACTGACCTGCGGATTATGGCTAGGGGAGTGACACTTAACCGCTTTGGCTGTGGTGCTCATTGCCTCTTCCTGCTGGCCAGAAGTGATATTCCCTCTAGTAATTGAATGACGTCTTGGGACTCTCCATATCCGAAAGAAAGAAATTTATCAGGTAAGCATAAATTTAGTTTTTTTCCTCTTCCCCCATTTTCAAAAAATGTTTGCTAAATCCACTCTGCCAAAAGAACTACTATTCCCATAGAGGATAGTACCTTTTTAAGGACCCCATAGATAGGAAATTGGATGGTTACTTAAGGAAGATTTTCCTGCATCAAGGGTCTGTCACGGGAGTGGACTAATATTGGTGTGACTCCTTGTCTGATCTGATTTTGGGAGGAGACTACCTTGGTGAAGATTCAAGACAAGCTTAAGGTCCATCCTTCCTAAGAAGGCTATACCTAAGACTTTTCTTCTTTCAGAATGCCTGGATTAGCGATGTTCTGGATCCTTGGGCGAGTGGACGTTGTCTCTCAGGGATACAAGATAGGCTTCAAATCGTGTCCCCCCAAGGGGCAGATTTCTCCTGTCAAGATTATCAGCAAACCATGAAAAAGAGAGGCATTATTAATTGGTGTCAGAGATCTCTCCTCTGTAGGTTGGATTACCCCTTGTTCCTCTGGCAGAACAAGGCTTAGGGTTTTATTCCAACCTTTTCGTCGTTCCCAAGAAAGAGGGAAACTTCCGCCCCTACTTTGGATCTAAAGTGCCTCAACAGATTTCTCAAGGTTCCGTCCTTCAAGATGGAGACAATCCGATCCATTCTCCCTTTGGTCCAGGAGGGTCAATTCATGACCACCCTAGACCTGAATGATGCTTATCTTCATATTCCTATTCACAGAGAACATTTCCAATTTCTTCAGTTTGCCTTTCTAGACAAGCACTTCCAGTTTGTAGCCCTTCCTTTTGGTCAAGCTACAGCTCCCAGAATTTTTACGAAGGTTCTGGGAGCTCTTTTTTGGCGGTGGCCAGATCTCAGGGGAATCGCTGTAGCTCCATACCTGGATGATATCTTGGTTCAGGGCGTCCATCTTTTCATTTGTCAAGATCTCACACAGACTCTCTGTTGTATCTTCTTTGCTCTCACGGGTGGATGGTGAACCTGAACAAGAGTTCCCTGATCCCAGATACAAGGGTCTGTTTTTTAAGACTATCATAGACGACCTCTATGAAGATCTTCTTAACAGATGTGAGACAATCCAAACTTCTCTCTGCATGTCTTTCTCTCCAGTCCTCTGTTCGCCCCTCAGTGGCACAGTGCATGGAGGTAATTGGTCTCATGGTGGCCTCTATGGACTTTATTACTTTTGCTTGCTTCCATCTGAGACCTCTCCAACTATGTATGCTCAGAAAATGGAATGGAGATCATTCTGAACTATCTCAACGGATTGTCCTAGACAATCATACGAGAGAATCTCTCTCCTCGTCGCTCTGTCAGGATCATCTGACTCGAGGCACATGCTTTTTTAGACCATCTTGGGAGATTGGGACTACGGATGCCAGCCATTCAGGTTGGGGAGTATTTTGGGGTTCCTTAAGAGCTCGGGGATCCTGGTTGTCGAAGGAATCCGTTCTCCCAGTAAATATTCTGGAGTTGAGAGCAATCTACAATGCTCTGGTAGTATGGCCTCAACTGAGTTCGGTCCCGGTTTATCAGATTCCAATCGGATGTCACATGAGTGGCTTATATCAACCATCACAGAGAAACAAGGCGTTCCCTAGCCATGAAGGAAGTCTCTTGCATCCTTCAGTGGATGGAGTCCCACAATTGCCACATTTCGGCCATTCATATCCCAGGTGTGTGGACAATTGGGAAGCAGACTTTCGGAGCAGAGAGACGTTCCACCCGGGGGAGTGGGCTCTTCATCCGGAAGTGTTTTCTGAGATAACCCCTCAGGTGGGGTCATTTTGCTTCATCCAAACCTTGATTCCCTGAGGATTACTGCATGGAGATTGAACGCTTTAGTGCTGTCTAATTGAGATTTTTCAGATAGGGGTCATTGACACTTATGATCAAGGCTCGTAAACCGGTGACTCACAAGATATATTATAAGGTTTGGCGGACCCATTTAGCATGGGGGTGATTCTCTGGGTCTGGGTTTTCCTTGGCACAAGATGAGAGTTCCCCGTATTCTGTTATTTCTCCAAGAAAGTTTGGAGGAAAGGTTTGTCTGTCAGTTCTCTGAAGGGACAGATCTCTGTCCTTTCAGTCTTGTTTTTATAAACGTTTGGTTGACCTTCTGGATGTTCAGGTCTTTTGTTCAGGCATTGGTAAGAATCAGGCCTGTTTTTAAAACCTGTTTCTACGCCTTGGAGTCTTAATCTTGTTATTTGTGTTCTGCAACAGGCTCCGTTTGAGGCCTATGGCCCCAAGTTATCAAGGTCCTGTCGGACCTGATCCGACAGTGCGGATCAGGTCCGTATTCAGCATTGCACCAGCAGCTCACAAGAGCTGCTGGTGCAACGCCGCCCCCTGCAGACTCGGGCCAATGGGCCGCCAGCAGGGGGGGTGTCAATCAACCCCGATCGTACTCAATCGGGTTGATTTCCAGCGATGTCTGTCCACCTGCTCAGAGAAGGCAGACAGGTTATGGAGCAGCGGTTCTTTGTGACCGCTGGCTTCATAACTGGTGTTTCTGGTGAGCCTGCAGGCTTGCCAGAAACACGCATGCATTCTGTTAATATTAAACGCATGCATTCTGTTAATATTAAACTGTTGTATTGGAAAGTTTTGTTTTTTTGTTGACTTTTTCTTCTGCTCGTAGCGTTTCAAGACTCTCATTTCTGCAGTCTGACCCCCCCCCCCCCGTTATCCTAATTTTTCATGTGGATAAGGCAGTTCTACCTACTAAATTGTGATTTCTTCCTAAAGTAGTTTCGGACCGCAATATCAATCAGGAAATTGTCCTTCCTTTTGCCCTACTACTTCCTCTCAGAAGGAACGTTTGTTGCAGAACCTGCATGTGATTCATGCTCTGAAATTCTATCTCCAGGCTACTAAGGATTTTCATCAATCCTCTGCCCTTTTTGTGGTGTTCTCTCCCGGTAAGCATAAGGGTCAAAAGACCACTGCGACTAGACTCTCCTTTTGGTTGACTTATGAGACAGCTGGACAACAACCTCCTGATAGGATTACGGCTCATTCGACTCGTGCTGTTTCTTCCTGGGATTTTAAGAACAAAGCTTCCGTGGAACAAAATTTGCAAGGCAGCCACTTGGTCCTCATTACATACCTTTTCAAAATTTTACAAGTTTGATGTTTTTGCCTCAGCTTAGGCTTCCTTTGGGAGAAAGGTGCTTCAAACGGTGGTGCCCTCAGTCTAGTCCGCCTGCCTTTAATTCTCCTTCCCTTTCCATTCTGTGTCTTCTCTGACTTGGGTATTGGTTTCCACTAGTAATTGAATGGAATCGTGAACTCGCCATGCCATTGGAAACAAAATTTATGCTTATCTGATAAATTATTTTCTTTCCTGGCATGAGTCCACGACCTGCCCTTGTCTAAATTTAAGTGGCTTTTTATTTTAGTTTTTTTAAACCAGGCACCTCTATACCCCTAGTGTTCCTCTTTCTCTTTCCTTATTCCATTGGCTGAATGACTGGGAAGTATGGGAAGTGGGAGGGATACTTAAGCTTTGCTGGGGTGTACTTTGCCATGCCAGGAAAGAAGAGAATTTATCAGGTAAGCATACATTTTTGTTTTGATGTAGCGTACCCATCCCCTCTCTTCATTTTTCTTTTTTTTTCTTGTTTGTCTATGTAGGGCCCATCCTACTCCTTCCCCTTTCCGCTGCTTGACTGCCCACCCGATTTCCCTTCAACAACTCCTGCCTTGCCCAGCAGATGATTGTTACAAACTAGAGTGTGTGTGTCACCGTCTGTAACAATATGGCATCTTCCCTCATTTGGAACCGGAGCACCGATAAAAAAGTTGACCTCCTAAGTCATTATTATTCAAAAATAGAATTGACGTTGGTGGGAGTGTCCTATACTCCGGCCATATTGGCAGGACGTACACAAGGAAATGCAGAAAGTCCTTTCGCAGAAGATTCCCTTTGACCCCCTAACGCTATTATTTAATAAGCCTCCCAAGATCAGGTGCAAGTATAAATCTACTTTATTATATATTATGCTTAGCAGCACAAAGCAATTAATCCCAAGACTCTGGAAACAGAGCAAGATCCCGTCCAAAAAGGATTGGTCCCAAAATGTCACACTCCTCTTGTCCCTAGAGAGATATCATTATGTCAACACCGATAGAATGGACTTTTTACTGTGCAATGTCTTTATACTGGGAAACATACACTCACATTGATGCAGATGTCACACCTAACCAAGCACTCCCAACAGGACACTAACACATAAACCCACTTACCGGAACATGGAGGATATACAGGCTATGATCTATACCTATGCCCTACCTTAGCAAATCCTGTTCCTTCTCACTTCGCCTCACTTCTCCCCAGCAAATACCTTATAATGTTTTGTATCTCCTCACGCAATAAGTATACTGTACCTCGATGTGGGCTGCCTTGTCATATAAAATGACCTAAATCCCTGACAATTGATATTAAATAGAATTGTACAATCTTAAGCCTCTTAGAAGTACATAGAGAGATAGCCAAGTTTGTTACAACATACCCTGCATATACAGAAAATCTCGAAAAGGAAGTAACCACACACCCAGCCTCTTTAACAGATGTTATGCATAGAGAACTTGTTTTTGTAACAACTAGTGTAAACTCAAATAATATGTAGCATAGTTTATGTGTTTTCAAAGTTGAATGTTTTGTTCCCGAAAAAAGAAGAAAACTCTGCAAGCTTTAACTATTTAGAAAGACTCATCTAATCTCGGATGAAATGGACTTAGACACTATAATACTGTGACAGAAGAGATTTTGTCTCTATTCTGAGCTACCTCCGAATTTCATATGTATCATTTATTTCTTTTTTTTTTTTCGATTGCATGTCTCTCCTTACATTTGAGTAACAAATATATATTTTTCAATAAAGCTTGTTTGAAAAAAAAAAAAAATAGAATTGACGTAAAGAGACATTAAACACTTTGAGATGGGAATATGAAATGATACATTGAGGCATATTTAACAAATGTCTGTCGGACAATCGGTGAATACGGAGAGCAATACGCTCTCCATATTCAGCATTGCACCAGCAGCTCACAAGAGCTGCTGGGTGCAACGCCGCCCCCTGCAGACTCGCGGCCAATGGGCCACCAGCAGGGGGTGTCAATCATCTCGATCCTACTTAATCGGGTAGATTTCCGGCGATTCCTGTCCGCCTCATCAGAGCAGGCGGACAGGAATATGGAGCAGCGGTCTTTAGACTGCTGCTTCATAACTGGTTTTCTGGCAAGCCTGCAGCCTTGCCAGAAACACGGGGCCTCAAGCTCCGTGCGGAGCTTGATAGATAGGCCCCAGTGTAATTTATAAATAAATTCTGCAATATACTTTCATTATTTATTTTTGTGCCTTTTTCCTGTAATTCCATTCTGAAATTGTGAGCTTTTCAGTTCCTGTTAGAAATGGAAGTGCAGAGCACTGTTATATTCCACACAGCCATTGGCTGCACAATCTAGTGACCTATTTATAACTCTCTCTAATAGGCCACAGCAGAGAAGGTAACCTAAGTTACAACATGGCAGCTCCCATTGTTTTATAGACACTAAAACTTTACACTGTCAGTATTTAAACAGCTAATGAAACTAAAAAAATACATCTGCATGTTATTCACAGACTAATCTTTTTATTGAATGCATCATTTTATCTAGCATTTATTTAGTGTTTAATGTCCCTTTAAGGGTAATCACACAGCTTCTCTCTATATTAGATTACAAATAAATGGCTGTCATTTTCTGTCTGGAGTACTGCAGGGCTCACAAATTTGTTCTAAACAAAGAGGAAGTCTAAAAATTCAGAAGCCAGTAAGTTTGGGACTGGTCACATGATTACTTCACCCTTGATTGCCAAAAAAAAGCGTTAAAGGGACAGTCTGCACCAAAATTGTTATTGTTTAAAAAGATAGATAAAGCCCTTTACTACCCATTCCTCAGCTTTGCACAACCAACATTGTTATATTAATATATTTTATAACTCTCTGTCTGTTTCTAAGCCACTACAGACAGCCCCTTATCACATGCTTTTTTATTGGCATTTCATAGCAGGATACTGCTAGTTCATGTGGGCCATATAGATAACATTGTGCTCACATCCGTGCACTACAGTTAGACACTGCTAGTTCATATGAATCATATAGATAACATTGTGCTCACGCCCGTGCACTACAGTTAGACACTGCTAGTTCATATGGTTCATATAGATAACATTGTGCTCACGACCGTGCACTACAGTTAGACACTGCTAGTTCATATGGGTCATATAGATAACATTGTGCTCACGCCTGTGGAATTGTGCTAAAATGCAATTAAATTGATAATAAATAAAAAGTCATGTGATGATAAACCTAGTAATGGGTATTAAAGGGATTATCTATCTTTATAAACATTTTGGAGTTGACTGTCCTTTTTGGCCCGGCACTCCCAATGTAACTGCTGGTGATGTCACCACAAACAGGAGGTGACATCACAGAGGAGGCGGGACAAGAAAGGACAGGCAGTAAAGTATATTGGATGGGGGAGGGTGGGCAAACCCCCTCAATCTCAACTCCCTTACCAGCCACAGGCCTCCAAGACTCCTCATGTGAAAGAGAATTGCTTACTCTTTCTGCTACAAGGAGACAAAGCTAGGATAAAGCCTGGTTTCTCAACAGCTGGGCCGTGACAGCTCTACTGGTGGGCTGCGACCCAACATGCCCCCACTGCATACTCTTGACAGGCCCACCACTCCACATATCAGGAATACCAGGCAGGCCTTTCAGTGTGCCATTGTACATATGCGTGGGCCCTGGGCATGTAGCGGCAGCTCATTGGGAGGATAATGCGGGACAGGGAGCAGACGGAACTGGACAATGACAACAATGTATAAGTGTGTGTATATATATAAACTACCGGCCCCCTGGAGACATCCGGCTAATATTTACCAGACCTTGAGGTCACTTAGTTTGAGAATCACTGGTATAAAAGTGTATGTGCCACAACTGAAAGCAAAAGGAGATGTTTGTCTGTCCAGGGAGCAAGACCACGGCATTTACTCAGCTGCTGGAGCCCATTTTGAAGACAGATGCTGATGCCAGGCTTAATCTAGCCCTAGTAGTGCGATTTCACGAGAGATTTACCGAATGAATGCACAAAAAACAGCGTAATAGGGCAACATGTAGTGGTTTATCCAAGGGTTCATTGCAGGGGCCTGATGTGTTTAATACAGTTTTCAGTAATCTTACTAATGGATGTTGAGGAAAATGTGTCTTTTTATAAACAATACAAATATTTGCAACAATGTTGACATTTTTAAAAGCAAATTAATAGTATTAAAAAATAGAGACCAAGTACCAAATTAGGTATTAAAGATTAAAACAAACAACAAAAATATGGATTACTGATCTAGCCATACTTAACTAACAGGAACATAATTAACTTTGGAATTATTATTTCAGATGATTAAAAAGCAGGTAACCACTACACTAATGCAGCAGGAAACACCTGCAGGGTGGTAGGGTGTACAAGGAGAGGTATTTTAGTAGCAAAAAAAAAAAGTGAAGCTCTTATGTCACTTTATAGATCACAAGTCTGCCTCACCTTACTGCATACTGTGTACAGATCTGGAGACATCATTTATAGAAGCACATACATTACAGACTACATCAGGTGATCTGTATCCCTCAGACATATAACACACTCACCTGTACCCTGTATCCCTCAGACACATCACACACATACACTCACCTGCACCCTGTATCCCTCAGACACATCACACACATACACTCACCTGTACCCTGTATCCCTCAGACACATCACACAAATACACTCACCTGTACCCTGTATCCCTCAGACACATCACACACATACACTCACCTGTACCCTGTATCCCTCAGACACATCACACATATACACTCACCTGTACCCTGTATCCCTCAGACACATCACACAAATACACTCACCTGTACCCTGTATCCCTCAGACACATCACACACATACACTCACCTGTACCCTGTATCCCTCAGACACATCACACAAATACACTCACCTGTACCCTGTATCCCTCAGACACATCACACAAATACACTCACCTGTACCCTGTATCCCTCAGACACATCACACACATACACTCACCTGTACCCTGTATCCCTCAGACACATCACACAAATACACTCACCTGTACCCTGTATCCCTCAGACACATCACACACATACACTCACCTGTACCCTGTATCCCTCAGACACATCACACATATACACTCACCTGTACCCTGTATCCCTCAGACACATCACACACATACACTCACCTGTACCCTGTATCCCTCAGACACATCACACACATACACTCACCTGCACCCTGTATCCCTCAGACACATCACACACATACACTCACCTGTACCCTGTATCCCTCAGACACATCACACAAATACACTCACCTGTACCCTGTATCCCTCAGACACATCACACACATACACTCACCTGTACCCTGTATCCCTCAGACACATCACACATATACACTCACCTGTACCCTGTATCCCTCAGACACATCACACACATACACTCACCTGTACCCTGTATCCCTCAGACACATCACACACATACACTCACCTGTACCCTGTATCCCTCAGACACATCACACACATACACTCACCTGTACCCTGTATCCCTCAGACACATCACACACATACACTCACCTGTACCCTGTATCCCTCAGACACATCACACACACATACACTCACCTGTACCCTGTATCCCTCAGACACATCACACACACATACACTCACCTGTACCCTGTATCCCTCAGACACATCACACACATACACTAACCTGTACCCTGTATCCCTCAGACACATTACACATATACACTCACCTGTATCCTGTATCCCTCAGACACATCACACACATACACTCACCTGTACCCTGTATCCCTCAGACACATCACACACATATACACTCACCTGTACCCTATATCCCTCAGACATATCACACACATACACTCACCTGTACCCTATATCCCTCAGACACATCACACACATATACACTTACCTGTACCCTGTATCCCTCAGATACATCACACACATACACTCACCTGTACCCTATATCCCTCAGATACATCACACACATACACTCACCTGTACCCTGTATCCCTCAGACACATCACACACATACACTCACCTGTACCCTGTATCCCTCAGACACATCACACACATACACACACCTGTACCCTGTATCCCTCAGACACATCACACACATACACTCACCTGTACCCTGTATCCCTCAGACACATCACACACATACACTCACCTGTACCCTGTATCCCTCAGACACATCACACACACATACACTCACCTGTACCCTGTATCCCTCAGACACATCACACACACATACACTCACCTGTACCCTGTATCCCTCAGACACATCACACACATACACTAACCTGTACCCTGTATCCCTCAGACACATTACACATATACACTCACCTGTACCCTGTATCCCTCAGACACATCACACACATACACTCACCTGTACCCTGTATCCCTCAGACACATCACACACATATACACTCACCTGTACCCTATATCCCTCAGACACATCACACACATACACTCACCTGTACCCTATATCCCTCAGACACATCACACACATATACACTTACCTGTACCCTGTATCCCTCAGATACATCACACACATACACTCACCTGTACCCTATATCCCTCAGATACATCACACACATACACTCACCTGTACCCTGTATCCCTCAGACACATCACACACTTACACTCACCTGTACCCTGTATCCCTCAGACACATCACACACATACACACACCTGTACCCTGTATCCGTCAGACACATCACACACATACACTCACCTGTACCATGTATCCCTCAGACACATCACACACATACACTCACCTGTACCCTGTATCCTTCAGACACGTCACACACACATACACTCACCTGTACCCTGTATCCCTCAGACACATCACACACACATACACTCACCTGTACCCTGTATCCCTCAGACACATCACACACATACACTAACCTGTACCCTGTATCCCTCAGACACATCACACACATACACTCACCTGTACCCTGTATCCCTCAGACACATCACACACATACACTCACCTGTACCCTGTATCCCTCAGACACATCACACACATACACTCACCTGTACCCTGTATCCCTCAGACACATCACACACACATACACTCACCTGTACCCTGTATCCCTCAGACACATCACACATACACTCACCTGTACCCTGTATCCCTCAGACACATCACACACATACACTAACCTGTACCCTGTATCCCTCAGACACATTACACATATACACTCACCTGTACCCTGTATCCCTCAGACACATCACACACATACACTCACCTGTATCCTGTATCCCTCAGACACATCACACACATATACACTCACCTGTACCCTATATCCCTCAGACACATCACACACATACACTCACCTGTACCCTATATCCCTCAGACACATCACACACATATACACTTACCTGTACCCTGTATCCCTCAGATACATCACACACATACACTCACCTGTACCCTATATCCCTCAGATACATCACACACATACACTCACCTGTACCCTGTATCCCTCAGACACATCACACACATACACTCACCTGTACCCTGTATCCCTCAGACACATCACACACATACACACACCTGTACCCTGTATCCCTCAGACACATCACACACATACACTCACCTGTACCCTGTATCCCTCAGACACATCATACACATACACTCACCTGTACCCTGTATCCCTCAGACACATCACACACATACACTCACTTGTACCCTGTATCCCTCAGACACATCACACACATACACTCAACTGTACCCTGTATCCCTCAGACACATCACACACATACACTCACCTGTGCCCTGTATCCCTCAGACACATCACACATATACACTCACCTGTACCCTGTATCCCTCATACACATCACACATATACACTCACCTGTACACTGTATCCCTCAGACACACCACACACATACACTCAGCTGTACCCTGTATCCCTCAGACACATTACACATACTCACCTGTACCCTGTATCCCTCATACACATCACACATATACACTCACCTGTACACTGTATCCCTCAGACACATCACACACATACACTCACTTGTACCCTGTATCCCTCAGACACATCACACATATATACACTCACCTGTACCCTGTATCCCTCAGATACATCACACACATACACTCACCTGTACCCTGTATCCCTCAGACACATCACACACATACACTCACCTGTACTCTGTATCCCTTAGACACATCACACACATACACTCACCTGTACCATGTATCCCTCAGACACATCACACACATACACTCACCTGTACCCTGTATCCCTCAGACACATCACACACATACACTCACCTGTATCCTGTATCCCTTAGACACATCGCACACATAAACTCACCTGTACCCTGCATCCCTCAGACACATCACACACATACACTCACCTGTACCCTGTATCCCTCAGACACATCACACACATACACTCACCTATGCCCTGTATCCCTTAGACACATCACACACATACACTCACCTGTACCCTGTATCCCTCATACACATCACACACATACACTCACCTGTACCCTGTATCCCTCAGACACATCACACACATACACTCACCTGTACCCTGTATCCCTCAGACACATCACACACATACACTCACCTGTACACTGTATCCCTCAGACACATCACACACGTACACTCACCTGTACCCTGTATCCCTCAGACACATCACACATATACACTCACCTGTACCCTGTAACCCTCAGACACATCACACACATACAGTCACCTGTACCCTGTATCCCTCATACACATCACACACATACACTCACCTGTACCCTGTATCCCTCAGACACATCACACACATACACTCACCTGTACCCTGTATCCCTCAGACACATCACACACATACACTCACCTGTACACTGTATCCCTCAGACACATCACACACGTACACTCACCTGTACCCTGTAACCCTCAGACACATCACACACATACAGTCACCTGTACCCTGTATCCCTCATACACATCACACACATACACTCACCTGTACCCTGTATCCCTCAGACACATCACACACATACACTCACCTGTACCCTGTATCCCTCAGACACATCACACACATACACTCACCTGTACACTGTATCCCTCAGACACATCACACACGTACACTCACCTGTACCCTGTATCCCTCTGACACATCACACACATACACTCACCTGTACCCTGTATCCCTCAGACACATCACACACATACAGTCACCTGTACCCTGTATCCCTCAGACACATCACACACATACAGTCACCTGTACCCTGTATCCCTCAGACACATCACACACATACACTCACCTGTAAGCTGTATCCCTCAGACACATCACACACATACACTCACCTATGCCCTGTATCCCTTAGACACATCACACACATACACTCACCTGTACCCTGTATCCCTCAGACACATTACACACATACACTCACCTGTACCCTGTATCCCTCAGACACATCACACACATACACTCACCTGTACCCTGTAACCCTCAGACACATCACACACATACAGTCACCTGTACCCTGTATCCCTCATACACATCACACACATACACTCACCTGTACCCTGTATCCCTCAGACACATCACACACATACACTCACCTGTACCCTGTATCCCTCAGACACATCACACACATACACTCACCTGTACACTGTATCCCTCAGACACATCACACACGTACACTCACCTGTACCCTGTATCCCTCAGACACATCACACACATACACTCACCTGTACCCTGTATCCCTCAGACACATCACACACATACAGTCACCTGTACCCTGTATCCCTCAGACACATCACACACATACAGTCACCTGTACCCTGTATCCCTCAGACACATCACACACATACACTCACCTGTAAGCTGTATCCCTCAGACACATCACACACATACACTCCCCTATGCCCTGTATCCCTTAGACACATCACACACATACACTCACCTGTACCCTGTATCCCTCAGACACATTACACACATACACTCACCTGTACCCTGTATCCCTCAGACACATCACACACATACACTCACCTGTACCCTGTATCCCTCAGACACATCACACATATACACTCACCTGTACCCTGTATCCCTCAGACACATCACACACATACACTCACCTGTACCCTGTATTCCTCAGACACATCACTCACATACACTCACCTGTACCCTTTATCCCTCAGACACTTCACACACATACACTCACCTGTACCCTGTATCCCTCAGACACATCACACACATACACTCAACTGTACCCTGTATCCCTCAGACACATCACACACATACTCACCTGTACCCTATATCCCTCAGACACATCACACACATACACTCAACTGTACCCTGTATACCTCAGACACATCACACACATACTGTAATATATATATAGTCCTTTATAATGAATGGCTGCTGCACTCCTTATATTAGCAGTCCTGTACACTGTGTATGCAGCACTATAGTAATCCAGGGTAACTGATAACTGTATAACTGTTAACTGTATAACTGCAATATAACTTATAATGTGTAACTGACAGTTCTTACTCTTCCTGACTGGCTGATGCTGTATCCTCTGCAGTGATCTGTAGCTGACATTACATTTATTAGTATCAGCAATTGTCAGAGCTCAGGTTCAATCATTGTACTTTATAACTGCATCACAAACTGTCACAAGATGGCTTCTCTGAACTGTACTGATTCTAAGCACAGCCCACTTGATGACATCATCTTTGTATGGAAGCCTCAATGTGCCCTTTGACCAAATCAGGAAGTAAGCACAACACTACATCTCCTTTCCTACTTATTTTTTTTTTTTTAAATAAACTTAACTGCACAACAACAACCGTAAGATAAATCAGTCTTCTCCAGCATCCTCTTGTATTGTGGTCGTGAAAGCTGCTTCTTGTTTCTTACGTTGACGAAAGTTTCTCTGATATGTTGCATGTTGTCTCCGGCGAGTGTCTCTGAGATTAACTTCAGGAGACCAACGAACAACAGGTGTTCGTTGCCTGGGAGTACGAGCATGACTATTGTGGTCCTGGATAGAATTTCCTGACTCATCATTACAAGGTTCTTCTACTGAGGCTGGTATTTCTGAGTCATCTTCTGTAGTTGAGTCAGAGCCTGTGTTTGGATCATGCCAAACACCACCCCAGATATCAAAGTCATTGTCTGATTGCATTTTTATGTGATGGTCCTCACCAGCCTGTTCTCTCCTCTCTAGCCGTGGTCGTAGTTGGTTCACATGGCGGGGACACACACCTGATGGAGTGGTTATAACATACATCTTTGGGCCCTCAACCTGGGCAACAACACCTGGTGCCCATTTTTCCTCTGTATGGTACACCCTATACCAAACCAAGTCTCCTTCTGTATAGGTCCGTGAAGGTTTTCCCACTCTCATTTTATCTTGCATTATGCAGACTGTTTCTGCTACATCTGGTGTGATTAAATCCAGCTTTGTACGGATCTTCCTGCCAAACAATAGTTGAGCTGGGGCAACTCCCGTGGTGGGGTGTTGAGTAACCCTATATTGTTGCAAAAATTGTAAAATGTTTTTAGTATTAACCTGCTTCTCTGCTTATAGCGCTTTCAGTGCCCTTTTAAAGGTTTGGACAAATCTCTCTGCTTGCCCGTTGGTGGCTGGGTGATATGGTGCCGTCCGATGATGGTGAATTCCATTCGTATGTAAAAAATTCTGGAAGTCTTGTGACACAAACTGGGGACCATTGTCTGTGACCAGTTTTCTTGGCAACCCAAATACTGAAAACAGTCTTTCTAATGCTGATATGACTTCAGTAGTTGTAGTCCTTGTCATTGGAATTACTTCTGGCCACTTAGAGTGTGCATCAATTATGATTAAGTATGAGATTCCATCAATAGGACCGGCAAAGTCCAAATGTAGTCTCTCCCAAGGAGTAGTAGGCCAGTCCCATGGTTTTACAGCTCCTCGTGGAAGCTGTCCTTGAGCTTGAACACACCCTTTGCATGCCGTAACATAGTTCTCAATGTCCTTATCAATGGCCGGCCACCAAACATGACCCCTGGCCTTCTGTTTCATTCTGACAATGCCTGGGTGTCCTTCATGAAGGAGTTTTAACGTAGCTTGCCATTAGGAACCAGAACTCTCTCACCCCATAAAATACATCCATTTCTGAGTGTGAGTTCTTTTGCTCGTAGTATGAATGCTCGCTGCACATCACAGCCAGTTCTTGGCCAGCCATCTCTCAAATACTTTGCCAGAAGTTGTAATTCAGTATCACAAGCTGTCTCCTTTGCAATTTGTTTGGCATGTACTATACCCGTAAAACACACACTTGGAAGGCTTTCTTGAACAACTGGTAAGGAATTCATTAGTGGAAGCCTGGACATGGCATCAGCATTGCCATGGAAATCATGGGCCCGGTATTTGATGCAGTAATGATATGCCCCCAAAGTTAGAGCATACCTTTGCAATCTAGCCGCTGTAGTGGTTGAAATTCCTTTCCTTGGATTAAAGATGGTCAGCAGTGGCTTATGGTCAGTTAAAAGAGTAAATTGTCTCCCATAAATATAGTTATGGAACTTCTTAACAGCCCATACAATGGCCAATGCTTCCTTGTCTAATTGGGAATAGTTCTTCTCTGTCGTCGTTAGAGAACGGGAAGCAAAGGCTACCGGTCGGTCTGTCCCATCTGGCATTGTGTGTGACAATACAGCCCCTAAACCATAAGGCGAAGCATCACATGCTATCATGAGTGGTTTCTGAAGATCATAGTGCATTAACAGGCGGGAACACAGGAGTAGGTTCTTGGATTCCTGGAAGGCTTTATTGCATTCACTGCTCCACAACCAGGATCGATTTGTCTCAAGAAGCTGATGTAGTGAGTGTAACGTATGGGCTAGCTGGGGAAGAAAACGGTGGTAATAGTTAAGGAGACCAAGGTATGATCGTAATTGTGATGCATTCTGTGGTATAGGAGCTTCTTGCAAGGCCTTGACTTTGTCATCAGCAGTGTGTAGACCATGACAATCTATAACATGGCCACAAAATTCTAATTTGTCACGCATGAAAGCACACTTCTCCAAGTTGACCTTCAACCCGTAGGTCATTAGCCGCTGCAGTACCCTCTCTACATTGTGTCGATGTTCTTCCTCCGTCCTGCCCGTGATTAACATGTCATCTAAAAGGCATTGGACATAGGGTAGTCCATTTAACAGTTCTTCCATGGTGCGTTGCCAGATGGCTGGTGCTGGAGCAATGCCAAAGACCATACGATTATATTGAAATAAACCACGGTGAGTATTGATGGTGAGTAACCTGCGGGAATCTGGATGTACTTCAAGTTGAAGGTAAGCATTTTTTAAATCAATCTTTGTGAAATGTTGTCCCCCAGCTAAGTTAGCAAAAATCTCTTCTGTTCTGGGTAATGGATACTTATCCACTGCTAACTGTTCATTCAACACCATCCTAAAGTCTCCACATATTCGGATCTGTCCATCTTTCTTTCTTACCGGTACAATAGGAGAAGCCCACTCACTATGATGCACTGGGGTTATAATCTTTAACTCTTCTAACCTCCTCAGTTCAGCATCAACTCCTGCCCTTAAAGCGAATGGCACAGTTCGTGCTTTGAAAAACTTTGGCCTTGCTCCAGGTTTTAACTGTAACCGTACCCTTTTGTTCTTAACTTTTCCCAGAACACTTTCAAACACCGGGGCATATTTGGTCTTAATGTTCTGAATCCACTGGGCACGATCAACTCCAATATGATGAACTTCACTGTTTTTGAGGCTCTCAGGCATGCCAAGGGCCTGTATCCAGTCCCTTCCATAAAGAGGTGGGCCACCTGATTTTAGTATATATAGTGTAAGATTGGCAGTTTTACTGTTTGTACACACAGATACAGATGCACACCCCAGTGGCGTCAAGACTTCTCTGGAGTATGTTTGTAGCTTCAAGGTAGTGGGCTGCAGCAATACTGGAATTTTCAGCTGTTTCCCATCTTTAATTGTCATAACTGAAACTGCAGCCCCAGTATCTAAGTCCATGGTCAAATCTTTTCATTCAATATTAACATGAATGGTCAAAGGCTCAGACCCTGCTGTCATGGTGTATACAGTCAAACTTTAAACTCACCTGTACGCTGTATCCCTCAGACACATCACACATACACTCACCTGTACCCTGTATCCCTCAGACACATCACACATACACTCACCTGTACCCTGTATCCCTCAGACACATCACACACATACACTCACCTGTACCCTGTATCCCTCAGACACATCACACACATACACTCACCTGTACACTGTATCCCTCAGACACTTCACACACATACACTCACCTATGCCCTGTATCCCTTAGACACATCACACACATATACACTCACCTGTACCCTGTATCCCTCAGACACATCACACACATACACTCACCTGTACCCTGTATCCCTCAGACACATCACACACATACACTCACCTGTACACTGTATCCCTCAGACACATCACACACACATACACTCACCTATGCCCTGTATCCCTTAGACACATCACACACATAAACTCACCTGTACCATGTATCCCTCAGACACATCACACACATACACTCACCTGTACCCTGTATCCCTCAGACACATCACACACATACACTCACCTGTACCCTGTATCCCTCAGACACATCACACACCTACACTCACCTGTACCCTGTATCCCTCAGACACATCACACACATACACTCACCTGTACCCTGTATCCCTCATACACATCACACACATACACTCACCTGTACCCTGTATCCCTCAGACACATCACACACATACACTCACCTGTACCCTGTATCCCTCAGACACATCACACACATACACTCACCTGTACCCTGTATCCCTCAGACACATCACACACATACACTCACCTGTACCCTGTATCCCTCAGACACATCACACATATACACTCACCTGTACCCTGTATCCCTCAGACACATCACACACATACACTCACCTGTACCCTGTATCCCTCAGACACATCACTCACATACACTCACCTGTACCCTGTATCCCTCAGACACATCACAAACTTGCCCCCAAATAGTGTAGTACTTTAAACACACACAAAATATAATATCAGATCTCTGATGAAGCGCATGTGAGCATGCGGGAAACACGTCAGATCCAGCCCTGCACACTGTGACTGTGTCTTTCACTTGTCTGCTCATTACAACTAACCACTTTGGAAAAGAGTCTGCAGTTCCTCGTTTTTCTTTCTTCTAATACCACAAAATATAATATGGTAGTCAGGTCTACTCACAAGATATGAAGCACTAACAAAGTGCTATATCAGCAGCCTGTACCTTAATAAAGCCGTCCAGTCAGCTTACTCCATGATTTTGTAGCAATGGTTCCTGTGAGGTATTTCAATTCCAATAAAATACTGGTGTGGAGTAGAATAGTGCACAAATGTAAAACACTATCACAACTACGATCATACCTTGGTCTCCTTAACTATTACCACCGTCGTTTTCTTCCCCAGCTAGCCCATATGTTACACCCACTACATCAGCTTCTTGAGACAAATCGACCCTGGTTGTGGAGCAGTGAATGCAATCAAGCCTTCCAGGAATCCAAGCACCTACTCCTACTACTCCTGTGTTCCCGCATATTAATGCACTATGATCTTCAGAAACCACTCATGATAGCATGTGATGCTTTGCCTTATGGTTTAGGGGCTGTCTTGTCACACACAATGTCAACTGGTGGTGCACTCGAGACACTGTATTACGATGTTGCACTTAATATATAGTAAGATGTAATAATATTACTAATAACAGTTCAGATTGTATCGTAGTATATCAAACTGTAGGTTGTTGGTAGTTCAATTTCGTGTGTATCTCTAAAGTATTGCTTGTCAATCACATCAGTGAAAAAAGCAGGTCAACAGTGAAATTTGTCTTGACATAACAGTTGCGTAATATAGTAACAAGGTATCTTGGATACAAAAAGATTACCTTAAATCCGCTGATTCCACTGTGCAGGATGATAGCGATGCTCCTTGCATGCAGGTAAAGAGACACTCCCAAGTCTCTGGAAAATGAAAGTCCAATGGAAAGCAATATTGATGCCTGCTGCAAAGAAATCACATCCGCCACAAAGAAAGCAAGTAAAAAACGACTTTATTTAAAGTCTGAAGTACAAACAAGGTACATAGCGGCTCGGGAGAGAGCTGGAAAGGATGAAAACGTCCGACGCGTTTCCTGACACACAATGTCAGATCGGACAGACCGACCGGTAGCCTTTGCTTCCCATTCTCTAATGACGGCAGAGAAGATCTATTCCAAATTAGACAAGGAAGCATTGGCCATTGTATGGGCTGTTAAGAAGTTCCATAACTATATTTATGGTAGACTATTTACTCTTTTAACTGACCATAAGCCACTGCTGTCCATCTTTAATCCAAGGAAAGGAATTTCAACCACTACAGCGGCTAGATTGCAAAGGTATGCTCTAACTTTGGAAGTAAATCATTACTCCATCAAATACCGGGCCCATGATCCCCATGGCAATGTTGATGCCATGTCCAGGCTTCCACTAATGAATTCCTCACCAGTTGTTCAAGAAAGCCTTCCAAGTTTGTGTTTTACGGGTATAGTACATGCCAGACAAATTGCAAAGGAGACAGCTTGTGATACTGAATTACAACTTCTGGCAAAGTATTTGAGAGATGGCTGGCCAAGAACTGACTGTGATGTGCAGCGAGCATACATACTATGAGCGAAAGAACTCACATTCAGAAATGGAAGTATTTTATGGGGTGAGAGAATTCTAGTTCCTAACGGGCTACGGCAAGCTACATTAAATTTTTTTACTTACGAATGGAATTCACCATCATCGGACGGCACCATATCACCCAGCCACCAACGGGCAAGCAGAGAGATTTGTCCAAACCTTTAAATGGGCACTGAAAGCTCTAAAAGCAGAGAAGCAGGTGAATACTAAAAACATTTTACAATTTTTGCAACAATATAGGATTACTCAACACCCCACCACGGGGGTTGCCCCAGCTCAACTATTGTTTGGCAGAAAGATCCATACAAAGCTGGATTTAATCACACAAGATGTAGCAGAAACAGTCCGCATCATGCAAGATAAAATGAGAGTGGGAAAACCTTCACGAACCTACACAGAATGACACTTTGTTTGGTATAGGGTGTACATACAGAGAAAACATGGGCACCAGATGTAGTTGCCCATGTTGAGGGCCCAAAGATGTATGTGAGAACCACTCAATCAGGTGCGTGTCGCCGCCATGTGAACCAACTACAACCATGGCTCGAGAGGAGAGAACAGGCTGGTGAGGACCACCACATACGAAAGCAATCAGACAATGACTTTGATATCTGGGGTGGTGTTTGGCATGATCCAAACACAGACTCTGACTCAACTACAGAAGATGACTCAGAAATACCAGCCTCAATAGAAGAACCTTGTAATGATGAGTCAGGAAATTCTATCCAGGACCACAATAGTCATGCTCGTACTCCCAGGCAACGAACACCTGTTGTTTGTTGGTCTCCTGAAGTGAATCTCAGAGACACTCACCAGAGACAACATGTAACATATCAGAGAAACTTTCGTCAACGGAAGAAACAAGAAACAGCTTTCACGTCCACAATACAAGAGGATGCTGGAGAAGACTGATTTATCTTACGGTTGTTTTTGTGCAGTTAAGTTTATTAAAAACAGGATACAGCATCAGCTAGTCAGGAAGAGTAAGTACTGTCAGTTACACATTATAAGTTATAAGTTATATTACAGTTATACAGTTAATAATAAGTGTAATGTCAGCTACAGATCAGTGCAGCAGGATACAGCATCAGCTAGTCAGGAAGAGTAAGAACTGTCAGTTACACATTACAGTTATAAGTTATATTACAGTTATACAGTTAATAATAAGTGTAATGTCAGCTACAGATCAGTGCAGCAGTATACAGCATCAGCTAGTCAAGAAGAGTAAGTACTGTCAATTACACATTACAGTTATAAGTTATATTACAGTTATACAGTTAATAATAAGTGTAATGTCAGCTACAGATCACTGCAGCAGGATACAGTATCAGCTAGTCAGGAAGAGTAAGTACTGTCTGTTACACATTACAGTTATAAGTTATATTACAGTTATACAGTTAATAATAAGTGTAATGTCAGCTACAGATCACTGCAGCGGGATACAGCATCAGCTAGTCAGGAAGAGTAAGTACTGTCTGTTACACATTACAGTTATAAGTTATATTACAGTTATACAGCTAATAAGAAGCGTAATGTTAGCTACAGATCAGTGCAGCAGGATACAGCATCAGCTAGTCAGGAAGAGTAAGTACTGTCTGTTACACATTACAGTTATAAGTTATATTACAGTTATACAGTTAATAATAAGTGTAATGTCAGCTACAGATCAGTGCAGCATGATACAGCAACAGCTAGTCAGGAAGAGTAAGTACTGTCAGTTACACATTACAGTTATGTTATATTACAGTTATACAGTTAATAATAAGTGTAATGTCAGCTACAGATCAGTGCAGAGGATACAGCATCAGCTACTCAGGAAGAGTAAGTACTGTCAGTTACACATTACAGTTATAAGTTATATTACAGTTATACAGTTAATAATAAGTGTAATGTCAGCTACAGATCACTGCAGCAGGATACAGCATCAGCTACTCAGGAAGAGTAAGAACTGTCAGTTACACATTACAGTTATATGTTATATTACAGTTATACAGTTAATAATAAGTGTAATATCAGCTACAGATCAGTGCAGCAGGATACAGCATCAGTTAGTCAGGAAGAGTAAGTACTGTCAGTTACACATTACAGTTATGTTATATTACAGTTATACAGTTAATAATAAGTGTAATGTCAGCTACAGATCAGTGCAGAGGATACAGCATCAGCTAGTCAGGAAGAGTAAGTACTGTCAGTTACACATTACAGTTATAAGTTATATTACAGTTATACAGTTAATAATAAGTGTAATGTCAGCTACAGATCAGTGCAGCAGGATACAGCATCAGCTAGTCAGGAAGAGTAAGTACTGTCAGTTACACATTACAGTTATAAGTTA
The DNA here is from genome assembly GCF_027579735.1 of Bombina bombina. Classification (NCBI taxonomy): domain Eukaryota; kingdom Metazoa; phylum Chordata; class Amphibia; order Anura; family Bombinatoridae; genus Bombina; species Bombina bombina. Next base: position 456,810,293 of record NC_069505.1, on the reverse strand, counting down.
TATTACAGTTATACAGCTAATAATAAGTGTAATGTCAGCTACAGATCAGTGCAGCAGGATACAGCATCAGCTAGTCAGGAAGAGTAAGTACTGTCAGTTACACATTACAGTTATTATTAGCTGTATAACTGTAATATAAGTGTAATGTCAGCTACAGATCAGTGCAGCAGGATACAGCATCAGCTAGTCAGGAAGAGTAAGTACTGTCAGTTACACATTACAGCTATAAGTTATATTACAGTTATACAGCTAATAATAAGTGTAATGTCAGCTACAGATCAGTACAGCAGGATACAGCATCAGCTAGTCAGGCAGAGTAAGTACTGTCAGTTACACATTACAGTTATAAGTTATATTGCAGTTATACAGCTAATAATAAGTGTAATGTTAGCTACAGATCAGTGCAGCAGGATACAGCATCAGCTACTCAGGAAGAGTAAGTACTGTCAGTAACACATTACAGCTATAAGTTATATTACAGTTATACAGCTAATAATAAGTGTAATATCAACTACAGATCACTGCAGCAGGATACAGCATCAGCTAGTCAGGAAGAGTAAGTACTGTCAGTTACACATTACAGTTATAAGTTATATTGCAGTTATACAGCTAATAATAAGTGTAATGTTAGCTACAGATCAGTGCAGCAGGATACAGCATCAGCTAGTCAGGAAGAGTAAGTACTGTCAGTTACACATTACAGTTATAAGTTATATTACAGTTATACAGCTAATAATAAGTGTAATATCAGCTACAGATCACTACAGAGGATACAGCATCAGCTAGTCAGGAAGAGTAAGTACTGTCAGTTACACATTACAGTTATAAGTTATATTGCAGTTATACAGTTAATAATAAGTGTAATGTCAGCTACAGATCACTGCAGAGGATACAGCATCAGTTAGTCAGGAAGGGTAAGAACTGTCAGTTACACATTAAAGCTATAAGTTATATTACAGTTATACAGCTAATAATAAGTGTAATGTCAGCTACAGATCACTGCAGCAGTATACAGTATCAGCTAGTCAGGAAGAGTAAGTACTGTCAGTTACACATTACAGTTATAAGTTATATTACAGTTATACAGTTAATAATAAGTATAATGTCAGCTACAGATCACTGCAGCAGGGTAACTGTGAAAAAGGTGTCGCAGAAGTACATTCCAGATTACTCAAATCCTCACTCAAATACTTGAAGTAACCGGGATAATCGCAACTCAAAACCTTAAAATACCACAGACTAGAGATCTCTATAAAAGCACAATGTATTTGAACACAAAATGTCAGGTAAAACCCCCCATTAAAATCACAGTTTCTCAGTGATACACTGTTTCATCAGGTGAATATCTTGTACAATGTAACATACCGGACATTTAAAGATATTTGGTGTCCTCTTTGGGCAAATGCGCATGCATAGTCCAAGGCTAGCCACGCCCATCATCGCGGTAAGTTGATCCAAAATCGAGTAACTAAACTGATCCGTGATGATATAAAGGGCTTGTCAAAAAATATATAATAATAAAACCATTTGCATACATCACTTAGTGGGCAAGGTCAGCTTCATGCTAGCTAGTGGGCATGTGTGTAAACAATCATATTCATAGATGGTGATGTCACTGTAACACCGCCCATCCTATATAATAAAAGGCCAGGTGTGTTTGTCTGAAGCTGTCAAGCGCAGTTGAGACTGCGCAAGGAAAAAACACACCTGGCCTTTTAGACAAACATACCTGGCACCTGATCCGCGATAGACTTACGCGAGGCAGTGACGCGAGGATCACTCAGTAGCGCATCTCTGCCGCGAGAACAGTGGTTGGGAGGAAGCGGGCGTGTAGGGGGCGGGGCCGGGTGGGACCATTACATTGCAGAAAATGGCCCGTGTATGCTGGCTTTAGGACTAGTATCTTATAAACGAATCCAAATCTAGCATAACCCAGAAAAATAAATGAATGAATTATGCTATCAAAAACAGAGGGTTCTCTTGGATAGAGGAATGAGTGCATACCTCCCAAAAATTCAAAAGAGGGACAGCCCCCCTGCGGCAAAAATTTGAAATGTGGTGGGCAGGAGCAGAGACAGGACTTAAAAAAAATCATAAGACCAAATTAATATAAATAAAATCCTAAATAAAGTCATACAGCATCTCACAAAAGTGAGTACACCCCTCACATTTTTGTAAATATTTTATTATATCTTTTCATGTGACAACACTAAAGAAATTACACTTTGTTACAACGAAAAGTAGTGAGTGTACAGCCTGTATAACAGTGTAAGTTTGCTGTCCCCTCAAAATAACAACACACAGCCATTAATGCCTAAACTGTTGGCAACAAAAGTGAGTACACCCCTAAGTGGAAATGTCCAAATTGGGCCCAAAGTGTCAATATTTTGTGTGTCCACCATTTTTTTCCAGCACTGCCTTAACCCTGTCGGGCATGGAGTTCACCAGAATTTCACAGGTTGCCACTGGAGTCCTCTTCCACTCCTCCATGACGACATCACGGAGCTGGAGGATGTTAGAGATTTTGCGCTCCCCCACCTTCCGTTTATGGATGCCCCACAGATGCTTAATAGGCATTAGGCCTGAAGACATGCTTGGCCATTCCATCAGCTTTACCTTCAGCTTCTTCTGGTCATCTTGAAGGTCTGTTTGGGGTCATTATCATGTTGGAATACTGCCCTGTGGCCCAGTCTCCGAAGGGAGGGGATCATTCTCTGCTTCAGTATGTCACAGTACATGTTGGTATTCATGGTTCCCTCAATGAACTGTAACTCCCCAGTGCCGGCAGCACTCATGCAGGCCCAGACCATGAAACTCCCACCACCATGCTTGACTGTAGGCAAGATACAATTGTCTTGTACTCCTCACCTGGTTGCCGCCACACACGCTTGACACCATCTGAACCAAATAAGTGTATCTTGGTCTCATCGAACCACAGCACATGGTTCCAGTAATCCATGTCCTTAGTCTGCTTGTCTTCAGAAAACTGTTTGCTGGCTTTCTTGTGCATCATCTTTAGAAGAGGCTTCCTTCTGGGATGACAGCCATGCACACCAATTTGATGCTGACCCCCCACCCCTTCAACCTCTGAAGCAATGCTGGCAGCACCCATACGTCTATTTCCCAAAGACAACCTCTGGATATGATGCTGAGCACGTGCACTCAACTTCTTTGGTCGATCATGGCGAGGCTTGTTCTGAGTGGAACCTGTCTTGTGAAACCGCTGTATGGTCTTGCCCTCTGTGCTGCAGCTCAGTTTCAGGGTCTTGGTAATCTTTTTATAGCCTAGGCCATCTTTATGTAGAGCAACAATTCTTTTTTTCAGATCCTCAGAGAGTTCTTTGCCATGAGGTGCCATGTTGAACTTCCAGTGACCCGTATGAGAGAGTGTGAGAGCGATAACACCAAATTTAACACACCTGCTCCCCATTCACACCTGAGACCTTGTAACACTAACGAGTCAAATGACCCCAGGGAGGGAAAATTGCTAATTAGGCCCAATTTGGACATTTCCACTTAGGGGTGTACTCACTTTTGTTGCCAATGGTTTAGACATTAATGAATGTGTGTTGAGTTATTTTGAGGGGACAGCAAATTTACACTGTTATACAGGCTGTACACTCACTACTTTACATTGTAGCAAAGTATCATTTCTTCAGTGTTGTCACATAAAAAAATATAATAAAATATTGACAAAAATGTGAGGGGTGTACTCACTTTTGTGAGATACTGTATATTTTAATACACTTAGGCAGCAAATCAAACACAAGTTCAAACCACTGGTATAGATATATGAGCTCTGTATTTAATTAGCCTTTTCAGAGACAGTACTAAATATTTTTATCTTAATTGGACATTTAATAATAGATTCTTTAAAAATGCTCTCTGCATTCCCCATTAATATTCTATATTCTGGACTTTAAAGTCAGCAAAGATGCACAGTAGCACACTACATAGCATACACTTACACATGCAGATACACACACACACACAACATGACATACACTTACACATGCAGATACACACACACACACAACATGACATACACTTACACATGCAGATACACACACACACACACACACACAACATGACATACACTTACACATACAGATACACACACACACACAACATGACATACACTTACACATGCAGATACACACACACACAACATGACATACACTTACACATGCAGATACACACACACAACATGACATACACTTACACATGCAGATACACACACACACACAACATGACATACACTTACACATGCAGATACACACACACACACAACATGACATACACTTACACATGCAGATACACACACACACAACATGACATACACTTACACATGCAGATACACACACAACATGACATACACTTACACATGCAGATACACACACACACACACACACAACATGACATACACTTACACATGCAGATACACACACCACATGACATACACTTACACATGTAGATACACACACACAACATGACATACACTTACACATGCAGATACACACACACAACATGACATACACTTACACATACATATTCTGATGTATAACAACATACATCATTTTGGCTAACATTTGTTCTAAATATGGTATTATGTCATTACATGTCTGTAATCATATCCCACTACGATATGTTATGATGGGAAGGACTCGGTACACATGGAATATGATATTGCTCTTTATTATTATTATATATTTTTTCCACTAATATGCCATTATTATATGGGGGTTACTGTGGACAAGAGAGCAAATATATACGTCTCAATTTGTAGTTGGTGTCTATTTCCCATGGACAATGGAAACCACCTACAAGATAATATTGGCCTATCAGTCGAAAGGCTATAGCACGCATAACGTGAGACTGAATGAGATTCTGGTTCCCTTGGCAATGAAAACTTGAGACTCCTTGGCAATGCTGACATGCGCACTAGCATAAACAATAAAAACCTCCTACAAGATAATACTAACCTATCAGCTGTAAGGCTATAACACGCATAACGTGAGATTGAATGGGATTCCGGTTCCCTTGGCAACGAAAGCTTGAGACGCCTTAGCAGTGCTGACATGCGCACTAGCGCAGCTTGGGACGTATCACGTTTTACGCACAACGTATAATTGACTAACACTATTTGTTCCCTTGGCAACATTACTCACATACACATTGACGTTGTACACATGCGCATTAGCGCAACACACACGCCATTTAGAACATCAGATGGCGTTTGAAACTACTCGAATCTAATGGATCAATAGCCCTATAAGGTTAGTCAACAACCTGCCATTTGAAATCACAGTTTATGCACAGCAGTAGATTATAAAACTATTACATACCAATAAATCAAAGGGCTTATAATGTTTAATACAAAGGTTTGAACAAAAAATAGTTACCCTCATATTAAATGTAGATTGGGGCTATTGGCAGAGAGGGATCAGACACTTAAAAACTAAATAAGAAAAAAGATAAACAATTAAACAATGGATTAAAGATGTTCTGATATAAAACAGACCCAGCCTAGACATTAAATAGAAATAGAGATAGGAATCAGATATGATTGAGTAGCATGAGACAAATCTCACTGGATATGGGGAAATATATGTATTGCTACAATATTATAATATTGATGTGTTTTATGTATTATGATTAATATTTGCACTGCAAAGTATGAGGTAGATTGTTTCACTTGACTCATAAAATGTAAACTCTGATGTACATTGTTTAAGTATACAATACTGTGTCACATTTGTTGCTAAAATATATCAGTAGCTAGGATACTGATGATGTCATAAACCACACCCACAACAAGTGTTACCAATTATGTTAAGTGGTTTGTTTAGGAATATATAGCAAGTGTTTGTAAACCATTTTATTATGCCTGAGGAAACAGTCTGAGACTGAGAAACGCGTCGCAATTTAATATTATTTTATTAAAGTGATTTTAACTTTTACTATAAACACTTGCTGCCTATGAACTGGTTTTTATCTGAGGATATCACTGACCTAAAGACCACTGAGAGGACTATTGCATGCTGTATGCCACGAGCTAAGTCTGTTGGGTGACTGAATTAATCCCAGCTTGTCTCTATAGCATCATTGGGGATGCTTCACCAAATGTGAGTTCAAAATCTTATACTACTATCTGGTGTGAAATCACTCTAGTCATACAATACTAGGCCATATAGGCTTTTTTGTGTTTTCTATTTTACACAGACCCTGAACAACTCGAGAGGCCGGTCTGCTGGGTGACTGTTATAGATCCCAGACTGTGTCATTTGCACCAATTGAGGTGCTCCAATACATGTGAGTTCAACTATATAGTAAAATCTACATAAATTTGGAAACTACAATATTGGGCCATGTGGCGCATCTGTCTCTGTTTGATATTTTAGATTGCTTAATTGGATCCTGGTCTGGACCACTACAGATTGCTGCCTTGGTATTCTACTATCAAGACCTTTATAAAGGACAATATAGTGATCATTGTCACCCATTAACCACTATCTTTGAGTGAGATATAACTATCCTATTAACATTGTGATTATCAAATTGTTTAGGCTAACATCTATTTACTCTGTTCACAACGTATATACTAGTTTTGAGTGAGATACAACTGTCCTATTAACATTGTGATTATCAAATTGTATAGGTTAACATCTATTTACTCTGTCCACAACATATATACTAGTTACTACTGAATCAGTGTATCATCATTTATACTGAAAAGTGCATTTCTATTGGTAACATATAAGCTACCTCATATACTACATATTACCATTTATAGATACTCTCAAGGGCGCCCCCTTTTCTTTTGTTGTTTTTATAGCCTAGGCCATCTTTATGTAGAGCAACAATTCTTTTTTTCAGATCCTCAGAGAGTTCTTTGCCATGAGGTGCCATGTTGAACTTCCAGTGACCCGTATGAGAGAGTGTGAGAGCGATAACACCAAATTTAACACACCTGCTCCCCATTCACACCTGAGACCTTGTAACACTAACGAGTCAAATGACCCCAGGGAGGGAAAATTGCTAATTAGGCCCAATTTGGACATTTCCACTTAGGGGTGTACTCACTTTTGTTACCAATGGTTTAGACATTAATGAATGTGTGTTGAGTTATTTTGAGGGGACAGCAAATTTACACTGTTATACAGGCTGTACACTCACTACTTTACATTGTAGCAAAGTATCATTTCTTCAGTGTTGTCACATAAAAAAATATAATAAAATATTGACAAAAATGTGAGGGGTGTACTCACTTTTGTGAGATACTGTATATTTTAATACACTTAGGCAGCAAATCAAACACAAGTTCAAACCACTGGTATAGATATATGAGCTCTGTATTTAATTAGCCTTTTCAGAGACAGTACTAAATATTTTTATCTTAATTGGACATTTAATAATAGATTCTTTAAAAATGCTCTCTGCATTCCCCATTAATATTCTATATTCTGGACTTTAAAGTCAGCAAAGATGCACAGTAGCACACTACATAGCATACACTTACACATGCAGATACACACACACACACAACATGACATACACTTACACATGCAGATACACACACACACACAACATGACATACACTTACACATGCAGATACACACACACACACACACACAACATGACATACACTTACACATACAGATACACACACACACACAACATGACATACACTTACACATGCAGATACACACACACACAACATGACATACACTTACACATGCAGATACACACACACAACATGACATACACTTACACATGCAGATACACACACACACACAACATGACATACACTTACACATGCAGATACACACACACACACAACATGACATACACTTACACATGCAGATACACACACACACAACATGACATACACTTACACATGCAGATACACACACAACATGACATACACTTACACATGCAGATACACACACACACACACACACAACATGACATACACTTACACATGCAGATACACACACCACATGACATACACTTACACATGTAGATACACACACACAACATGACATACACTTACACATGCAGATACACACACACAACATGACATACACTTACACATGCAGATACACACACAACATGACATACACTTATACATGCAGATACACACACACACACAACATGACATACACTTACACATGCAGATACACACACAACATGACATACACTTACACATGCAGATATACACACACAACATGACATACACTTACACATGCAGATACACACACACAACATGACATACACTTACACATGCAGATACACACACAACATGACATACACTTACACATGCAGATACACACACAACTGACATACACATATACATGCAGATACACACACACACATGACATACACTTACACAAGCAGATACACACACAACATGACATACACTTACACATGCAGATACACACTCACAACATGGCATACACTTATACATATAGGGTTGCCACCTGTCCCTTAAAATACAGAACACTTATAAGTTACACATGCTGCAGGGTGTGCAGGGAGGAATATGAATAGTGCTGTCCAGAAACACAATACATGTTCCTCCTTGCAAACCCTGCAGCATGTGTAACTCATTAAGTGCCCAGGAAAACATGGCTGAGGTGGCAACCCTAATACAGATACACACACACACACACACACATTACATCATATATGCCATGGGTATCTGTAACTCATTGTATGGGGTCCCGTGGTTGGCAAGCACATTAGCTGGCAGTCTGAGGCTGCCACTGTTCGTAACCCTGGTGATAGCACTGCTCATCGTATAAAACTGAAGGCATGCCAGTATTATCACCAGGGGAAGACATCATCACTACCAGGGGTTAGAGGTCACCATTACCTGAGGTCAGAGGGTATACAGCCTTCCTACTCCTACTTAACCCACACACCATTACTTTTCCACAAGGAATCTAACAGGTATATAACTTTATGAGAGAAAAGCCAGCCGCTTCTAAGAATGTGTCCAATAGAAATATAATATTTTTTTCTTAATGCATGGGGCAATGCGGGACAGATGGCTAGTGACCTGGGACAGACCCCTAAAATCAGGACTGTCCCGCGAAAATTGGGATAGTTGGGGGGTATATGACTACAAATGTATTACTAGTGTATGTGTTATTAGTAGCAAAATAAATTTATAAATTAATAACTAATACCGACCTTATGAAGCACAATAAAGATTATTACTCCTTATGGGCTCAATAAAAATATTGTTATGGCTGCATCTTTATTATGCTTCATATACTTTAGTACTTTTTGTTATAGTCTTTAGTTTATCAGTTGATTAATTCTACATGTGATTCAATTTAGATTCTTTATTTAGAGTATTTGTCATCAGTAGTAATATATATTTTTTGATATACATGTTATATATACACACATTTTTTATGTTCATATACTAATAAAGTTCTATGGACATCACTTTTATTTTTATATATTTATATATGATTGCTTTAACCAGACTGATGTTGATAACATTATTTAGCATAGCAATACAAAAAACAACCACAAGAGGGAGGAAGAGGCACAGACATCATCAGTAAAATGAACGTCAATCAAAGTGTAACACCGCCTCTTTTACGCACGTAACGTTTTTGATAAGAGCGTCTTCTGCAATGCATGCTGGGAATCTTAGTTCTATTTGGAGACTAAAACGTACTTGTGACGTCACAGCAGGGCATGTTTCAGTCACTTTCATCATCAACGTATTTCTGTTCAGTGCGCGCGCGCGCTCTCTCGGCAGGCCAGTAAGTAACTACCCAGGTGAAAACAGCAGCCACTTCTGTGTAATAATGTGCAGCGTAACTGTGTATAATGTGTGTGAAAGAGAAAAACTCTATATTATATATCTGTATATAAGGTACTGTTGGAGGCGGCTGTATGTGTGTGAGACAGAGGGAACCTCTCTATAATATTATATGTATATAAGGTACTGGGAGGGGCTGACGACAAGGAAGTTGGTTTCTTATTCAAGCTGTTTCTTATTTATGGAAGTTGGTTTCTTATTCATTTTTTTTGTCAGACTGCTTTATATTGAGTTTAAAATAAAAATATAGGTTTAATTTAAATAATAATATGATTCATATAATGTAGTTACACAGAGGTGGAATCCCTTTATACAACAATTGAATATACAAACTTGAAAAAAGGGCATACGTTGGCACCAATACAAATATTACTATTTTGAATAAGTAACAGATATTTTCAAAGGGTTAATAACCATTGGGCCACTGATTTCACTATGAATATATACAGGGTAGATCCCCCTCCATGACATGCAATTGTTTTTAGCCTGGCCCAATGGTGTTTTTGACACAGAAATTGAAGGGCCACTGATTTCACTATGAATAAATACCCTGTATATATGTATAGTGAAATCAGTGGCCCAATGGTTATTAACCATTTGAAAATATCTGTTACTTATTCAAAAATTAGAATTATGTCACCTATGCCAGGGTTGGCATCAATTTATGTGCCAAAAACACCATTGGGCCAGGCTAAAAACAATTGCATGGCATGGAGGGAGATCTAACCTGTATATATGTATAGTGAAATCAGTGGCCCAATGGTTATTAACCATTTGAAAATATCTGTTACTTATTCAAAAATGAGAATTATGTCACCTATGCCAGTGTTGGCAATGGCATCAATTTCTATGCCCAAAACACCATTCGGCCAGGCTAAAAACAAATGCATGGCATGGAGGGGGATCTACCCTGTATATATTCATAGTGAAATCAGTGGCCCAATGGTTATTAACCCTTTGAAAATATCTGTTACTTATTCAAAAATTAGAATTATGTTACCTATGCCAGGGTTGGCATCAATTTCTGTGCCAGAAACACCAATGGGCCAGGCAAAAAACAATTGCATGGCATGGAGGGAGATTTAACCTGTATATATTTATAGTGAAATCAGTGACCCAATGGTTATTAACCCTTTGAAAATATCTGTTACTTATTCAAATATGAGAATTATGTCACCTATGCCAGTGTTGGCATCAATTTATGTGCCAAAAACACCATTGGGCCAGGCTAAAAACAATTGCATGGCATGGAGGGGGATCTACCCTGTATATATTCATAGTGAAATCAGTGGCCCAATGGTTATTAACCCTTTGAAAATATATGTTACTTACTCAAAAATGAGAATTATGTCACCTATGCCAGTGTTGGCAACAATTTCTGTGCCCAAAACACCATTGGGCCAGGCTAAAAACAATTGCATGGCATGGAGGGGGATCTACCCTGTATATATGCAAAGTGAAATCAGTGGCCCAATGGTTATTAACCTTTTGAAAATATCTGTTACTTATTCAAAAATGAGAATTAGAGCACCTATGCCAGTGTTGGCATCAATTTCTGTGCCCAAAACACAATTGAGCCAGGCTAAAAATAATTGCATGGCATGGAGGGGGATCTACCCTGTATATATTCATAGTGAAATCAGTTGCCCAATGGTTATTAACCCTTTGAAAATACCTGGTACTTATTCAAAAATGAGAATTAGAGCACCTATGCCAGTGTTGGCATCAATTTCTGTGCCCAAAACACAATTGAGCCAGGCTAAAAATAATTGCATGGCATGGAGGGGGATCTACCCTGTATATATTCATAGTGAAATCAGTTGCCCAATGGTTATTAACCCTTTGAAAATACCTGGTACTTATTCAAAAATGAGAATTAGAGCACTTATGCCAGGGTTGGCATCAATTTCTGTGTAACTACATTATATGAATCATATTATATAAATAAAACCTATATTTTTATTTTAAAGTCAATTTAAAGCAGTCTGACAAAAAAATGAATAAGAAACCAACTTCCATGAATAAGAAACAGAATTTCACGAATAAGAAACAGCTTGAATAAGAAACCAACTTCCTTGTTGTGGTTCTGTGTGTGAGACAGAGGAAACCTCTCTATAATATTATATATCTGTATATAAGGTACTGGGGAGGGACTGTATGTGTGAGACAGAGGGAATTTCTCTATTATATTATATATCTGTATATAAGATACTGGGGAGGGGCTGTGTGTATGTGAGGCAGAGGGAACCTCTCTAATATATATCTGTATATAAGGTACTCGGGAGGGGCTGTGTGTATGTGCGACAGGGAACCTCTCTATAATATTATATATCTGTATTTAAGGTACTGGGGAGGGGCTGTGTGTGTGTGAGACAGAGGGAACCTCTCTATAATATTATATATCTGTATATAAGGTACTGGGGAGGGGCTGTGTGTATGTGAGACATTCAATAAACATCCAATCAGTTTAGAGGGAACCTCTACTGGGGAGGGGCTGTGTGTGTGAGACAGAGGGAACCTCTCTATAATATTATATATCTGTATATAAGGTACTGGGGAGGGGCTTTGTGTGTGAGTCAGAGGGAACCTCTGTATAATATTATATATCTGTATATAAGGTACTGGGGAGGGGCTGTGTGTGTGTGAGACAGAGGGAACCTCTCTATAATATTATATTTCTGTATATAAGGTACTGGGGAGGGGCTGTGTGTGTGTGAGACAGAGGGAACCTCTCTATATTATATATCTGTATATAAGGTACTGGGGAGGGGCTGTGTGTGAGACAGAGGGAACCTCTCTATAATATTATATATCAGTATATAAGGTACTAGGGAGGGGCTGTGTGTGAGACAGAGGGAACCTCTCTATAATATTAAATATCTGTATATAAGGTACTGGGGAGGGGCTGTGTGTGTGTGAGGCAGAGGGAACCTCTCTATAATATTATATATCTGTATATAAGGTACTGGGGAGGGACTGTGTGTGTGAGACAGAGGGAACCTCTCTATAATATTATATATCTGTATATAAGGTACTGGGGAGGGGCTGTGTGTATGTGAGGCAGAGGGAACCTCTCTAATATATATCTGTATATAAGGTACTGGGGAGGGGCTGTGTGTGTGTGAGACAGAGGAATCCTCTATATAATATTATATATCTGTATATAAGGTACTGGGGAGGGGCTGTGTGTGTATGTGTGTGACAGAAGGAACCTCTCTATAATATTACATATCTGTATATAAGGTACTGGGGAGGGGCTGTGTGTATGTGAGACAGAGGGAACCTCTCTATAATATTATATATCTGTATATAAGGTACTGGGCAGGGGCTGTGTGTATGTGAGTCAGAGGGAACCTCTCTATAATATTATATATCAGTATATAAGGTACTAGGGAGGGACTGTGTGTGTGTGAGAGACAGAGGGAACCTCTCTATAATATTATATATCTGTATATAAGGTACTGGGGAGGGACTGTGTGTGTGAGACAGAGGGAACCTCTCTATAATATTATATATCTGTATATAAGTTACTGGGGAGGGGCTGTGTGTGTGAGACAGAGGGAACCTCTCTAATATTATATATCTGTATATAAGGTACTGGGGAGGGACTGTGTGTGTGAGTCAGAGGGAACCTCTCTATAATATTATATATCTGTATATAAGGTACCGGGGAGGGGCTTGTATGTGAGTCAGAGGGAACCTCTCTATAATATTAAATATCTGTATATAAGTTACTGGGGAGGGGCTGTATCTGTGTGTGAGACAGAGGGAACCTCTCTATAATATTATATATCTGTATATAAGGTACTGGGCAGGGGCTGTGTGTATGTGAGACAGAGGGAACCTCTCTATAATATTATATATCTGTATATAAGGTACTGGGCAGGGGCTGTGTGTATGTGAGGCAGAGGGAACCTCTCTAATATATATCTGTATATAAGGTACTGGGGAGGGGCTGTGTGTGTGAGACAGAGGAATCCTCTATATAATATTATATATCTGTATATAAGGTACTGGGGAGGGGCTGTGTGTGTATGTGTGTGACAGAAGGAACCTCTCTATAATATTACATATCTGTATATGAGGTACTGGGGAGAGGCTGTGTGTGTGAGACAGAGGGAACCTCTATATAATATATATCTGTATATAAGGTACTGGGCAGGGGCTGTGTGTATGTGAGACAGAGGGAACCTCTCTATAATATATTTCTGTATATAAGGTACTGGGGAGGGGCTGTGTGTGTGTGAGACAGAGGGAACCTCTCTATATTATATATCTGTATATAAGGTACTGGGGAGGGGCTGTGTGTGAGACAGAGGGAACCTCTCTATAATATTATATATCAGTATATAAGGTACTAGGGAGTGGCTGTGTGTGTGTGAGAGACAGAGGACAACTCTCTATAATATTATATATCTGTATATAAGGTACTAGGGAGGGGCTGTGTGTGAGACAGAGGGAACCTCTCTATAATATTATATATTTATATAAGGTACTGGGGAGGGACTGTGTGTGTGTGAGACAGAGGGAACCTCTCTATAATATTAAATATCTGTATATAAGGTACTGGGGAGGGGCTGTGTGTGAGGCAGAGGGAACCTCTATAATATTATATATCTGTATATAAGGTACTGGGGAGGGACTGTGCGTGTGAGACAGAGGGAACCTCTCTATAATATTATATATCTGTATATAAGGTACTGGGGAGGGGCTTTTATGTGAGTCAGAGGGAACCTCTCTATAATATTAAATATCTGTATATAAGTTACTGGGGAGGGGCTGTATCTGTGTGTGAGACAGAGGGAACCTCTCTATTATATTATATATCTGTATATAAGGTACTGGGGAGGGGCTGTGTGTGTGAGACAGGAATCATCTATATAATATTATATATCTGTATATAAGGTACTGGGGAGGGGCTATGTGTGTATGTGTGTGACAGAAGGAACCTCTCTATAATATTACATATCTGTATATAAGGTACTGGGGAGGGGCTGTGTGTGTGAGACAGAGGGAACCTCTATATAATATTATATATCTGTATATAAGGTACTGGGCAGGGGCTGTGTGTATGTGAGGCAGAGGGAACCTCTCTAATATTATATATCTGTATATAAGGTACTGGGGAGGGGCTGTGTGTGAGACAGAGGGAACCTCTCTATAATATTATATATCAGTATATAAGGTACTAGGGAGGGGCTGTGTGTGAGACAGAGGGAACCTCTCTATAATATTAAATATCTGTATATAAGGTACTGGGGAGGGGCTGTGTGTGTGTGAGGCAGAGGGAACCTCTCTATAATATTATATATCTGTATATAAGGTACTGGGCAGGGGCTGTGTGTATGTGAGACAGAGGGAACCTCTCTATAATATATTTCTGTATATAAGGTACTGGGGAGGGGCTGTGTGTGTGTGAGACAGAGGGAACCTCTCTATATTATATATCTGTATATAAGGTACTGGGGAGGGGCTGTGTGTGAGACAGAGGGAACCTCTCTATAATATTATATATCAGTATATAAGGTACTAGGGAGTGGCTGTGTGTGTGTGAGAGACAGAGGACAACTCTCTATAATATTATATATCTGTATATAAGGTACTAGGGAGGGGCTGTGTGTGAGACAGAGGGAACCTCTCTATAATATTATATGTTTATATAAGGTACTGGGGAGGGACTGTGTGTGTGTGAGACAGAGGGAACCTCTCTATAATATTAAATATCTGTATATAAGGTACTGGGGAGGGGCTGTGTGTGAGGCAGAGGGAACCTCTATAATATTATATATCTGTATATAAGGTACTGGGGAGGGACTGTGCGTGTGAGACAGAGGGAACCTCTCTATAATATTATATATCTGTATATAAGGTACTGGGGAGGGGCTTTTATGTGAGTCAGAGGGAACCTCTCTATAATATTAAATATCTGTATATAAGTTACTGGGGAGGGGCTGTATCTGTGTGTGAGACAGAGGGAACCTCTCTATTATATTATATATCTGTATATAAGGTACTGGGGAGGGGCTGTGTGTGTGAGACAGGAATCATCTATATAATATTATATATCTGTATATAAGGTACTGGGGAGGGGCTGTGTGTGTATGTGTGTGACAGAAGGAACCTCTCTATAATATTACATATCTGTATATAAGGTACTGGGGAGGGGCTGTGTGTGTGAGACAGAGGGAACCTCTATATAATATTATATATCTGTATATAAGGTACTGGGCAGGGGCTGTGTGTATGTGAGGCAGAGGGAACCTCTCTAATATTATATATCTGTATATAAGGTACTGGGGAGGGGCTGTGTGTGAGACAGAGGGAACCTCTCTATAATATTATATATCAGTATATAAGGTACTAGGGAGGGGCTGTGTGTGAGACAGAGGGAACCTCTCTATAATATTAAATATCTGTATATAAGGTACTGGGGAGGGGCTGTGTGTGTGTGAGGCAGAGGGAACCTCTCTATAATATTATATATCTGTATATAAGGTACTGGGGAGGGACTGTGTGTGTGAGACAGAGGGAACCTCTCTATAATATTATATATCTGTATATAAGGTACTGGGGAGGGGCTGTGTGTATGTGAGGCAGAGGGAACCTCTCTAATATATATCTGTATATAAGGTACTGGGGAGGGGCTGTGTGTGTGTGAGACAGAGGAATCCTCTATATAATATTATATATCTGTATATAAGGTACTGGGGAGGGGCTGTGTGTGTATGTGTGTGACAGAAGGAACCTCTCTATAATATTACATATCTGTATATAAGGTACTGGGGAGGGGCTGTGTGTATGTGAGACAGAGGGAACCTCTCTATAATATTATATATCTGTATATAAGGTACTGGGCAGGGGCTGTGTGTATGTGAGACAGAGGGAACCTCTCTATAATATTATATATCAGTATATAAGGTACTAGGGAGGGACTGTGTGTGTGTGAGAGACAGAGGGAACCTCTCTATAATATTATATATCTGTATATAAGGTACTGGGGAGGGACTGTGTGTGTGAGACAGAGGGAACCTCTCTATAATATTATATATCTGTATATAAGTTACTGGGGAGGGGCTGTGTGTGTGAGACAGAGGGAACCTCTCTAATATTATATATCTGTATATAAGGTACTGGGGAGGGACTGTGTGTGTGAGTCAGAGGGAACCTCTCTATAATATTATATATCTGTATATAAGGTACCGGGGAGGGGCTTGTATGTGAGTCAGAGGGAACCTCTCTATAATATTAAATATCTGTATATAAGTTACTGGGGAGGGGCTGTATCTGTGTGTGAGACAGAGGGAACCTCTCTATAATATTATATATCTGTATATAAGGTACTGGGCAGGGGCTGTGTGTATGTGAGACAGAGGGAACCTCTCTATAATATTATATATCTGTATATAAGGTACTGGGCAGGGGCTGTGTGTATGTGAGGCAGAGGGAACCTCTCTAATATATATCTGTATATAAGGTACTGGGGAGGGGCTGTGTGTGTGAGACAGAGGAATCCTCTATATAATATTATATATCTGTATATTAGGTACTGGGGAGGGGCTGTGTGTGTATGTGTGTGACAGAAGGAACCTCTCTATAATATTACATATCTGTATATAAGGTACTGGGGAGAGGCTGTGTGTGTGAGACAGAGGGAACCTCTATATAATATTATATATCTGTATATAAGGTACTGGGCAGGGGCTGTGTGTATGTGAGACAGAGGGAACCTCTCTATAATATTATATTTCTGTATATAAGGTACTGGGGAGGGGCTGTGTGTGTGTGAGACAGAGGGAACCTCTCTATATTATATATCTGTATATAAGGTACTGGGGAGGGGCTGTGTGTGAGACAGAGGGAACCTCTCTATAATATTATATATCAGTATATAAGGTACTAGGGAGTGGCTGTGTGTGTGTGAGAGACAGAGGACAACTCTCTATAATATTATATATCTGTATATAAGGTACTAGGGAGGGGCTGTGTGTGAGACAGAGGGAACCTCTCTATAATATTATATATTTATATAAGGTACTGGGGAGGGACTGTGTGTGTGTGAGACAGAGGGAACCTCTCTATAATATTAAATATCTGTATATAAGGTACTGGGGAGGGGCTGTGTGTGAGGCAGAGGGAACCTCTATAATATTATATATCTGTATATAAGGTACTGGGGAGGGGCTGTGCGTGTGAGACAGAGGGAACCTCTCTATAATATTATATATCTGTATATAAGGTACTGGGGAGGGGCTTTTATGTGAGTCAGAGGGAACCTCTCTATAATATTAAATATCTGTATATAAGTTACTGGGGAGGGGCTGTATCTGTGTGTGAGACAGAGGGAACCTCTCTATTATATTATATATCTGTATATAAGGTACTGGGGAGGGGCTGTGTGTGTGAGACAGGAATCATCTATATAATATTATATATCTGTATATAAGGTACTGGGGAGGGGCTGTGTGTGTATGTGTGTGACAGAAGGAACCTCTCTATAATATTACATATCTGTATATAAGGTACTGGGGAGGGGCTGTGTGTGTGAGACAGAGGGAACCTCTATATAATATTATATATCTGTATATAAGGTACTGGGCAGGGGCTGTGTGTATGTGAGACAGAGGGAACCTCTCTATAATATTATATATCTGTATATAAGGTACTGGGGAGGGGCTGTGTGTGAGACAGAGGGAACCTCTCTATAATATTATATATCAGTATATAAGGTACTAGGGAGGTGCTGTGTGTGTGAGAGACAGAGGAAAACTCTCTATAATATTAAATATCTGTATATAAGGTACTGGGGAGGGGCTGTGTGTGTGTGAGGCAGAGGGAACCTCTCTATAATATTATATATCTGTATATAAGGTACTGGGGAGGGACTGTGTGTGAGACAGAGGGAACCTCTCTATAATATTATATATCTGAATATAAGTTACTGGGGAGGGGCTGTGTGTGTGAGACAGAGGGAACCTCTCTATAATATTATATATCTGTATATAAGGTACTGGGGAGGGGCTTTTATGTGAGTCAGAGGGAACCTCTCTATAATATTATATATCTGTATATAAGGTACTGGGGAGGGGCTGTGTGTGTGAGACAGAGGGAACCTCTCTATAATATTATATATCAGTATATAAGGTACTAGGGAGGGGCTGTGTGTGTGTGAGACAGAGGGAACCTCTCTATAATATTATATTTCTGTATATAAGGTACTGGGGAGGGGCTGTGTGTGTGAGAGAGAGGGAACCTCTCTATATTATATATCTGTATATAAGGTACTGGGGAGGGGCTGTGTGTATGTGAGGCAGAGGGAACCTCTCTAATATATATCTGTATATAAGGTACTGGGGAGGGGCTGTGTGTGTGAGACAGAGGAATCCTCTATATAATTTTATATATCTGTATATAAGGTACTGGGGAGGGGCTGTGTGTATGTGTGTGACAGAAGGAACCTCTCTATAATATTACATATCTGTATATAAGGTACTGGGGAGGGGCTGTGTGTGTGAGACAGAGGGAACCTCTATATAATATTATATATCTGTATATAAGGTACTAGGGAGGGGCTGTGTGTGAGACAGAGGGAACCTCTCTATAATATTATATATTTATATAAGGTACTGGGGAGGGACTGTGTGTGTGAGACAGAGGGAACCTCTCTATAATATTAAATATCTGTATATAAGGTACTGGGGAGGGGCTGTGTGTGTGTGAGGCAGAGGGAACCTCTCTATAATATTATATATCTGTATATAAGGTACTGGGGAGGGACTGTGTGTGTGAGACAGAGGGAACCTCTCTATAATATTATATATCTGTATATAAGGTACTGGGGAGGGGCTGTGTGTGTGAGACAGAGGGAACCTCTCTATAATATTATATATCAGTATATAAGGTACTAGGGAGGGGCTGTGTGTGTGTGAGACAGAGGGAACCTCTCTATAATATTATATTTCTGTATATAAGGTACTGGGGAGGGGCTGTGTGTGTGAGAGAGAGGGAACCTCTCTATATTATATATCTGTATATAAGGTACTGGGGAGGGGCTTTGTGTGAGACAGAGGGAACCTCTCTATAATATTATATATCAGTATATATAGTACTAGGGAGGGGCTGTGTGTGTGAGAGACAGAGGACAACTCTCTATAATATTATATATCTGTATATAAGGTACTAGGGAGGGGCTGTGTGTGAGACAGAGGGAACCTCTCTATAATATTATATATTTATATAAGGTACTGGGGAGGGACTGTGTGTGTGAGACAGAGGGAACCTCTCTATAATATTAAATATCTGTATATAAGGTACTGGGGAGGGGCTGTGTGTGTGAGGCAGAGGGAACCTCTATAATATTATATATCTGTATATAAGGTACTGGGGAGGGGCTGTGTGTGTGAGACAGAGGGAACCTCTCTAGAATATTATATATCTGTATATAAGTTACTGGGGAGGGGCTGTGTGTGTGAGACAGAGGGAACCTCTCTATTATGTTATATATCTGTATATAAGGTACTGGGGAGGGACCTTTATGTGAGTCAGAGGGAACCTCTCTATAATATTAAATATCTGTATATAAGTTACTGGGGAGGGGCTGTATCTGTTTGTGAGACACAAAGCAAAATATTATCTTCCAGCACTGGTGATAGGAGTGCAGGCTTGAAGAGCTCCTGCCAAAGCTCCAGATAGATCAAATGCAAAAAGTTCAAGCAGCACCTCCAATTGTACAAATTATTTCAATTTTATTGTACCAAGGCACACAAAATCATGATGTTTCGGGCTCAAATACCCTTAAAGTGAATGTAAACTCACCGTCACCTCTCATCCTCATGTTGTGAATTTCGCAAAATAAAGGCTAGTTTAATTCATAATTTTTTTATAAATGCATAACAAATACAAATATAAAGGTATTTATCGATATTATTCTTACTTTATTCCTCCGCCCGCCATCTTGTCCCGCATTTCTCAGGTGATTGACCGTTCCTTAAACAAATAATCGATTGCACCCTGTGGCGTCCAGCCCCTTTTTTTCTACGTCACGCGATGTAACTGCGCATGCGTTCCCTGCAGATTCGTGATTGACAAGCAATGAGATCGCAATAAAATTTTTGCCACGCATGCGCAATGTAATTTTCTTTGCGGATAACGATTCTCAATGGATCAGGGAACGCATGCGCATATTAGACATTGATTTAAAACGCATGCGCAAATGGAGTTCTCATTGTGAAGGGGGTTTCAGGACTACGTAATAGAGCAGGCGGGACAGCTCTATATGCAATGTTGTCTTAATACAGGAAGTCCAGGATGGGAGGAGTTATCCTTCAAAACGGAGATAAGTTCTTATATAAATTATAATATGACAAAAATAATTTTTATGAATAAAAACATTGCGGTTTCAATGAGAAGTTTATTGAGAATTGGTAGTGTAGATTAAAAAGCTTAAAATTTACATTCACTTTAATCATATGACTTAAACATACTAAACACCTCTCTTAAATACCCTCTACCACAGGTGTTGCTCATTATAACATTCAGTGTCAGAGAATTTTAACTCTTAAGTGTAAATGCCACTTAGTGGTCAGTATAAAGAATAACATATAATATACTTTAGAAAAAAAGTCTAACCGTGCTACATACATGCAATGAAGTATACAAGAACACTTTTTTACAGAATTTTTTACAGAAAAATATTTTTTTTACAGAAAAACCTCTTATAGAGTAGTTACAGATCCGGAGGAAAGGATTTCTTTTTCTCAATAATCACATTTGGAAAAGTAGAATCTAAAAAAATTCAAAAAGCAATTTAGAGAAAAATTTACAGAAAAATCTAGAGAAAAATGTTAAGATCCATTTCACGGTTCATACCCTTTGGGAACATACAGTCTAACCTATAGATCCACATAGATTCTCTTTTCTTTAAAATTAATTCTCTATTTCCACCTCTACGAGGGATAGGAATATGATCGATTATTTGAAACTTTAATTGAGCAATTGAGTGACTTTTTGATAGAAAATGACTAGAGACTGGGGCATTTAGATCTTTACATCTTATATTTGATTTATGTTGGCTAATCCTATCCCTTACTCTCTGGGTAGTCTCGCCAATGTAGATCCACCCACACGGGCATTTGATAAGATAAATCACATAACAAGAATTGCATGTAAGAAAAGCATTAATTTTATACACTTTGCCTGTGTGTGGATGTACAAAGGTAGAACCTTTTACCATGTTGTTACAATTTGCACAGCCTAAACAAGGGTAACAACCCAGATTTTTTTCGGTGATATAGCCCTGTTTCAACTTTTTACTGCCTATATCAGCCCTCACCAATCTATCTTTAATACTAGAGCTTTTCCTGTAAGCAGACATTGGACTATTAGAAAATGATTGTACACCTGGATGGCATTCTCTCAACATAAACCAATACTTATTAATAATCCTTTTTATCTTTGAACTTTGATTACTATATTCTGAAACAAAAATAATCCTATCCTTCTTATCTTGTTCCTTAATGCTATTGGTACATGTATCCTCACTAGCCCTTTTCACTTCCTCATGCAATAGGTCAGTTGGGTAACCCCTAGCACTGAATTTCTGACCCATTTCTTTAAGCCTTTTAGTAGCAAGTTCCTTGTCAGACACTATCCTCTTGACTCTTGTCATTTGACTCCTAGGTAGAGATCTAATCAGAGCCGGTGGATGAGCACTTGTAAAGTGCAACAAACTATTCTTATCTGTACTTTTCTTATATATATATATGATTTTAACATTCCACCTTCTTTATAGACCAAAGTGTCAAGAAAATGTAAGGATTGTTCATCCCAGGTGAGGGTAAACTTAATATGTCTAGTGGCACTATTTAGATCATCCACGAATTTAAGAAGGGATCCAATGTCGCCCCACCAGACACTAAAGATGTCATCTATATAGCGCCACCAAGTGGCGCCATACAGATGGAACATCTCATTTTGATAAACAAATTTTTCTTCAAATGCAGACATAAATAAGTTTGCATAGGTAGGGGCGACATTGGATCCCATCGCTGTACCCTTCACCTGCATATAATAATTGTCCCCAAACAAAAAATAGTTACAATATAGGATTATGGTCAATAAATTCAATAGAAAATCTTGTTGTGAGTTAGTGTATACACCACTTGTAATTAATATATTCTTAATTGCACCAATCCCACTTTCGTGCTCAATTGAGGTGTATAAACTGACCACATCAAGGCTGTAGAGAATGCATCTTTCTGGTGTTTCTATGGTCTTAATTTTATCAAGAAAATCACCAGTATCTTTTATGTATGAGGTTGACTGTTCAACATAGCCCCTTAGAATTTTGTCTAGATAGATAGAAATATTTGAAAAGATAGATTCTGTGCTAGCCACAATTGGCCTCCCAGTTGGTCTTTCAATTTGCTTATGCACCTTGGGTAAGGTGTAAAAAACAGGTATTATCCCATTTTCAATAAAAAGAAATTTCCCAGTCTCTTCATCAATTATACCATTTTGCAAAGCTTTATCTAATCAGAATCCTATTTCTTTTTGTATTATCAATGTTGGATTGAAATTTAGTAATTTATACACACTTGTGTCACTCAATTGCATTTTAATTTCATTCACATAATATCCTTTATCCAGTACCACCAAGGCACCGCCCTTGTCTGCCTGTTTATAAATAACATTTTTATTATTTTTCAATAATGTGTGTGAGACAGAGGGAACCTCTCTATTATATTATATATCTGTATATAAGGTACTGGGGAGGGGCTGTGTGTATGTGAGGCAGAGGGAACCTCTCTAATATATATCTGTATATAAGGTACTGGGGAGGGGCTGTGTGTGTGAGACAGAGGAATCCTCTATATAATATTATATATCTGTATATAAGGTACTGGGGAGGGGCTGTGTGTATGTGTGTGACAGAAGGAACCTCTCTATAATATTATATATCTGTATATAAGGTACTGGGCAGGGGCTGTGTGTATGTGAGACAGAGGGAACCTCTCTATAATATTATATTTCTGTATATAAGGTACTGGGGAGGGGCTGTGTGTGTGTGAGACAGAGGGAACCTCTCTATATTATATATCTGTATATAAGGTACTGGGGAGGGGCTGTGTGTGAGACAGAGGGAACCTCTCTATAATATTATATATCAGTATATAAGGTACTAGGGAGTGGCTGTGTGTGTGAGAGACAGAGGACAACTCTCTATAATATTATATATCTGTATATAAGGTACTTGGGAGGGGCTGTGTGTGAGACAGAGGGAACCTCTCTATAATATTATATATCTGTATATAAGGTACTGGGGAGGGGCTGTGTGTGTGTGAGACAGAGGGAACCTCTATATAATATTATATATCTGTATATAAGGTACTGGGCAGGGGCTGTGTGTATGTGAGACAGAGGGAACCTCTCTATAATATTATATATCTGTATATAAGGTATTTGGGAGGGGCTTTGTGTGTGAGACAGAGGGGACCTCTCTATAATATTATATATCTGTGTATAAGGTACTGAGCAGGGGCTGTGTGTATGTGAGACAGATGAACCTCTCTATAATATTATATATCTGTATATAAGGTACTGGGGAGGGGCTGTGTGTGTGTGAGACAGAGGTAACCTACAGGTGAAACTCGAAAAATTAGAATATCGTGCAAAAGTTAATTTATTTCACTAATGCAACTTAAAAGGTGAAACTAATATATGAGATAGACTAAATCCACAATCTCAGAAAAACATAATTTATGTAAGAACTTACCTGATAAATTCATTTCTTTCATATTGGCAAGAGTCCATGAGCTAGTGACGTATGGGATATACATTCCTACCAGGAGGGGCAAAGTTTCCCAAACCTCAAAATGCCTATAAATACACCCCTCACCACACCCACAATTCAGTTTAACGAATAGCCATGCAGTGGGGTGATAAATAAAGGAGTAAAAAGCATCAACAAAGGAAATTTGGAAATAATTGTGCTTTATACAAAAAATCATAACCACCATAAAAAGGGTGGGCCTCATGGACTCTTGTAGTGAATATAGTCCAGCGCTAAATTAGCACGGGTAGAGCATTTAGTTAAATTATATGATTTGGATATTTTTATTTTTGAAATTAAATGAATATTTTATATATATGTTGCAATCTTGTATTTATATATTTAATGCAGATTATCCTAAGTTATTTATCAACATTCAGTTTAGAAGAGTTAAGACTTGGATGTTAGACTTTGCAGTCACGTTTTAGTGACTATAATGTAATCCTCGCAGTGTGGACTTAGCGGTCACTTATAGTGACTGTGATAAGATCTTTTCGGTCACTATAAGTGACCGCTAAGTCCACACTGCAAGGATTACATTATAGTCACTAAAACGTGACCGCACAGTCTAACATCCAAGTCACTGAACGTGACCGCAAAGACCACACCAATAGAGACATCAGGTGTGCCAAAAGACCAGCGTAAGTTGCAATTTCCCCCAAGACTCCCTAAATTATACATGGAATAGGGGAATACACCTTCTGATACACATACAGATTAAAGTTAAAAAAATTGCAACACAATAAGCGCTTGACAGAATATCAAGGATCACTGGTTATATTGCAACTAAATTGAAACCGCTACGATCACAAGTGTGATGTCGGAAAAGTCACATGACATATTTTAAAATACCAGTCTCTCACTAACGGACCGGTAACAAACACCCGCCATAACAGCGGGTAGGTTATCTCATTTGGAACTTTAAGTTTTTTGAATTCAATATTTTGGACACTATTATTTGTTACATCATATAACAGTTACCTGATTATTAATAGCGGAAACATTAACTAAAGTTATCCAATTGTCTTTTCTGATGCAATCTATGTTATAAGGGAGACATCCCTTTTTATCTTGTGGTATTTTTAGCAAGTTATTAAATTTCTGTTTAATTATACAAATGTTTTATTAGTTTTTACATATAGATAAGAAGCCCATATATAGACAATAAGCTTATATATATCAGTTCATACATAAAAGTTTATTTACATTACATATTTTTCATCAACTCTTCTAAACTGAATGTTGATAAATAACTTAGGATAATCTGCATTAAATATATAAATACAAGATTGCAACATATACATAAAATATTCATTTAATTTCAAAAATTAAAATATCCAAATCATATAATTTAACTAAATGCTCTACCCGTGCTAATTTAGCGCTGGACTATATTCACTACATTTCTACCACTGTTTTCTTAGAGGGGAATACACTAGTCTAGCAGGGTCAATTCTCTAGCGCAGTGCTTTCCAAACTGTGTGTCGGGACACACTAGTGTGTCGGCAGCAGTGTGTAGGTGTGTCCCTGCTTCAGCACAAATTTTTTCAAATTTATTTATTTTTTTGGTTTCTGACTTTCCGCCTGCCTGCTACGCATATCACATGGTTGACACATGATTGATACCTTGTGGGTCACAGATCATCTTAACCAATTGGTGCAGCTCAGTGGGAAATGAAACTATTCCCATTGGCGGCTTTGGCAGCACATTGGCTCCTGACTGCACATGTAGTCTCCTTAATTGGCTCGTGACTGCATGTGTAGTCATTGAGTGGAACAGCAGTGTGTTTGCAGCGTGGGCAGTAGTCAATCGGACTCACCCAGCTCTGAGGGCGGCAGCTTAAATGCTGAGCTGAAGTCAGAAGTCAGTGGGGTTTTTTTGCAACTAGCTCCCAGTAGTGCATTGCTGCTCTAGCTCTAGATATATGGATAGGAAGTGGAAACTTAAAAATGCTTTATGATGAAATGTGAGTGTCTTTATCTAATATTCCACCAAATATTCAGAAATTGTGTTCATCCCATCAACCTCATACATCACATTAAAATAGTAAGTAGCTATTGGTGTTATTAAACTTTTTTTAATTCTTGCACATGCATACTGTTACTTGTAAATATCATTATTATATAATTTATGTATGTGTCCGTATCTCTTAAAACAAGTTAGTTTAACCTCCTTTTTGCTAGTACAACTGAATTAATTACTGTGTCGTGAAATGATGTAGATCTAAAAAGTGTGTCACAACATGAAAAGTTTGGAAAGCTCTGCTCTAGCGCCTCATCTTTCTCACTACCAGTTTAACCTCATGGACTCTTGCCAATATGAAAGAAATTAATTTATCAGGTAAGTTCTTACATAAATTATGTTTTCTTTCATGTAATTGGCAAGAGTCCATGAGCTAGTGACATATGGGATATCAATACCCAAGATGTGGAGTCTTCCACTCAAGAATCACTAGAGAGGGAGGGAAAAAAAATAAAAACAGCCATATTCCGCTGAAAAAATTAATCCACAACCCAAAAAAATAAGTTTATTTCATTTTTTAAAGAAAAAACTTAAAACAAAAGCAGAAGAATCAAACTGAAACAGCTGCCTGAAGAACTTTTCTACCAAAAACTGCTTCCGAAGAAGCAAATAAACCAAAACGGTAGAATTTAGTAAATGTATGCAAAGAGGACCAAGTTGCCGCTTTGCAAATCTGATCAACTGAAGCTTCATTCTTAATAGCCCACAAAGTGAAGACTGATCTAGTAGAATGAGCTGTAATTCTCTGAGGCGGGGCCTGACCCGACTCCAAATAAGCTTGATGAATCAAAAGTTTCTGTTGCGATCGCTCTGCTGATCGCTCTCTCTGCCTTTTGTTTTTTCCGGCACTGTTGCTCTTCCTTGGTTGCCTAGCAACCCTGTATGCCACCGGCCCCTTCTGCTGACATCAGAAGGGCTTCTTATTCCGGCATCTCCTCTCCTCGGTGCCTGTTTGTTCTCATTACCCGGCTTGTGAGTACTTTTTTGAACTTCTTGTCCTATTTGAATTGCTGGCTTGTTTGACTTCAACCCTGCTTAACCCCTACCTGCCTGATAACTGGACTTTGCTTGCTAGACTATTCTACTGATTATCCCCAAACTGCCTGATTACACGTTGCTGGAACTTTGCTTGCTAGACTATTCTACTGATTAACCCCAAACTGCCTGATTACACGTTGCTGGAACTTTGCTTGTTTGATAATTCTACTGGTTAACCCCAAACGGTCTGATTACACGTTGCTGGACATTGCTTGCTTGATTACTCTACTGGTTAACCCCTACCTGCCTGATTACACGTTGCTGGATATTGCTTGCTTGCTTGCTTGATTACTCTTTTGGTTAACCCTATCTACACAAAGTTTCTTCTCCTGACCCTGCTGTGCCAACTTCCAGTTTATTTCAGTGAGTATATTACTGTAGCTGTCGCAGGGTCAGGTCCTGGTATATACTCACAGTGCTAGGGTGTTACAAACCTCATTCTAGCATTTGGGTCTAACTCTGGACTTAACCTATCCTGACATTACAAACAGGCCATATAATGGACCCTGGTGAGTTATCCAGAGCTGTGGCTCTACAGGGACAGCTTCTTGGAACCCACTCTGCACACCTGCAATCCCTGGCTTCTAAGTTGGATCAAATTACTGCTCTTTTGCATAATCTCTCTCCACCTGCACAAGTCTCAGCAACTCCTGTTGTTCCTGCGGCCACTTCTAACCCTGCATATCACCCGCCACAACCTGCAGAACAGTTAGTTCCGAGAATCCCGCTACCTGATAAATATGACGGGAACACTGAAGACTGTCGAGGATTTCTTAATCAGTGCCGCCTTCACTTCAGAAATAATCCTTTGATGTTTGTTTCCTCTTCCTCCAAGATCACCTTTTTGATTTCTCTTATGAAAGGTAAAGCCTTGGCTTGGGTTTCTCCACTGTTGGAAAAGGATGATCCTTTGCTCCATGATATTGACACTTTTGTATCCATATTCTCTTCTGTGTTTGATAAGCCTGGAAGGTCTGCGGCTGCCGAAGCAGGACTTTTAGATTTAAGGCAGGGTTCTCTTTCTGTAGCACAATACGCTATAGAATTCCGGACTTTAGCTGCTGAAACTATGTGGAATCATCGGGCCCTGCGTGCAGCATTTCGTAAAGGTCTTTGTGATCGTTTAAAAGACGAACTGGTTTATAGGGATCTTCCTGATTCTCTAGAAGAACTCATCAATTTATGTATCAAGTTAGATGCTCGTTACTCTGAGCGTCTCCATGAACGTGACCGTAACAGAAGATCCTTTATCAAACCAACTTTCCGTCCTATGTCTCGTTCACCAAACCTTCCTGCTCCGAGTTCTTCTATCTCTGAATCTAGTGAACCCATGGAGGTTGGTGCAATTAAGTTATCTGAAGCTGAACGTCTCAGAAGGCGTAATCTTGGACTATGTCTTTACTGTGGTATTAAGGGCATTTGTTAAAAGATTGTCCAACCAGTCCAGTAAAAGCCAGGGCTTAACTCCAGAAAGAGGGACTGAGTTAAGCCAAAGATATTTTCCTACCCTCAATCCTAAGATGTTTGTTCCAGTCACCTTCCGTTTTGGCAACACCAAGTTCCAGGCTCCTGCTCTCATCGATTCTGGAGCTGCAGAAATGTTTATGGATTCGGATTTTGTCAATTCCTTTCGGATTCCTTTGCTTTCCAAGAGCCAAGTAATTAAGGTCACTACTGTCAGTGGTCAACCCTTAGGTTCTGGAATCATTCAATATTCTACGATACCACTTCTTATGTCTGTAGGAGTACTTCATTCAGAAACCATCTGTTTTGACATCATCTCCTCTCCTCAGTTTCCTTTAATTTTGGGACTTCCTTGGCTACAACTTCATGATCCGGTTTTCTCCTGGTCTAAAGGGGAACTTGTTACTTGGGGATCTTCTTGTTTCAAACAATGTCTTCGGAATACTCCCAAACCTTCTAGTACTGTTGTGGCAGTTTTGGACATTCCTGATTCTTTGCCTGTACAATATCATTCTTTTTGTGATATCTTTTCTAAGAAAGATGCAGAAATTTTACCTCCACATTGGACCTTTGATTGTCCCATTGACCTACTACCTGGAGCCCCTCTTCCTAAGGGTAAAACATACCTTCTTTCTCATCAAGAAAATGTTTCACTCGAAGAATACATTAAGGATAATTTGGCCCAAGGTTTTATTCGCCCTTCTTCCTCTCCTGTAGGAGCAGGTTTTTTCTTTGTTGAAAAGAAGGATGGAGGTCTTTGTCCTTGCATTGACTATCGTTCTCTTAATCCGATTACAATCAAGAATTGTTATCCCCTTCCTCTCATTCCTGAATTGTTCGATCGTCTCCAGGGTGCTTCCATCTTTACCAAATTGGATCTTTGTGGGGCATATAATTTAGTCAGAATTCGTAAAGGGCATGAGTGGAAAACAGCCTTCAACATTAGATTTGGACACTATGAATATTTAGTTATGCAATGCCCCTGCAGTTTTTCAACATTTTGTTAATGAAATATTCAGAGACTATCTTAATCAATTTGTTATTATCTATCTTGATGATATTTTGATTTATTCTCGGACTTGACAGGATCACGTTCATCACGTTAAACTAGTACTCCAGAGATTACGTGAAAATTCTCTATTTGCCAAACTTGAAAAGTGCTCTTTTCATCAAGAATCTATTAATTTTTTGGGTTACATCATTTCACCGTCTGGATTTGAGATGGATACTGACAAACTGTCGGCTATTAAAGATTGTCCTAGACCAACTTCCTTAAAATCTCTTCAGAGGTTTCTGGGATTTGCCAATTACTACCATAAATTCATAAAGGACTTTGCTAACATCTCGGCTCCTCTTACTGCTCTTACTAAGAAGGGTCAGGATAGCAAACATTGGTCTGATAAAGCCATACTGGCCTTTGAATCCTTGAAGTCAGCATTTAATTCGGCTCCTATTCTTTGTCATCCAGTTCCGAGTCTCCAATTCATCCTTGAAGTGGATGCTTCTTTGATTGCTGCTGGGGCTGTGCTATCTCAACGAAATCCTGTCACAAGCAAGATTTTTCCTGTGGGGTTTTTCTCCAAGAAGTTTAATTCTTCAGAACTGAATTATGACGTCGGTAACAAAGAATTGTTAGCAATTAAGATGGCTTTGGAAGAATGGAGACATCTGCTTGAGGGCACGGTTCAACCATTTCTTATTCTTACGTATCATAAAAATCTTCTGTATCTTCATACTGCTAAACGCCTCAACTCACGTCAAGCCCGATGGGCTCTGTTCTTTTCCAGATTTAATTTTGTCCTCTCCTACATTCCTGGTTCTAAGAACTCTAAAGCGGATGCTTTATCCAGACAATTTCAGGCCTCTGATTCTGCATTATTTGATTCTCCGTCCTGCTAAAGTTCTAGCTCAGTTGTCTACTTTTCCTTTCCAAGCATTACAGTCTGCTCAAGCCTCATTTCCTTCCTCCTATAAATTACCTCCTGCAATCTTGTTTGTACCTACAGAATTCCGCCTCAAACTTCTTCATTGGGCTCATGATAATATTTTTTTCTGGACATCCAGGAGTACGTAATACATTGTGGAAATTCAAACATGTCTGGTGGCCTTCTATGATCAAAGATGTCAAGGATTATGTTGCAGCTTGTAATTCCTGTACCTCTAATAAACAGTCTTCTTGTTTACCTTTTGGACTCTTACAACCTCTACCTGTTCCATTTTATCCCTGGTCACATGTTTCCATGGACTTTATTACTGACCTTCCTAATTCTGCCGGAAACAAGACCATATAGGTTGTGGTTGACAGATTTTCCAAAGCGGCTCATTTTGTTCCTTTACCTGGACTACCATCTGCCCAGAGACTCGCTGAACTGTTTATACTCCATATCACCAGATTACATGGGTTTCCTTTGGACATTGTGTCTGATAGTGGAGTTCAATTTGTCTCTAGATTCTGGAAATCTCTTTGCAAACAATTTGGAGTTACCATATCTATCTACTGCCCATCATCCTCAATCCAACGGTCAAACTGAGCGGGTAAACCAATCTCTTGAATCCTATCTCAGGCACTATGTTAATCATCAGCACTCCAATTGGTCTCAACTTCTTCCTTTAGCAGAACTTGCTTACAATTCCCGTTTCAATTCTTCTTTACGGACTTCTCCTTTCAAGGCAGCCTGTGGATTTGAACCTAGAACTTTTCCTATGTCTCCTAGGGGTTCTGGAGTTCCTGGAGCAGATCGAACTGTGAAGAATCTCTGTAAACACTGGAAGAAGATTCGGGAAATTCTTCTGCTCTCTTCTCAAAAGTATAAACGATTTGTTGATCGAAAACGCTGTAAGGCACCTTCATTTCGCACTGGAGACAGAGTTTGGATATCTACCAGATTCATTCGTCTCAAACAACCCTGTGCTAAATTGGGTCCTAAATACATTGGACCATTTAGGATTGTTTCCAAGGTCTGTTCTACTGCTTACAGGGTGGCTTTACCGGACAACCTGAAGATTCATCCTGTATTTCACGTATCTCTTCTTAAACTGGCAGTCTCTAACCGGTTTTCCACCAAATGTAAACTTCCCTCTCTGTTTCTTGTGGATGGTACTTCAGAATTCGAGATCAGTCAAATTCTTGATGCCAAATTACGGGGTAACCGTTTATATTATTTGGTTCATTGGAAGGGTTATCCCATTACTGAACGTTCCTGGGAACCTGCTTCTCATGTCCTCGTCTCTGCTTTAATCAAACAGTTCCACGCCCAGAATCCTTCAAAACCTGTTCGTGTCCCCCGGAGGGGTTCTTGAGGAACAGGCACTGTCGCGATCGCTCTGCTGATCGCTCTCTCTGCCTTTTGTTTTTTTCCGGCGCTGTTGCGCTTCCTTGGTTGCCTAGCAACCCTGTATGCCACCGTCCCCTTCTGCTGACGTCAGAAGGGCTTCTTATTCCGGCGTCTCCTCTCCTCGGTGCCTGTTTCTTCTCATTACCCGGCTTGTGAGTACTTTTTTGAACTTCTTGTCATATTTGAATTGCTGGCTTGTTTGACTTTAACCCTGCTTAACCCCTACCTGCCTGATACCTGATAACTGGACTTTGCTTGCTAGACTATTCTACTGATTATCCCCAAACTGCCTGATTACACGTTGCTGGAACTTTGCTTGCTAGACTATTCTACTGATTAACCCCAAACTGCCTGATTACACGTTGCTGGAACTTTGCTTGCTAGACTATTCTACTGGTTAACCCCCAAACTGCCTGATTACACGTTGCTGGAACTTTGCTTGTTTGATACTTCTACTGGTTAACCCCAAACGGCCTGATTACACGTTGCTGGACATTGCTTGCTTGATTACTCTACTGGTTAACCCCTACCTGCCTGATTACACGTTGCTGGATATTGCTTGCTTGATTACTCTTTTGGTTAACCCTATCTACACGAAGTTTCTTCTCCTGACCCTGCTGTGCCAACTTCCAGTTTATTTCAGTGAGTATATTACTGTAGCTGTCGCAGGGTCAGGTCCTGGTAAAGCCTTCAGAACCAAATTAAGACTCCAAGGAGGAGAAATTGATTTAATGACAGGCTTAATACGAACTAAAGCCTGTACAAAACAGTGAATATCAGGAAGTATAGCAATCTTTCTGTGAAATAAAACAGAAAGAGCGGAGATTTGACCTTTCAAGGAACTTGCAGACAAACCCTTATCCAAACCATCCTGAAGAAACTGTAAAATTCTAGGAATTCTAAAAGAATGCCAGGAGAATTTATGAGAAAAACACCATGAAATGTAAGTCTTCCAAACTCTATAATAAATCTTTCTCCAACATAGGTGTGTCCGGTCCACGGCGTCATCCTTACTTGTGGGATATTCTCTTCCCCAACAGGAAATGGCAAAGAGCCCAGCAAAGCTGGTCACATGATCCCTCCTAGGCTCCGCCTTCCCCAGTCATTCTCTTTGCCGTTGTACAGGCAACATCTCCACGGAGATGGCTTAGAGTTTTTTGGTGTTTAAATGTAGTTTTTATTCTTCAATCAAGAGTTTGTTATTTTAAAATAGTGCTGGTATGTACTATTTACTCTGAAACAGAAAAGAGATGAAGATTTCTGTTTGTAAGAGGAAAATGATTTTAGCAACCGTTACTAAAATCGATGGCTGTTTCCACACAGGACTGTTGAGAGGAATTAACTTCAGTTGGGGGAAACAGTGAGCAGACTTTTGCTGCTTGAGGTATGACACATTTCTAACAAGACTTGGTAATGCTGGAAGCTGTCATTTTCCCTATGGGATCCGGTAAGCCATTTTTATTAAATAAGAATAAAGGGCTTCACAAGGGCTTAAAGACTGGTAGACATTTGGGCTAAAACGATTGATTTATAAGCATTTTTAATAGTTTATAGCTTTGAGGAGTTATTTTATTCTTGGGAATTATGTTAAATAACCGGCAGGCACTGTATTGGACACCTTTTTCACTGGGGGCCTTCTCAAATCATAGGCAGAGCCTCATTTTCGCGCCTCTATTGCGCAGTTGTTTTTGGGAAGCAAGGCATGCAGATGCATGTGTGAGGAGCTCAGATACATAGAAAAAGCTTACTGAAGGCGTCATTTGGTATCGTATTCCCCTCTGGGCTTGGTTGGGTCTCAGCAAAGCAGATACCAGGGACTGTATAGGGGTTAAATATAAAAACGGCTCCGGTTCCGTCATTTTAAGAGTTAAAGCTTTCAAATTTGGTGTGCAATACTTTTAAGACACTGTGGTGAAATTTTGGTGAATTTTTAACAATTCCTTCATACTTTTTCACATTTTCAGTAATAAAGTGTGTTCAGTTTAAAATTTAAAGTGACAGTAACGGTTTTATTTTAAAACGTTTTTTGTACTTTGTTATCAAGTTTTTGCCTGTTTAACATGTCTGAACTATCAGATAGACTATGTTCTGTGTGTGAGGAAGCCAAGGTTCCTTCTCATTTAAATAGATGTGATGTATGTGACACAAAATTTAGAGAAAATGATGCCCAAGATGATTCCTCAAGTGAGGGGAGTAAGCATGGTACTGCATCATCCCCTCCTTCGTCTACGCCAGTCTTGCCCACACAGGAGGCCCCTAGTACATCTAGTGCGCCAATACTCCTTACTATGCAACAATTAACGGCTGTAATGGATAATTCTATCAAAAATTTTTTAGCCAAAATGCCCACTTATCAGCGAAAGCGCGACTGCTGTGTTTTAGAAAATACCGAAGAGCATGAGGACGCTGATGATAATGGTTCTGAAATGCCCCTACACCAGTCTGAGGGGGCCAGGGAGGTTTTGTCTGAGGGAGAAATTTCAGATTCAGGGAAAATTTCTCAACAAGCTGAACCTGATGTGATTACGTTCAAATTTAAATTGGAACATCTCCGCGCTCTGCTTAAGGAGGTGTTATCTACTCTGGATGATTGTGACAATTTGGTCATTCCAGAGAAATTATGTAAGATGGACAAGTTCCTAGAGGTCCCGGGGCCCCCCGAAGCTTTTTCTATACCCAAGCGGGTGGCGGACATTGTAAACAAAGAATGGGAAAGGCCCGGCATACCTTTTGTCCCTCCCCCTATATTTAAGAAATTGTTTCCTATGGTCGACCCCAGAAAGGACTTATGGCAGACAGTCCCCAAGGTCGAGGGGGCGGTTTCTACTCTAAACAAACGCACTACTATCCCTATAGAAGATAGTTGTGCTTTCAAAGATCCTATGGATAAAAAATTAGAGGGTTTGCTTAAAAAGATGTTTGTTCAGCAAGGTTACCTTCTACAACCAATTTCATGCATTGTTCCTGTCACTACAGCAGCGTGTTTCTGGTTCGATGAACTAGAAAAGTCGCTCAATAAAGATTCTTCTTATGAGGAGATTATGGACAGAATTCATGCTCTTAAATTGGCTAATTCTTTTACTTTAGACGCCACTTTGCAATTGGCTAGATTAGCGGCGAAAAATTCGGGGTTTGCTATTGTGGCGCGCAGAGCGCTTTGGCTAAAATCTTGGTCAGCGGATGCGTCCTCCAAGAACAAATTGCTTAACATACCTTTCAAGGGGAAAACGCTGTTTGGCCCTGACTTGAAAGAGATTATTTCAGATATCACTGGGGGTAAGGGCCACGCCCTTCCTCAGGATAGGTCTTTCAAGGCTAAAAATAAACCAAATTTTCGTCCCTTTCGCAGAAACGGACCAG
The DNA here is from genome assembly GCF_027579735.1 of Bombina bombina. Classification (NCBI taxonomy): domain Eukaryota; kingdom Metazoa; phylum Chordata; class Amphibia; order Anura; family Bombinatoridae; genus Bombina; species Bombina bombina. The sequence goes on along the minus strand of NC_069505.1, from coordinate 456,774,405 downwards.
CCCCAAGTTCTACATCCTCTAAGCAAGAGGGTAATACTTCTCAAACCAAGCCAGCCTGGAGGCCAATGCAAGGCTGGAACAAAGGTAAGCAGGCCAAGAAACCTGCCACTGCTACCAAGACAGCATGAGATGTTGGCCCCCGATCCGGGACCGGATCTGGTGGGGGGCAGACTTTCTCTCTTCGCTCAGGCTTGGGCAAGAGATGTTCTGGATCCTTGGGCGCTAGAAATAGTCTCCCAAGGTTATCTTCTGGAATTCAAGGAGCTACCCCCAAGGGGGAGGTTCCACAGGTCTCAATTGTCTTCAGACCACATAAAAAGACAGGCATTCTTACATTGTGTAGAAGACCTGTTAAAAATGGGAGTGATTCATCCTGTTCCATTAGGAGAACAAGGGATGGGATTCTACTCCAATCTGTTGATAGTTCCCAAAAAAGAGGGAACATTCAGACCAATCTTAGATCTCAAGATCCTAAACAAATTTCTCAAGGTTCCATCGTTCAAAATGGAAACCATTCGGACAATTCTTCCTACCATCCAGGAAGGTCAATTCATGACCACGGTGGATTTAAAGGATGCGTATCTACATATTCCTATCCACAAGGAACATCATCGGTTCCTAAGGTTCGCCTTTCTGGACAAGCATTACCAGTTTGTGGCACTTCCATTCGGATTAGCCACTGCTCCAAGAATTTTCACAAAGGTACTAGGGTCCCTTCTAGCGGTGCTAAGACCAAGGGGCATTGCAGTAGTACCTTACTTGGACGACATACTGATTCAAGCGTCGTCTCTACCTCAAGCAAAGGCTCATACGGACATTGTCCTGGCCTTTCTCAGATCTCACGGGTGGAAAGTGAACGTAGAAAAAAGTTCTCTATCTCCGTCAACAAGAGTTCCCTTCTTGGGAACAATAATAGACTCCTTAGAAATGAGGATTTTTCTGACAGAAGCCAGAAAATCAAAACTTCTAAGCGCTTGTCAAGTACTTCATTCTGTTCTTCTTCCTTCCATAGCGCAGTGCATGGAAGTAATAGGTTTGATGGTCGCGGCAATGGACATAGTTCCTTTTGCGCGAATTCATCTAAGACCATTACAACTGTGCATGCTCAGTCAGTGGAATGGGGATTATACAGACTTGTCTCCGACGATACAAGTAGATCAGAGGACCAGAGATTCACTCCGTTGGTGGCTGACCCTGGACAACCTGTCACAAGGGATGAGCTTCCGCAGACCAGAGTGGGTCATTGTCACGACCGACGCCAGTCTGGTGGGCTGGGGCGCGGTCTGGGAACCCCTGAAAGCTCAGGGTCTTTGGTCTCGGGAAGAATCTCTTCTCCCGATAAATATTCTGGAACTAAGAGCGATATTCAATGCTCTCAAGGCTTGGCCTCAGCTAGCAAAGGCCAAATTCATACGGTTTCAATCAGACAACATGACGACTGTTGCGTATATCAACCATCAGGGGGGAACAAGGAGTTCCCTGGCGATGGAAGAAGTGACCAAAATAATTCAATGGGCGGAGACTCACTCCTGCCACTTGTCTGCAATCCACATCCCAGGAGTGGAAAATTGGGAAGCGGATTTTCTGAGTCGTCAGACATTTCATCCGGGGGAGTGGGAACTCCATCCGGAAATCTTTGCCCAAATAATTCAATTGTGGGGCATTCCAGACATGGATCTGATGGCGTCTCGTCAGAACTTCAAGGTTCCTTGCTACGGGTCCAGATCCAGGGATCCCAAGGCGACTCTAGTGGATGCACTAGTAGCACCTTGGAGCTTCAACCTAGTTTATGTGTTCCCACCGTTTCCTCTCATTCCCAGGCTGGTAGCCAGGATCAAACAGGAGAGGGTATCGGTGATCTTGATAGCTCCTGCGTGGCCACGCAGGACTTGGTATGCAGATCTGGTGAATATGTCATCGGCTCCACCATGGAAGCTACCTTTGAGACAGGACCTTCTTGTTCAAGGTCCGTTCGAACATCCGAATCTGGCCTCACTCCAACTGACTGCTTGGAGATTGAACGCTTGATTTTATCAAAGCGAGGGTTCTCAGATTCTGTCATTGATACTCTTGTTCAGGCCAGAAAGCCTGTAACTAGAAAAATCTACCATAAAATATGGAAAAAATATATCTGTTGGTGTGAATCTAAAGGATTCCCATGGAACAAGATAAAAATTCCTAAGATTCTATCCTTTCTTCAAGAAGGTTTGGAGAAAGGATTATCTGCAAGTTCTTTGAAGGGACAGATTTCTGCTTTATCTGTTTTACTTCACAAAAAGCTGGCGGCTGTGCCAGATGTTCAAGCTTTTGTTCAGGCTCTGGTTAGAATCAAGCCTGTTTACAAACCTTTGACTCCTCCTTGGAGTCTTAATTTAGTTCTTTCAGTTCTTCAGGGGGTTCCGTTTGAACCCCTACATTCCGTTGATATCAAGTTATTATCGTGGAAAGTTTTGTTTTTGGTTGCAATTTCTTCTGCTAGAAGAGTTTCAGAGTTATCTGCTCTGCAGTGTTCTCCTCCTTATCTGGTGTTCCATGCAGATAAGGTGGTTTTGCGTACTAAACCTGGTTTTCTTCCGAAAGTTGTTTCTAACAAAAATATTAACCAGGAGATAGTCGTGCCTTCTTTGTGTCCGAATCCAGTTTCAAAGAAGGAACGTTTGTTGCACAATTTGGATGTAGTTCGTGCTCTAAAATTCTATTTAGAGGCTACAAAGGATTTCAGACAAACATCTTCCTTGTTTGTTGTTTATTCTGGTAAAAGGAGAGGTCAAAAAGCAACTTCTACCTCTCTCTCTTTTTGGCTTAAAAGCATCATCAGATTGGCTTATGAGACTGCCGGACGGCAGCCTCCTGAAAGAATCACAGCTCATTCCACTAGGGCCGTGGCTTCCACATGGGCCTTCAAGAACGAGGCTTCTGTTGATCAGATATGTAAGGCAGCGACTTGGTCTTCACTGCACACTTTTACCAAATTTTACAAATTTGATACTTTTGCTTCTTCTGAGGCTATTTTTGGGAGAAAGGTTTTGCAAGCCGTGGTGCCTTCCATCTAGGTGACCTGATTTGCTCCCTCCCATCATCAGTGTCCTAAAGCTTTGGTATTGGTTCCCACAAGTAAGGATGACGCCGTGGACCGGACACACCTATGTTGGAGAAAACAGAATTTATGTTTACCTTATAAATTACTTTCTCCAACGGTGTGTCCGGTCCACGGCCCGCCCTGGTTTTTTAATCAGGTCTGATGATTTATTTTCTCTAACTACAGTCACCACGGTATCATATGATTTCTCCTATGCAAATATTCCTCCTTTACGTCGGTCGAATGACTGGGGAAGGCGGAGCCTAGGAGGGATCATGTGACCAGCTTTGCTGGGCTCTTTGCCATTTCCTGTTGGGGAAGAGAATATCCCACAAGTAAGGATGACGCCGTGGACCGGACACACCGTTGGAGAAAGTAATTTATCAGGTAAACATAAATTCTGTTTTCTAGAGACAGATTTACGAGCTTTTAACATAGTATTAATCACTGAGTCAGAGAAACCTCTATGACTTAGAACTAAGCGTTCAATTTCCATACCTTAAAATTTAATGATTTGAGATCCTGATGGAAAAACGGACCTTGAGATAGTAGGTCCGGCCGTAACGGAAGTGGCCAAGGCGGGCAACTGGACATCCGAACCAGATCCGCATACCAAAACCTGTGTGGCCATGCTGGAGCCACCAGCAACACAAAAGACTGTTCCATGATGATTTTGGAGATCACTCTTGGAAGGAGAACTAGAGGCGGGAAGATGTAAGCAGGATGATAACACCAAGGAAGTGTCAGTGCATCCACTGCTTCCGCCTGAACATCCCTGGACCTGGACAGGTATCTGGGAAGTTTATTGTTTAGATGTGAGGCCGTGAGATCTATCTCTGGAAGACCCCACATCTGAACAATCTGAGAAAACACATCTGGATGGAGAGACCACTCCCCTGGATGTAAAGTCTGGCGGCTGAGATAATCCGACTCCCAATTGTCTACACCTGGGATATGCACCGCAGAGATTAGACAGGAGCTGGATTCCGCCCAAGCAAGTATCCGAGATACTTCTTTCATAGCTTGGGGACTGTGAGTCCCACCCTGATGATTGACATAAGCCACAGTTGTGATATTGTCTGAAAACAAATGAACGGTTCTCTCTTTAGCAGAGGCCAAAACTGAAGGGCTTTGAGAATTGCACGGAGTTCTAAAATATTTATTGGTAATCTCGCCTCTTGAGATTTCCAAACCCCTTGTGCTGTCAGAGATCCCCAAACAGCTCCCCAACCGGAAAGACTCGCATCTGTTGAGATCACAGTCCAGGTTGGCCGAACAAAAGAAGCCCCATGAACCAAATGATGGTGATCTATCCACCATGTCAGAGAGTGTCGTACATTGGGATTCAAGGATATTAATTGTGATATCTTTGTATAATCCCTGCACCATTGATTCAGCATGCAAAACTGTAGAGGTCTCATGTGAAAACGAGCAAAGGGGATCGCGTCCGATGCTGCAGTCATGAGACCTAAAACTTCCATGCACATAGCCACTGAAGGGAATGACTGAGACTGAAGGTGCCGGCATGCTGCGACCAATTTTAAACGTCTCTTGTCTGTTAGAGACAGAGTCATGGACACTGAATCTATCTGGAAGCCTAAAAAGGTGACCCTTGTCAATTTTGGTAAATTGATCCTCCATCCATGTTTCCGAAGAAACAACACTAGTTGATTTGTGTGAGATTCTGCAGTATGTAAAGACTGAGCTAGTACCAAGATATCGTCCAAATAAGGAAACACTGCAATACCCTGTTCTCTGATTACAGATAATAGGGCACCCAGAACCTTTGAAAAGATCCTTGGAGCTGTTGCTAGGCCAAATGGAAGAGCAACAAATTGGTAATGCTTGTCTAGAAAAGAGAATCTCAGAAACTGATAGTGTTCTGGATGAATCGGAATATGAAGGTATGCATCCTGCAAGTCTATTGTGGACATATAATATCCTTGCTGAACAAAAGGCAGAATAGTCCTTATAGTCACCATCTCGAAAGTTGGTACTCTTACATAACGATTCAAAATTTTCAGATCCAGAACTGGTCTGAATAAATTTTCTTTCTTTGGTACAATGAATAGGTTTGAATAAAACCCCAAACCTTGGTACAACATACGAACAAAGGCACCACTCGGGCTATTTCCCTATTATTATATAATTCTAAACTTAATGTTTATTGGTCAATCAAGCTTATATTTTATAGGGAATGGTGCTAGATGCATAGAAAATTAATATTCCAGAAAACTAAGAAGACATTCACAGAAATGTGAATCTCTTCTGTAAGTATGCACTTATAAGCACTCTAAGCCTAGACTGTAAGACGGTTTTTCCAGACTTGGTTGTAATAAAATATAACTTTTATTAGAAATTACACTTAAAATAAGGGTGACACACAAATTAAAATCGACACTAGCACTATCATGTGATCAGACACTGTATTTTCATCTAGTGGAGGACTGTAATATCTGGCCTATAATGAATAAATCTGTGCCTCCTAAGTAGTGCTGTATTAACTTAGCTATACTTAGTATAATGGGTCCCAAATGCTGTGTATGTATAGTCTATCAATGTCATACACAATCTATACCGTATATCGGGATACCCTTATAGTCTTAATATATGTGATTAAGCCAGGAATAGTTCCACTCTCTCCCTGTATATTATAGCTGAATAGTTGCTTCTATTCAGAACGATATATGTATGTTGTTCTGGAGTTGCCTTTGTGTGGCTGTATAATGTCACGATCTCTTTTGTGCTTGAACGTGAAAATTATAGAGGATTTAGTTTAAAAGCAACTCTGATATTATGTACTGTCTTTCACCGTTATCAGAATTAAGCTTTTTATACAGTATATTCTCTGTGTCCCTCCACTTCAAGAGGGCTGCCAAGAGACTTGCGTGTACTGCAAATACTATTCAGTTAGTGGTACATGTGACTCTGGGTTGCAATGTATTTGTTAGGAGACAAAACTTACTCTGTTTCCAATTACGTAACAATTTCAGTTATGCTTAGTGTACATTTTGAACATACAGCCTAAATGCCAGTATCATAGTTTAAAGACAACATTAACTCTGTGTTGCCTGTGTTAGTATCAATTGTATTTGGCTATATATGCGTTGCGGGCATATAACCCACACTTAAGTAGTGGCTTGATTGGAAGGAAGCATAGTCTCTGTATTGCCACTATGTATCAAAATTATATTTGGCTCCGTTTCCTCTGCAACCAAAGCCTGTATTTGAGTAAATACTAGCTTGCTCCTATCTTTGTCGATGTAAATCTGTTGTCATTCTATTTTGTAAGAGCTTGGTGTAGCAAATATTCTCTATCTCTGGCACTATCTAAGAGTGGATACATTTAGTGAATAACTATGTTATTTATTACTTTAACACTGGCTAAGTCTGGCACAACCCAGACTGTTCAACAGATTAACTAAGTATAGCTATAATTTTCTTTGTGGCTAGATAAACATGTAGTGCTAGGCTGTTAAAACCAGAGCGCCCAAACGCTCACGCTGACTCCTGACTAGTTTCGCCCCTCCGGGCTTTGTCAAAGGCGGCGCGCCGCCGTTTGTTTGGGGATATATGCCGGTTAGACCGGAAGTCCCGCCTTCCTCCATTTTTAATGTATTTTATGATTGGACAAAATCTGTAGATTGACAGCTTAGGTTTCCAATCAATTGATACTATTGATAGTATCTATCTACTGCTGGGGTTTCGTGAGCTGTCACTACATGACATGTCAGATTCTCTCAAAACTCTCTAGGGTTTCTTGGGTAGTTCATCTGAGTTTATTTTTCTTACTATTTTATATGTTAATACCAGTCAAGATGTTTCAAGGGGTATTTCTTCTTGTGACTGCACGATTTATTATATTATATATCATTTGTTAATCAGACTTGATATTCTTCATATACTTGACAGCTTTTAATATTTTGTATTAAATGGTCAATAATAAGACATTACGATACACCATTGTGATGTATTAAGTGGGTGCTCTTTGGAGAAAACGTATTTGAAAATACAAGTGACATTTTAATCTAAATGTGAATGTTTTTTGGTCCCTATAGGTGTGTTGGTAACAATAAAAAATATATATTTTTCAAATTATTCCTCTGTGTGGCATTTACTTTCATGCTTAGTGTGAATATTATGGTGACGATCGTGTTCTTACTGTTTCTTACTAATACTGCTGTGGCTAGTTTATATTTATAGCTAACATTCTGTCTGTGCTGTTAGAACGTGTATTTAAAGTGAAGGTCAATTTTCATCAATGAGTGCCCGGTTTTTAAAAATACTTTTAAAATCAGGGGCACTTTCATTGATGAAAATTAACATTGCACTGGATTTTAAGAAATACTTACCTTTTACTTCTGCAAAGCCGGATCGACGATCTCCCTCCTTCTTCTTCCTGCTGTAGACAACAGCAATGACGAAACTGGCTTCCTCCAATCACAGCCAGGCATCACGAGCTGGACGCTCTGGGGTGCAAGCCATAATTGGAGGAAGCCGGTTTTTGTCATTTCTGACGTCACTACAGAGGAACTGAGGCTGAGATCGGCGATCCGGTTTTGCAGGAGACAAAGGTAAGTATTTCTTAAAATCCAGTGCAATGTTAATTTTCATCAATGAAAGTGCCCCTGTTTTAAAAAGTATTTTTAAAAACCGGGCACTCATTGATGAAAATTGACCTTCACTTTAAGGTAGTTCTATAATATGAATGGGGGTGTTTTTAGGAAATCATAAAAATTAATTGGAGACTGTGTGGTTATACATAAATTATGTGTTGTTGTGATTTTTGTGCGAAAAATGGGGAAAACGGTGAACGTTGATTCTTAAATAAAATAAATATTTTGATGTCTTATTACTGTCATTCATTGTTTTTATATTTTTATATTAAATTTTGTTATTTATTAAATGTGTTGTGTGTCCAGTTTTTATATTATGATATATTTATAATAATTCATCTGTATTGTAGATTATGTCTCTACTTAATATACAGAGTTTCTATATCACTCTATGTTGTTATACATATATTGTTTACAGAAAAATATAATAATTGTTCTGTTCATTTAGCCTGTGTGGTTGACCTGTGTTCAATAGATAAATCCACCGGCTTTCAGTAAAGCTGTTTCCAAGTTGCCTCCTCTCATTCCTAGACTCACTTTTTCTATACCCCAACATTGTAGGTCATTTGGATTGGAATTGTGGAATTTTAAGAAATGTGCAGCTACACTAGTTATGGCTTTCATTTCTTCCTTATCTTTCGCTGCGTTTTTAATATTTCTTAAATGTTCCATTAGTCTCAGGTGTAGTTTCCTCGGTCATTCCTACATAGTACAAATTGCATGTACAGTATAGTACATAGATTACACTCTCTGTATTGCAACTTATGTATCTTTTGATGTGATGTTTTCTCCTGTTAAGTGTGGTCAGTCCACGGGTCATCATTACTTCTGGGATATTATCTCCTCCCCTACAGGAAGTGCAAGAGGATTCACCCAGCAGAGCTGCTATATAGCTCCTCCCCTCTACGTCACCTCCAGTCATTCTCTTGCACCCAACGAATAGATAGGATGTGTGAGAGGACTGTGGTGATTTAATTAGTTTATTACCTTCAATCAAAAGTTTGTTATTTTATAATAGCACCGGAGTGTGTTATTCATTCTCTGGTAGAATTTGAAGAAGAATCTACCTGAGTTTTTTTCTATGATTTTAGCCGGAGTAGTTAAGATCATATTGCTGTTTCTCGGCCATCTGAGGAGAGGTAAACTTCAGATCAGGGGACAGCGGGCAGATTAATCTGCAAAGAGGTATGTAGCAGTTTGTTATTTTCTGACATGGAATTGATGAGAAAATCCTGCCATACCGTTATAATGTTAACTCAGCCTTAAATGCAGTAGATGTAGCTGGTATCAGGCTGTCATGTATGTATATTTTACACTTCAGTATTCTGGGGGATGGTACTTCACTGGATTTATACTGTATGCATAGACTTAACCTAATTTGCAGGGACTTGCAATAGGTTTTAAATAACAATTAATTTATTGAGGTTAAACGTTTTTTTGCTGGCATGTAAAAACGTTTATTTCTCTGAGGTACTGGGTGAAAAAATGTTTTGGGCACTATTTTTTCCACTTGGCAATAGTTTTGTTTAATTTAAAGCAGTTCACTGATCTCTCTCAGTGTGAGGGGGAGGGGCCATTTTTGGCGCTTTTACTACGCATCAAAAAACTCAGTCAGAGGTTCATTTTCTTCCTGCATGATCCGGTTCATCTCTACAGAACTCAGGGATCTCCAAAGCCATTTTTTGAGGGAGGTAATCATCACAGCAGAGCTGTGAAGAGTGTAGTTGACTGTGATAAAAAACGTTTGTTTGTGTATTTTTTCTGCTGCCAGGGTTAGTTATCCTTGCTAATGGGAACAATCCTTTGCTAAAATTGTTTATTTCTTACAAAGATTTGATGCTATAACTTAATTATTTCAACTGTCATAATTTTTTCTGTGCCTCTTATAGGCACAGTTCGTTTTCAAAAAAAGCATTTCCAAGTTGCTAGTTAATTGCTAGTGTGTTAAACATGTCTGATTCAGAGGAAGATACATGTACTATATGTGCTAATGCCAAAGTGGAGCCCAATAGAAATTTATGTACTAACTGTATTGATGCTACTTTAAATAAAAGTCAATCTGTACAAATTGAACATATTTCACCAGACAACGAGGGGAGAGTTATGCCGACTAACTCGCCTCACGTGTCAGTACCTACATCTCCCGCTCGGGAGGTGCGTGATATTGTAGCGTCGAGTACATCTGGGCGGCCATTTCAAATCACATTACAGGATATGGCTACTGTTATGACTGAAGTTTTGGCTAAATTACCAGAACTTAGAGGCAAGCGTGATCACTCTGGGGTGAGAACAGAGTGCGCTGATAATATTAGGGCCATGTCAGACACTGCGTCACAGGCGGCAGAACATGAGGACGGAGAACTTCATTCTGTGGGTGACGGTTCTGATCCAAATAGATTGGACTCAGATATTTCAAACTTTAAATTTAAGCTGGAAAACCTCCGTGTTTTACTAGGGGAGGTGTTAGCGGCTCTGAATGATTGTAACACAGTTGCAATACCAGAGAAAATGTGTAGGTTGGATAAATATTTTGCGGTACCGGCGAGTACTGATGTTTTTCCTATACCGAAGAGACTTACTGAAATTGTTACTAAGGAGTGGGATAGGCCCGGTGTACCGTTCTCACCCCCTCCGATATTTAGGAAAATGTTTCCAATAGACGCCACCACACGGGACTTATGGCAAACGGTCCCTTAGGTGGAGGGAGCAGTTTCTACTTTAGCTAAGCGTACCACTATCCCGGTGGAGGATAGCTGTGCCTTTTCAGATCCAATGGATAAAAAATTAGAGGGTTACCTTAAGAAAATGTTTGTTCAACAAGGTTTTATATTGCAACCTCTTGCATGTATTGCGCCTGTCACGGCTGCAGCAGCATTTTGGTTTGAGTCTCTGGAAGAGACACTTCAATCATCTACACTAGATGAGATTACAGACAAACTTAAAGCCCTTAAGTTAGCTAACTCATTTATTTCAGATGCCGTAGTACATTTAACTAAACTTACGGCTAAGAATTCCGGATTTGCCATTCAGGCACGCAGAGCACTGTGGCTAAAATCCTGGTCAGCTGATGTTACTTCTAAATCTAAATTGCTTAATATACCTTTCAAAGGGCAAACCTTGTTCGGGCCCGGGTTGAAGGAGATTATCGCTGACATTACAGGAGGTAAAGGCCATGCCCTGCCTCAGGACAAAGCCAAACCTAGGGCTAGACAGTCTAATTTTCGTTCCTTTCGTAATTTCAAAGCAGGAACAGCATCAACCTCCTCTGCACCAAAACAGGAAGGAGCTGTTGCTCGCTACAGACAAGGCTGGAAACCTAACCAGTCCTGGAACAAGGGCAAGCAGGCCAGGAAACCTGCTGCTGCCCCTAAGACAGCATGAATTGAGGCCCCCCGATCCGGGACCGGATCTAGTAGGGGGCAGACTTTCTCTCTTCGCCCAGGCTTGGGCAAGAGATGTTCAGGATCCCTGGGCGTTAGAGATCATATCTCAGGGATACCTTCTGGACTTCAAATCCTCTCCCCCAAGAGGGAGATTTCATCTGTCAAGGTTATCAACAAACCAAATAAAGAAAGCAGCGTTCCTACGCTGCGTACAAGATCTTTTATTAATGGGAGTGATCCATCCGGTTCCGCGGTCGGAACAAGGACAAGGGTTTTACTCAAATCTGTTTGTAGTTCCCAAAAAAGAGGGAACTTTCAGGCCAATCTTGGATTTAAAGATCCTAAACAAATTCCTAAGAGTTCCATCGTTCAAGATGGAAACGATTCTAACAATTTTGCCCATGATCCAAGAGGGTCAGTACATGACCACAGTGGATTTAAAGGATGCTTACCTTCACATACCGATTCACAGAAATCATTACCGGTATCTAAGGTTTGCCTTTCTAGACAGGCATTACCAGTTTGTAGCTCTTCCATTCGGACTGGCTACGGCTCCAAGAATCTTCACAAAGGTTCTGGGTACTCTTCTGGCGGTACTAAGACCGCGAGGAATTTCGGTAGCTCCGTACCTAGACGACATTCTGATACAAGCTTCAAGCTTTCAAACTGCCAAGTCTCATACAGAGTTAGTACTGGCATTTCTAAGGTCGCATGGATGGAAGGTGAACGAAAAGAAGAGTTCTCTCTTTCCACTCACAAGAGTTCCCTTCTTGGGGACTCTGATAGATTCTGTAGAAATGAAGATTTACCTGACAGAAGACAGGTTAACAAAGCTTCAAAATGCATGCCGGGTCCTTCATTCCATTCAACACCCGTCAGTAGCTCAATGCATGGAGGTGATTGGCTTAATGGTAGCGGCAATGGACGTAGTACCTTTTGCACGCCTACATCTCAGACCGCTGCAATTGTGCATGCTAAGTCAGTGGAATGGGGATTACTCAGATTTGTCCCCCACTCTGAATCTGAATCAAGAGACCAGAAACTCTCTTCTATGGTGGCTTTATCGGCCACACCTGTCCAGGGGGATGCCATTCAGCAGGCCAGACTGGTCAATTGTAACAACAGACGCCAGCCTACTAGGTTGGGGCGCTGTCTGGAATTCTCTGAAGGCTCAGGGACTATGGAATCAGGAGGAGAGTCTCCTTCCAATAAACATTCTGGAATTGAGAGCAGTTCTCAATGCCCTTCTGGCTTGGCCCCAGTTAACAACTCGGGGGTTCATCAGGTTTCAGTCGGACAACATCACGACTGTAGCTTACATCAACCATCAGGGAGGGACAAGAAGCTCCCTAGCAATGATGGAAGTATTAAAGATAATTCGCTGGGCAGAGTCTCACTCTTGCCACCTGTCTGCAATCCACATCCCGGGAGTGGAGAACTGGGAGGCGGATTTCTTAAGTCGTCAGACTTTTCATCCGGGGGAGTGGGAACTTCATCCGGAGGTCTTTGCCCAGATACTTCGACGTTGGGGCAAACCAGAGATAGATCTCATGGCGTCTCGTCAGAACGCCAAGCTTCCTCGCTACGGGTCCAGATCCAGGGATCCGGGAGCGGTTCTGATAGATGCTTTGACAGCACCTTGGACCTTCGGGATGGCTTATGTGTTTCCACCCTTCCCGATGCTTCCTCGATTGATTGCCAGAATCAAGCAGGAGAGAGCATCAGTGATTCTAATAGCACCTGCATGGCCACGCAGGACTTGGTATGCAGATCTAGTGGACATGTCATCCTGTCCGCCTTGGTCTCTACCTCTGAAACAGGACCTTCTGATCCAGGGTCCATTCAAACATCAAAATCTAACTTCTCTGAAGCTGACTGCTTGGAAATTGAACGCTTGATTTTATCAAAACGTGGGTTTTCTGAGCCAGTTATTGATACCTTAATACAGGCTAGGAAGCCTGTTACCAGAAGAATTTACCATAAAATATGGCGTAAATACTTATATTGGTGCGAATCCAAGAGTTACTCATGGAGTAAGGTTAGGATTCCAAGGATATTGTCTTTTCTACAAGAAGGTTTAGAAAAGGGGTTATCCGCTAGTTCGTTAAAGGGACAGATTTCAGCTCTGTCCATTCTTTTACACAAACGTCTGTCAGAAGTTCCGGACGTTCAAGCCTTTTGTCAGGCTTTAGCTAGGATCAAGCCTGTGTTTAAAACTGTTGCTCCACCATGGAGTTTGAACTTAGTTCTTAATGTTTTACAGGGTGTTCCGTTTGAACCCCTTCATTCCATTGATATCAAGTTGTTATCTTGGAAAGTTCTGTTTTTAATGGCTATTTCCTCAGCTCGAAGAGTCTCTGAGTTATCTGCCTTACATTGTGATTCTCCTTATCTGATTTTTCATTCAGACAAGGTAGTTCTGCGTACTAAACCTGGGTTCCTACCTAAGGTGGTCACTAACAGGAATATCAATCAAGAGATTGTTGTTCCATCCTTGTGTCCTAATCCTTCCTCGAAGAAGGAACGTCTACTACACAATCTAGATGTAGTCCGTGCCCTGAAATTTTATCTACAGGCAACTAAGGAGTTTCGTCAAACGTCTTCCCTGTTTGTCGTTTATTCTGGCCAGAGGAGAGGTCAAAAAGCTTCGGCTACCTCTCTCTCGTTTTGGCTTCGTAGCATAATACGATTAGCCTATGAGACTGCTGGACAGCAGCCTCCTGAAAGAATTACAGCTCATTCTACTAGAGCTGTGGCTTCCACTTGGGCCTTTAAGAATGAGGCTTCTGTTGAACAGATTTGCAAGGCTGCAACTTGGTCTTCTCTTCATACTTTTTCCAAATTTTACAAATTTGACACTTTTGCTTCTTCGGAGGCTGTTTTTGGGAGAAAGGTTCTTCAGGCAGTGGTTCCCTCCGTATAAAGAGCCTGCCTGTCCCTCCCGTCATCCGTGTACTTTTGCTTTGGTATTGGTATCCCAGAAGTAATGATGACCCGTGGACTGACCACACTTAACAGGAGAAAACAAAATTTATGCTTACCTGATAAATTCCTTTCTCCTGTAGTGTGGTCAGTCCACGGCCCGCCCTGTTTTTTATGGCAGGCTAAAGATTTTTTTGGATTATACTCCAGTCACCACTACACCCTTGGGCTTTTCCTTTCTCGTTGGTCCTTTGGTCGAATGACTGGAGGTGACGTAGAGGGGAGGAGCTATATAGCAGCTCTGCTGGGTGAATCCTCTTGCACTTCCTGTAGGGGAGGAGATAATATCCCAGAAGTAATGATGACCCGTGGACTGACCACACTACAGGAGAAAGGAATTTATCAGGTAAGCATAAATTTTGTTTTTTACCAAACCTATCTGTGATAGTATCCGTGTTACGCATGTATTTGCATGTGCTGCAGTTGCCACATTTACGTGCTCCTGGTTTGAATGCTGTTAAGGTTTTCTTTTTTTGAAAATGACTACTTGTTACACAGTCTTTTAATTTTTTTTGTCCTTCTGTATCCAACTGAGGGCCTATCTCCTAAGATGGTCTTTAATGTCGGATCCATTATTAAGATATTCCAATGTTTCTGTATAATATTCAGAATTTGTGGTGTTTGGCTGTTGTATGTCATGATCAGCCTAGGTATATTCGAGCTGTTTTTGTATTTCTTGAAAAGTAGGTCATGTCTTGGAGTATGTAGAGCTCTATATTTGGCTTTTTCTCCAACATAGGTGTGTCCGGTCCACGGCGTCATCCTTACTTGTGGGATATTCTCTTCCCCAACAGGAAATGGCAAAGAGCCCAGCAAAGCTGGTCACATGATCCCTCCTAGGCTCCGCCTTCCCCAGTCATTCTCTTTGCCGTTGTACAGGCAACATCTCCACGGAGATGGCTTAGAGTTTTTTAGTGTTTAACTGTAGTTTTTATTATTCAATCAAGAGTTTGTTATTTTAAAATAGTGCTGGTATGTACTATTTACTCTGAAACAGAAAAGAGATGAAGATTTCTGTTTGTAAGAGGAAAATGATTTTAGCAACCGTTACTAAAATCGATGGCTGTTTCCACACAGGACTGTTGAGAGGAATTAACTTCAGTTGGGGGAACAGTGAGCAGACTTTTGCTGCTTGAGGTATGACACATTCTAACAAGACGATGTAATGCTGGAAGCTGTCATTTTCCCTATGGGATCCGGTAAGCCATTTTTATTACAGACAGAAAAAAGGGCTTCACAAGGGCTTTTTAAGACTGTAGACATTTTCTGGGCTAAATCGATTTATATATAAACATATTTTATACTCCATAGCCTTGAGGAATTATTTTAATCTTGGGAATTTTGTAAAATAACCGGCAGGCACTGTATTGGACACCTTATTCTCTAGGGGCTTTCCCTAATCATAGGCAGAGTCTCATTTTCGCGCCTGTATTGCGCACTTGTTTTTGAGAAGCATGACATGCAGATGCATGTGTGAGGAGCTCTGATACATAGAAAAGACTTTCTGAAGGCGTCATTTGGTATCGTATTCCCCTTTGGGCTTGGTTGGGTCTCAGCAAAGCAGATACCAGGGACTGTAAAGGGGTTAAATATAAAAACGGCTCCGGTTCCGTTATTTTAAGGGTTAAAGCTTCCAAATTTGGTGTGCAATACTTTTAAGGCTTTAAGACACTGGTGAAATTTTGGTGAATTTTGAACAATTCCTTCATACTTTTTCGCAATTGCAGTAATAAAGTGTGTTCAGTTTAAAATTTAAAGTGACAGTAACGGTTTTATTTTAAAACGTTTTTTGTACTTTGTTATCAAGTTTATGCCTGTTTAACATGTCTGAACTACCAGATAGACTGTGTTCTGAATGTGGGGAAGCCAAGGTTCCTTCTCATTTAAATAGATGTGATTTATGTGACACAAAATTTAGAGAAAATGATGCCCAAGATGATTCCTCAAGTGAGGGGAGTAAGCATGGTACTGCATCATCCCCTCCTTCGTCTACACCAGTCTTGCCCACACAGGAGGCCCCTAGTACATCTAGCGCGCCAATACTCCTTACTATGCAACAATTAACGGCTGTAATGGATAATTCTATCAAAAACATTTTAGCCAAAATGCCCACTTATCAGCGAAAGCGCGACTGCTCTGTTTTAGAAAATACTGAAGAGCATGAGGACGCTGATGATATTGGTTCTGAAGGGCCCCTACACCAGTCTGAGGGGGCCAGGGAGGTTTTGTCTGAGGGAGAAATTTCAGATTCAGGGAAAATTTCTCAACAAGCTGAACCTGATGTGATTACATTTAAATTTAAGTTGGAACATCTCCGCGCTCTGCTTAAGGAGGTGTTATCCACTCTGGATGATTGTGAGAATTTGGTCATTCCAGAGAAACTATGTAAAATGGACAAGTTCCTAGAGGTCCCGGGGCCCCCCGAAGCTTTTCCTATACCCAAGCGGGTGGCGGACATTGTAAATAAAGAATGGGAAAGGCCCGGTATACCTTTCGTCCCTCCCCCCATATTTAAAAAATTGTTTCCTATGGTCGACCCCAGAAAGGACTTATGGCAGACAGTCCCCAAGGTCGAGGGGGCGGTTTCTACTCTAAACAAACGCACCACTATACCCATAGAAGATAGTTGTGCTTTCAAAGATCCTATGGATAAAAAATTGGAAGGTTTGCTTAAAAAGATGTTTGTTCAGCAAGGTTACCTTCTACAACCAATTTCATGCATTGTCCCTGTCACTACAGCCGCGTGTTTCTGGTTCGATGAGCTAGAAAAGGCGATCAATAATAATTCTTCTTCTTATGAGGAGATTATGGACAGAATTCGTGCTCTCAAATTGGCTAATTCTTTCACCCTAGACGCCACTTTGCAATTGGCTAGGTTAGCGGCGAAAATTTCTGGGTTTGCTATTGTGGCGCGCAGAGCGCTTTGGTTAAAATCTTGGTCAGCGGATGCGTCTTCCAAGAACAAATTGCTTAACATTCCTTTCAAGGGGAAAACGCTGTTTGGCCCTGACATGAAAGAGATTATCTCTGATATCACTGGGGGCAAGGGCCACGCCCTTCCTCAGGATAGGTCTTTCAAGGCCAAAAATAAACCTAATTTTCGTCCCTTTCGCAGAAACGGACCAGCCCCAAGTGCTACGTCCTCTAAGCAGGAGGGTAATACTTCTCAAGCCAAACCAGCCTGGAGACCAATGCAAGGCTGGAACAAAGGAAAGCAGGCCAAGAAACCTGCCACTGCTACCAAGACAGCATGAGATGTTGGCCCCCGATCCGGGACCGGATCTGGTGGGGGGCAGACTCTCTCTCTTCGCTCAGGCTTGGGCAAGAGATGTTCTGGATCCTTGGGCGCTAGAAATAGTCTCCCAAGGTTATCTTCTGGAATTCAAGGGGCTTCCCCCAAGGGGGAGGTTCCACAGGTCTCAATTGTCTTCAGACCACATAAAAAACAGGCATTCTTGCATTGTGTAGAAGACCTGTTAAAAATGGGAGTGATTCATCCTGTTCCATTAGGAGAACAAGGGATGGGGTTCTACTCCAATCTGTTCGTAGTTCCCAAAAAAGAGGGAACGTTCAGACCAATCTTAGATCTCAAGATCCTAAACAAGTTTCTCAAGGTTCCATCGTTCAAAATGGAAACCATTCGAACAATTCTTCCTTCCATCCAGGAAGGTCAATTCATGACCACGGTGGATTTAAAGGATGCGTATCTACATATTCCTATCCACAAGGAACATCATCGGTTCCTAAGGTTCGCATTCCTGGACAAGCATTACCAGTTTGTGGCACTTCTGTTCGGATTAGCCACTGCTCCAAGGATTTTCACAAAGGTACTAGGGTCCCTTCTAGCGGTGCTAAGACCAAGGGGCATTGCAGTAGTACCTTACTTGGACGACATTCTGATTCAAGCGTCGTCCCTTCCTCAAGCAAAGGCTCACACGGACATTGTCCTGGCCTTTCTCAGATCTCACGGATGGAAAGTGAACGTAGAAAAGAGTTCTCTATCTCCGTCAACAAGGGTTCCCTTCTTGGGAACAATAATAGACTCCTTAGAAATGAGGATTTTTCTGACAGAGGCCAGAAAAACAAAACTTCTGAACTCTTGTCAAATACTTCATTCCGTTCCTCTTCCTTCCATAGCGCAGTGCATGGAAGTAATAGGTTTGATGGTAGCGGCAATGGACATAGTTCCTTTTGCGCGCATTCATCTAAGACCATTACAACTGTGCATGCTCAGTCAGTGGAATGGGGACTATACAGACTTGTCTCCGACGATACAAGTAAATCAGAGGACCAGAGATTCACTCCGTTGGTGGCTGTCCCTGGACAACCTGTCACAGGGGATGAGCTTCCGCAGACCAGAGTGGGTAATTGTCACGACCGACGCCAGTCTGGTGGGCTGGGGCGCGGTCTGGGGACCCCTGAAAGCTCAGGGTCTTTGGTCTCGGGAAGAATCTCTTCTACCGATAAATATTCTGGAACTGAGAGCGATATTCAATGCTCTCAAGGCTTGGCCTCAGCTAGCAAAGGCCAAGTTCATACGGTTTCAATCAGACAACATGACAACTGTTGCGTACATCAACCATCAGGGGGGAACAAGGAGTTCCCTGGCGATGGAAGAAGTGACCAAAATCATTCAATGGGCGGAGACTCACTCCTGCCACTTGTCTGCAATCCACATCCCAGGAGTGGAAAATTGGGAAGCGGATTTTCTGAGTCGTCAGACATTTCATCCGGGGGAGTGGGAACTCCATCCGGAAATCTTTGCCCAAATTACTCAACTGTGGGGCATTCCAGACATGGATCTGATGGCCTCTCGTCAGAACTTCAAGGTTCCTTGCTACGGGTCCAGATCCAGGGATCCCAAGGCGACTCTAGTAGATGCACTAGTAGCACCTTGGACCTTCAAACTAGCTTATGTATTCCCACCGTTTCCTCTCATCCCCAGGCTGGTAGCCAGGATCAAGCAGGAGAGGGCATCGGTGATCTTGATAGCTCCTGCGTGGCCACGCAGGACTTGGTATGCAGACCTGGTGAATATGTCATCGGCTCCACCATGGAAGCTACCTTTGAGACGAGACCTTCTTGTTCAAGGTCCGTTCGAACATCCGAATCTGGTCTCACTCCAACTGACTGTTTGGAGATTGAACGCTTGATCTTATCAAAGCGAGGATTCTCAGATTCTGTCATTGATACTCTTGTTCAGGCCAGAAAGCCTGTAACTAGAAAAATTTACCACAAAATATGGAAAAAATATATCTGTTGGTGTGAATCTAAAGGATTCCCTTGGGACAAGGTAAAAATTCCTAAGATTCTATCCTTTCTTCAAGAAGGTTTGGAGAAAGGATTATCTGCAAGTTCCTTGAAGGGACAGATTTCTGCCTTGTCTGTGTTACTTCACAAAAAGCTGGCAGCTGTGCCAGATGTTCAAGCCTTTGTTCAGGCTCTGGTTAGAATCAAGCCTGTTTACAAACCTTTGACTCCTCCTTGGAGTCTCAACTTAGTTCTTTCAGTTCTTCAGGGGGTTCCGTTTGAACCCTTACATTCCGTTGATATTAAGTTATTATCTTGGAAAGTTTTGTTTTTGGTTGCAATTTCTTCTGCTAGAAGAGTTTCAGAATTATCTGCTCTGCAGTGTTCTCCTCCTTATCTGGTGTTCCATGCAGATAAGGTGGTTTTACGTACTAAACCTGGTTTTCTTCCGAAAGTTGTTTCTAACAAAAACATTAACCAGGAGATAGTCGTGCCTTCTTTGTGTCCGAATCCAGTTTCAAAGAAGGAACGTCTGTTGCACAATTTGGATGTTGTTCGTGCTCTAAAATTCTATTTAGATGCTACAAAGGATTTTAGACAAACATCTTCCTTGTTTGTTGTTTATTCTGGTAAAAGGAGAGGTCAAAAAGCAACTTCTACCTCTCTCTCTTTTTGGATTAAAAGCATCATCAGATTGGCTTACGAGACTGCCGGACGGCAGCCTCCTGACAGAATCACAGCTCATTCCACTAGGGCTGTGGCTTCCACATGGGCCTTCAAGAACGAGGCTTCTGTTGATCAGATATGTAAGGCAGCGACTTGGTCTTCACTGCACACTTTTACTAAATTTTACAAGTTTGATACTTTTGCTTCTTCTGAGGCTATTTTTGGGAGAAAGGTTTTGCAAGCCGTGGTGCCTTCCATCTAGGTGACCTGATTTGCTCCCTCCCTTCATCCGTGTCCTAAAGCTTTGGTATTGGTTCCCACAAGTAAGGATGACGCCGTGGACCGGACACACCTATGTTGGAGAAAACAGAATTTATGTTTACCTGATAAATTACTTTCTCCAACGGTGTGTCCGGTCCACGGCCCGCCCTGGTTTTTTAATCAGGTCTGATAATTTATTTTCTTTAACTACAGTCACCACGGTATCATATGGTTTCTCCTATGCAAATATTCCTCCTTTACGTCGGTCGAATGACTGGGGAAGGCGGAGCCTAGGAGGGATCATGTGACCAGCTTTGCTGGGCTCTTTGCCATTTCCTGTTGGGGAAGAGAATATCCCACAAGTAAGGATGACGCCGTGGACCGGACACACCGTTGGAGAAAGTAATTTATCAGGTAAACATAAATTCTGTTTTTGGTACTTCTTTTACTGTACCTTCTTGTCCATAGTCTCTCCTCCAATTCTTTTGCCCTGTTGTTGAATACCTGCTCATCTGAGCAATTTCTGCGTAGCCTTAAGAATTCTCCTGTAGGTAGACTTTTCATTGTGCTTGGAGCATGTGCACTTGTACTATGTAGCAAGCTGTTTGCAGCTGTAGGCTTCCTGTACAGGTCAGTGGTCACATTCCCATCATTATTCTTGCTTATTGTTATATCCAAAAAGTTTATTTTGGTAAGACTTTCTTCATGTGTTAATTTGATGTTCAGATCATTTTGATTTAGGTGTTTTAAGAAATTTAATAAATCACTGTGTGTGCCTTCCCAAATAAAGAGGATGTCATCTATGAAACGTATCCACAAAGGGATTCAATCGGTATACCTTTGGTTGCTTTCTGTGAATACAAATTCTTTCTCCCACCAGCCGAGAAAAAGGTTGGCATAGGTGGGGGCACAGGTGGTGCCCATGTCTGTGCCTCTGGTTTGCAAATAGAATTGACCATCAAATGTGAAGAAATTGTAGGTCAGAACAAAATCTAACAATTTTAAAATGAAGTTGTCATATTCCCTATTTTCTTCTGAATACCTTTCTAAAAAGTATCTTGTGGCTTGTATACCCTGTTGATGGTTAATCGAAGTATATAGGGATTCTACATCAGTAGTGACTAGCCAAGTGGAGTCATTTAGTGTTAGATTTTCTAGTCTTTGCAGAACTTGCATTGTGTCTTGCACATAAGATGGCAGTTGTTCTACATATTGCCGTAGTCTTAAATCAATGTATGTGCTGGCTTTCTCTGTTAAGCTCTCAATGCCTGACACTATGGGTCTACCTGGTGGGTTTTTTGCATTTTTATGTATCTTCGGTATCATATAAAAAGTGGCAATCTTTGGTTTATCCACTTTTAGATATTTATGTTCCTTAGTTGTGGTGATTCCTTCTTTAAAGGCCTTGTTAACCATGTTAGAATAGATTTTTAAATAACCTTCCATGGGATTATGTAGCAATCTTGTGTAACAGGACTTGTCCTTTAGTTGTTTATTCGCTTCTTTCAGGTAAAGGTCTAGAGGCCAGATGACTATATTGCCACCTTTATCGGATCCACAAATGACTACTTCTTCCCATTTAGTCATCTCGTGTATTGCCTGTTGTTCTTCAATTGTCAAGTTGTATTTTTTGGGGGCTAATTTGAGTGATGTAATATCACGACATACACAGTCTCTGAACATCTCTATTTGAGGGTTATTGTAGTTTTTTGGTACAAATGTGGATTTGTTTCTTATGTTATCTCTCCATCTATCTGGGGTTTTGGGTTCTGATTCCCCTAGTAAATCCTCCAAATCATTCAAAGTAAGTCTTTCTTCTTCTGTCCATCCTGATATATTTTCTTCTGATGAGAAGAATTTTTTTAGAAACAATTTCCTAGTAAACAATTGCACATCTTTTACCACCTCAAATTTGTCCACATTGTTAGTTGGACAAAAAGGTAAACCTTTCGATAATACTGATATGTGATTGGATGCGAGTTCTAATGTAGATAGATTTATGACTCTCAATGATTCAATCTGATCTGTGAGAAGGGGCTCTGTTCCCTCCTGGGTGGTCTCCAGTGGCCTTGTTGCCCTCTCTGATATCTGGTTCTGCCTCTGGTTGTTTTTTTGTTTATGCCTCCCCCCTCTGCGTATTCTCCTCCCGACTCTCCTGCATCTAAAAAATCCTTCCTCTTATTTCTGCTAGAAGATCTAGGTATAATCGGATTGGGAGGGGATATAGTTGTCTGGTGGGGGGGATTACTGCTAGAACTCCCTTCTTCTCCATCTGTATCAGAGATATCACTTTCAATGATATTTACTTTGGGGTTTTTATTAGTGTTTCTATAGAACCCTTGTCTTCGCCATTTATACACTTTGTTATTGGCGAAATCGCTTGTCTCTGTTCAATTTACCTGATTTGATGTTTTTGAGTTCTTGCTCATACTTGTCTAATTCTTGTTGGTACGTTTTATACAGTTGATTAAAATCAGGATTTAGCTCAAATTTTTTAAGATTTTCATACTGTTCTTTAATTTTAGTTTCAAATAGATCATATTCTAATGTGTCATGTTTCATCAGTATTTTCATTAGTTTCTCTGAACATTCAGAGAGAGCTTCTTCCCACTCAGTTGTTAAACTGTCGTTTTTGAACTGAAATGCTGGAAATAACTGTATGCGTAAACCTCTGGGTATGAGTTTCCTTTCTATATATTTCTCAAAAAAGTGTTTGTTCCACCATGTTTTGTCCTGTTTATATAAGGTTCTATGTATATCTTTTAAAGCCCCCTCAAGTGTGGTAGCTACTGATGTCTTTCCTGTACTTTGGCCACTGTCAAAAATATCATTCAGGTCCGCTGTTCTTTTAAGCTGTCTCGCTTGTCTGTCTGTATCAAATATGGATTCCATTTCTGATGTAGTATATAAGTCTATGTGCTCTTTTTGTTCAGAAAGATCTGGATTATTACCAGACAATTGTTACTTTGGTACAACACACGAACAAAGGCACCACTCGGGCTATTTCCCTATTATTATATAATTCTAAACTTAATGTTTATTGGTCAATCAAGCTTATAGTTTATAGGGAATGGTGCTAGATGCATAGAAAATTAATATTCCAGAAAACTAAGAAGACATTCACAGAGATGTGAATCTCTTCTGTAAGTATGCACTTATAAGCACTCTAAGCCTAGACTGTAAGATGGTTTTTCCAGACTGGGTTGTAATAAAATATAACTTTTATTAGAAATTACACTTAAAATAAGGGTGACACACAAATTAAAATCGACACTAGCACTATCATGTGATCAGACATTGTATATTCATCTAGTGGAGGACTGTAATATCTGTGGCCTATAATGAATAAATATGTGCCTCCTAAGTAGTGCTGTATTAACTTAGCTATACTTAGTATAATGGGTCCCAAATGCTGTGTATGTATAGTCTATCAATGTCATACACAATCTATACCGTATATCGGGATACCCTTATAGTCTTAATATATGTGATTAAGCCAGGAATAGTTCCACTCTCTCCCTGTATATTATAGCTGAATAGTTGCTTCTATTCAGAACGATATATGTATGTTGTTCTGGAGTTGCCTTTGTGTGGCTGTATAATGTCACGATCTCTTTTGTGCTTGAACGTGAAAATTATAGAGGATTTAGTTTAAAAGCAACTCTGATATTATGTACTGTCTTTCACCGTTATCAGAATTAAGCTTTTTATACAGTATATTCTCTGTGTCCCTCCACTTCAAGAGGGCTGCCAAGAGACTTGCGTGTACGGCAAATACTATTCAGTTAGTGGTACATGTGACTCTGGGTTGCAATGTATTTGTTAGGAGACAAAACTTACTCTGTTTCCAATTACGTAACAATTTCAGTTATGCTTAGTGTACATTTTGAACATACAGCCTAAATGCCAGTATCATAGTTTAAAGACAACATTAACTCTGTGTTGCCTGTGTTAGTATCAATTGTATTTGGCTATATATGCGTTGCGGGCATATAACCCACACTTAAGTAGTGGCTTGATTGGAAGGAAGCATAGTCTCTGTATTGCCACTATGTATCAAAATAATATTTGGCTCCGTTTCCTCTGCAACCAAAGCCTGTATTTGAGTAAATACTAGCTTGCTCCTATCTTTGTCGATGTAAATCTGTTGTCATTCTATTTTGTAAGAGCTTGGTCTAGCAAATATTCTCTATCTCTGGCACTATCTAAGAGTGGATACATTTAGTGAATAACTGTTATTTATTACTTTAACACTGGCTAAATCTGGCACAACCCAGACTGTTCAACAGATTAACTAAGTATAGCTATAATTTTCTTTGTGGCTAGATAAGCATGTAGTGCTAGGCTGTTAAAACCAGAGCGCCCAAACCTTGTTCCTGAGGATAAACTGGCATGATTACCCCCGAAGACTCCAGGTCTGAAACACAGTTCAGAAAAGCCTGAGCTTTTACTGGATTTACAGGGATTCGTGAGAGAAAAAATATTCTCACAGGAGGTCTTACTTTGAATCCTATTCGATACCCTTGAGAGACAATGCTCTGAATCCTATGCTTTTGGACAGATTTTATCCAAAAATCCTTGAAAAACCTTAATCTGCCCCCTACCAGCTGAGCTGGAATGAGGGCCGCACCTTCATGCAGACTTAGGGGCAGACTTTGGTTTCCTAAATGGCTTGGATTTATTCCAATTTGAGGAAGGCTTCCAATTGGAAGTGGATTCCTTGGGAGGAGGATTGAGTTTTTGTTCCTTATTCTGACGAAAGGAACGAAAACGGTTAGAAGCCTTAGATTTACCCTTAGGTTTTTTATCCTGAGGCAAAAAAACTCCTTTTCCTCCAGTGATTGTTGAAATAATAGAATCCAACTGAAAACCAAATAAATTATTACCTTGGAAAGAAAGAGATAGTAATCTAGATTTAGATGTCATATCAGCATTCCAAGATTTAAGCCACAAAGCTCTTCTAGCTAATACAGCTAAAGACATGGATCTAATATCAATTTTGATAATATCAAAAATGGCATCACAAATAAAATGATTAGCATGTTGCAGTAAGCGAGTAATGCTAGATATGTCAGGATCCAATTCTCGTTGCGCTAAATTCTCCAACCAAAAAGTTGAGGCAGCTGCAACATCAGCTAAAGAAATAGCTGGTCTGAGAAGATGACCTGAATATAAATAGGCCTTCCTTAGATAAGATTCAAGCTTCCTATCTAAAGGATCCTTAAAGGAAGTACTATCTTCCATAGGAATAGTGGTACGTTAGGAAGAGTAGAAATAGCCCCATCAACTTTGGGGATTTTTTCCCCAAAACTCTATAGATTTTGCTGGTAAAGGATACAATTTTTTAAACCTTGAAGAAGGAATAAAAGAAGTACCTGGCTTATTCCATTCCCTAGAAATCATATCAGAAATAGCCTCAGGAATAGGAAAAACCCCTGGGGAAACCACAGGAGGTTTAAAAACAGCATTTAAACGTTTATTAGACTGAACGTCAATAGGACTGGTTACCTCAATATCCAAAGTAATAAACACTTCTTTTAATAAAGAACGCATATACTCTATTTTAAATAAATAAGTAGATTTGTCAGTGTCAATGTCTGAGGAAGGATCTTCTGAATCAGATAGATCCTCATCAGAAGAGGATAAATTATTATGTTGCTGGTCATTTGAAATTTCATCAGCTAAATGAGAAGTTTTAAAAGACCTTTTACGTTTATTAGAAGGTGGAAATGCAGACCAAGCCTTCAGAATAGAATCAGAAACAAATTCTTTAAAATTTACAGGTATATCATGTACATTAGAAGTTGAAGGAACTGCAACTGGCAATGTACTATTACTGATGGAAACACTATCTGCATGTAAAAGTTTATCATGACAACTATTACAAATGACATTTGGTGGAATAATTTCTACACTTTTACAACAAATGCACTTAGCTTTGGTAGAACCGATGTCAGGCAGCAATGTTCCAGCAGAAACTTCTGAGGCAGGATCAGATTGGGACATCTTGCTCAATGTAAGAGAAAATACAACATATAAAGCAAAATTTCCTTATATGACAGTTTCAGGAATGGGAAAAAATGCAAAAGCATAGGCCTCTGATAGAGAAAAAAGCAAGAGGCAAACATCAATGGGGTATTGAAATAATGAAAAAAATTTGGCGCCAAGTATGACGCACAACATAACGTAAACTTTTTTGGCGCCAAAAATAACCGGAAATGACACACTCGTGTCACTAATGTGTGTGAAAGGTCTCGGCGTTGCGTCATAAATTTATTTTTTCGCGCCAAGAATGACGCAATAAAGTTTACCATTTGACGCACCCGCGGGCCTAATACCCGCAATAGCAAGAATTATTCAATTGAAAAAAAGACTAAACCCCAGGTAAGAAATAAATTTCTTAAAATGTTTAAATTCCCCAAATATGAAACTGACAGTCTGCTGAAGGAAATACATGAACCTGACTCATAGCAAATATAAGTACAATATATATATTTAGAACTTTATATAAATGCATAAAGTGCCAAACCATAGCTGAGGTGTCTTAAGTAATAAAAAACATACTTACCAAAAGACACCCATCCACATATAGCAGATAGCCAAACCAGTACTAAAACAGTTATTAGTAGAGGTAATGGTAAATTGAGAGTATATCGTCGATCTGAAAAGGGAGGTAGGAGATGAATCTCTACGACCGATAACAGAGAACCTATGAAATAGACCCCCGTTAGGGAAATCATCGTATTCAAATAAGTGATACACCCTTCACGTCCCTCTGACATTCGCTGTACTCTGAGAGGAATCGGGCTTCAACAATGCTGAGAAGCGCATATCAACGTAGAAATCTTAGCACAAACTTATTTCACCACCTCCATAGTAGGCAAAGTTTGTAAAACTGAATTGTGGGTGTGGTGAGGGGTGTATTTATAGGCATTTTGAGGTTTGGGAAACTTTGCCCCTCCTGGTAGGATTGTATATCCCATATGTCACTAGCTCATGGACTCTTGCCAATTACATGAAAGAAATTAGAATATTCTGAAAAGGTGCAATAAAAGTGTCCCACTCTAATCAGCTAATTAAGCCATAACATCTGCAAAGGGTTCCTGAGTCTTTAAATGGTCTCTCAGTCTGGTTCAGTAGGAATCACAATCGTGGGAAAGACTGCTGCCCTGACAGTTCCCAAAGTGCTGTATCAAAGCACATTAATAGAAAGTTATGTGGAAGGGAAAAGTGTGGAAGAAAAAGGTGCATAAGCAGCAGGGATGACCGCAGCCTGGAGAGGATTATCTGGAAAAGGCCATTCAAAAGTGTTGGGGACTTTCACAAGGAGTGGACTGAGGCTGGATTCAGTGCATCAAGAGCCACCACACACAGACGGATCCTGGACATGGGCTTCAAATGTCGTATTCCTCTTGTCAAGCTGCTCCTGAACAACAAACAACGTCAGAAGCGTCTTACCTGGGCTAAAGAAAAACAGACCTGGTCTGCTGCTCAGTGATCCAAAGTCCTCTTTTCTGATAAGAGCAAATTTTGCATCTCATTTGGAAACCAAGGACCCAGAGTATGGAGGAAGAATGGAGAGGCACACACTGCAAGATGCTTGAAGTCCAGTGTTAAGTTTGCACAGTCTGTGTTGATTTGGGGAGCCGGAGCGGCAGCCTGTCAAAGGTTTACCCAGGACAGCATAAGGTAGCGAGGTGTCCAATACCCCCCCCGAGGGAGCTCCCTCCTAGGTAACCCCCCTTAACCCATGCCCATCAGAAGTAGAACAAGTCCCCAAAAGAGCGGAGATCTGGGGCAAAGGGCCTCTGGAGCGACCTAGGTTAAAGGGAGGGATGGGGCAGCTAGACTACAGAAAAGGGTTGCTACAGTGGGAGAGGGACAGTGGGATAAATGGATAGGAATAGAAGGATAGGTATATTTCTCTTCTTAAAGGATTATTATCTTTTACTATTTTGATTATAAACAAACCCCCATATAACATGTAATAAGCATAAACTAAAACATACTAACTATAAATGTTGTAAAACGAATAAGCATAACGGTAGAAAAATCATATTTAGTTTTACAGATGTAGCCACACTCTAATTAGACAAACTACTGTCCTAAATAAATACAAAGTTTCTTCTCTTTAAATTATATCTACTTTAAAAGTATATTTCTTTATATACATAACCCCTAAACCGCAAAACCCCTACATTGCAATAAATCTATTTACCCTATTAACCCCTAAACCCCTACATCGCAATAAACCTATTTACCCTATTAACCCCTAAACCGCAAAACCCCTACATTGCAATAAACCTATTAACCCCTAAACCGCAAAACCCCTACATCGCAATAAACCTATTAACCCCTAAACCCCTTCTTTGCAATAAACCTATTAACCCCTAAACCGCAAAACCCCTTCTTTGCAATAAACCTATTAACCCCAAACCCCTTCTTTGCAATAAACCTATTAACCCCTACATCGCAATAAACCTATTAACCCCTAAACCGCAAAACCCCTTAATTGCAATAAACCTATTAACCCCTAAACCCCTACATCGCAATAAACCTATTTACCCCTAAACCCCTTCATGGCAATAAACCTATTAACCCCTAAACCCCTACATTGCAATAAACCTATTTACCCTATTAACCCCTAAACCGCAAAACCCCTACATCGCAATAAACCTATTTACCCTATTAACCCCTAAACCGCAAAACCCCTTCATCGCAATAAAATAATTTACCCTATTAACCCCTAAACCCCTACATTGCAATAAAATAATTTACCCTATTAACCCCTAAACCGCAAAACCCCTACATTGCAATAAACCTATTTACCCTATTAACCCCTAAACCCATACATTGCAATAAACCTATTTACCCTATTAACCCCTAAACCGCAAAACCCCTACATCGCAATAAACCTATTTACCCTATTAACCCCTAAACCGCAAAACCCCTTCATCGCAATAAAATAATTTACCCTATTAACCCCTAAACCCCTACATTGCAATAAAATAATTTACCCTATTAACCCCTAAACCGCAAAACCCCTACATTGCAATAAACCTATTTACCCTATTAACCCCTAAACCCATACATTGCAATAAACCTATTTACCCTATTAACCCCTAAACTGCAAAACCCCTTCATCGCAATAAACCTATTTAACTTATTAACCCTTTAAACCGACAAAACCCACAACACAAATAACTATTTAAATAACTAAGTACAGTACACTAACCTAACACCCCCATTAAATAAACCCATATTACCTAAACTAATACATTTAAAAGTTACACAAAAAATTCCTAATCCCTTTGAAAATAAAAAAGACCCCCCAAAATAAAAACACCCCCTAGTCTAAGAATAAATTACCAGTAGCCCTTAAAAAGGCTTTTTGCAGGGCATTGCCCCAAGATAATCAGCTCTTTTTCAAGAAAATACACAAAGCCCCCCTAACAGTAACACCCCCCCACCCACCAAACACCCCCAAATAAAATAACCTAACACTAAAAAACCTAAACTACCCATTGCCCTGAAAAGGGCATTTGTTTGGGCATTGCCCTTAAAAAGGGCATTTAGCTCTTTTTCTGCCCATCCCTAATCTAAATAAAACAAACCCCCCCCCCCCCCAAAAAAAAACCTTAAAAAATCATAAATCTAACCCCCAGGTTGGTACTCACGGTTCCTGAAGTTCGGCGGAGTGGGTCCTGTTCCAGGTGGTGAAGTCTTCTTCCAAGCGCAACCTCTTCTTCTTTCAGGAACATCCTGCGCAGAGCTGAAGACTGAAGACCGCGGAGCTGAAGACCGGTGACCGCGGAGCCATGGAGCGTGGAGGATCCTCTTCGTACTATCTCCGCCATACACTGAATAGTGAATTCAAGGTACGCGATTAAAGATGGCGTCCCTTGAATTCCTATTGGCTGATTTGATTCTTCCAATTCAAATCAGCCAATAGGATGAAAGCTACTCAAATCCTATTGGCTATTTAAATTAGCTAATAGCATGAGAGCAAGTGAAATTCTATTGGCTGATTTGAATGCCAATAAATTTTCACTTGCTCTCATCCTATTGGCTAATTTAAACAGCCAATAGGATTTGAGTAGCTTTCATCCTATTGGCTGATTTGAATTTGAAGAATCAAATCAGCCAATAGGAATTCAAGGGACGCCATCTTTAATCGCGTACCTTGAATTCACTATTCAGTGTACGGCAGAGATCGTACGAAGAGGATCCTCCATGGCTCCGCGGTCGCCGGTCTTCAGCTCCGCGCAGGATGTTCCTGGAACATATACATATATGTATATATATATATATATATATATATATATATATGTATATGTATATGTATATGTATATATATATATATATATATATATATATATATATATATATATATAAATATACTGTATATAAATGTCCTCCAAAAAGAGATAAGCACAGTCTTACATTACCACAACTGCCAGGGTGCACTTCACATAAAATATGTACGTTCCTTGTTTGCAAGAAGGCACTCACTGGTCTTTAGTGAAAAACAGCTTTTAATTCATGTTAGAAAGCAAGTACATCCATAACGTTTCGATGTCGTTGTGACATCTTTATCAAATGTTCTGCCAATATAAACAATATGGAGCAATCATGTTCCCAAAGTAGAGAAAATTTTCTCTACTTTGGGAACATGATTGTTCCATATTGTTGATATTGGCAGAACATTTGATAAAGATGTCACAACGACATCGAAACGTTATGGATGTACTTGCTTTCTAACATGAATTAAAAGCTGTTTTTCACTAAAGACCAGTGAGTGCCTTCTTGCAAACAAGGAACGTGTATATATATATATATATATATATATATATATATATATATATATATATATATATATATATATATATATATATATATATATATATATATAAATACAAAATACATAGTTAAACACATTATTAAATATGATATTGCATAAATATACTTTTACATGTTTTCAGCTACTTAAAGGGACACTGAACCCAAATTTTTTCTTTCGTGATTCAGATAGAGCATGACATTTTAAGCAACTTTATAATTTACTCCTATTATCAAATTTTCTTCATTCTCTTGGTATCTTTATTTGAAATGCAAGAATGTAAGTTTAGATGCTGGCCCATTTTTGGTGAACAACCTGTGTTGTTCTTGCTGATTGGTGGATAAATTCATCCACCAATAAAAAAGTGCCGTCCAGAGTTCTGATGGGGAAAAAAAAAGCTTAGATGCCTTCTTTTTCAAATAAAGATATCAAGAAAACGAATAAATATTAATAATAGGAGTAAATTAGAAAGTTACTTAAAATTGCATGCACTCTCTGAATCACGAAAGAAAAAATTTGGGTTCAGTGTCCCTTTAACTGCAAAGAGCTGCATTGCACTGATATATATGTGTGTACTTCTGCATTTATGTGTTTATATGTGTATGTGTTATATATTTTTGGACACATTTTCCAGTTTGTGAAATTATTTTAAGTGGTACCGCTTTTTTTTTTTTTTTTTTCCATTTATATATTTTATTAAGGTCTAATGCAGGCGTACAAACAATAAATGTCAAGACATAATAGATAATACAGAAAAGAATAATTACATGTCATTCATCTAATAAAAATCAGGGTAGGTAAATATAACTTGTATATGACATTAACATTTTCTACACCAACATGAATTGCCACATAATCTGTATACCAGTTAGATGCCGTATGAGGCCACTCTTGGACCTCTCAACTATGTGCAATGAATAGTTGTAGCTGGTAAATTGGGACAGAAGGAGACCACTCGTGGATCTCGAATGATGGACCTTGTTTTTCTTTTTGTTTAATTTTAGGAAAATATTAAACCATAGATAGTTATATAATATATTCTAGCATAAGAGATTAGGAACATAACCTATCAAACCACTAGCAAATTGTAAAATATGAGCTGGGGTTAAGATCAACTTATGAATATGGGATCGCCCTGAAGTTAATTACAAATAGTAATATGTGAATACCTTATTTTACATGGAGTAAACACAATATATACAGCAAGAAATAGTCCCACTAAAAAGAGGAGCAAAACTAACCATGGGCTTTTCAAAGAGTGACACAATACAACTATGGCCTATTGCGTAATGGGTCATCTTAAATATGTTTAGTATTCAATCAGAGCTAGGCTTCTTGACTTATTATATAAACACAACATAAAAAATGGAATATATGGCAAATTATGGCAGGTACACCAAACATTATCAGTTAAACTGCTGCTGATCCTGTGCTTTAGGAAACGGTCAGACATTTTAAATAGGTAACATGTATATAGTTAACAGAACTGAAATTTTGTGGGATCTAAGTTCAATGCAATTTTCTTACACTTCAGTATAAAAGTTGATAACCTATGTATTAGATGAGATTCCTAGGCTCACGCCTCCAGATCTGCATACTAGAACATCAAGTATCTTACCTGACCAAATTTACAAGTGGCACAAGTGAATATATATAAGCATAGGAAATCTGCAATTAAGAAGCCTATACATCAGAGCAGCGTTATACAGAACCCAACTGTAGCAGTTCACCTATCTGATTGTCACATATAGAGATTATAACCGACCTCATAGCACTGGTATATAATGGTTAATAGGCTCAGACAGGAGTCTCATAGTAACTGTTCACATAACATTGTTATATAGAGGGTAACTGACAGTGGTAAAGCTCTGTACGTTCTCTCAATTTAGGCAACAAAAGATGCAAAAAGGAAAAGGGTTGCACATCAGAGCAGAGAGTTCAATCTGTTCAGCCAATTCCAGACCGTAATCGGCATTGAGTAGAAGTCTCTGTGATTCGATCGGGCATCTAAGTTCACCTGGTGGTTGCCCCAATATGTGTGAAAGTTACCCCACTCCAGTTTTGTGGGTGGTTTGTCTCAGGCAGTGAATCCGACACTCCAAGCATTGCCCCAGCTCTTCAGGGTTATGTACAAATCGGGCGAGATTCAAAAGCCTCTCCTTCTCTGAAACAGACTGCGATTCCCATGCAGCTAAGAACTCAGTGCCGATGGACAGACAGGACAAACGACTCGCCTGGGCCACCACAGCACACTGAAGAGAGACCGGCTGTATAACTTCGATAAAGTCCAATTTACAGTTCGCGAGTGAGGTCTCTGGAATATTGTTATTAGCAAATGCGGTGGTCCTTGTCTTGATCGCTGAGTCAGTAAAAGCCTCCTTCGTTATTACGTTGAGCTCTTGACCTATATGCGTATTCCATGTTCCCTCTGGGGTTTCCCTAGACACTGGGTGCTTTGGCCTGCAATCTCCCTGCAGCGACATAATGTCAACCTCACAATCATCTCCTGGCCAGCCTGTCACTTCGGGTAAAATCTTTTCAGTGGGTCTTGCAGGTGTGAGGAGGTTATAGAGCTCAGACTGGAAAGCCTGGCAGTGGTGTTCCACTAGTTGTGTCATGTTGCACTCCCACATGTCTATGGCACCCATATCTAGCGGTAGCTCTCGGCTTGGGAAATATTAACCCTTTGTTGAGGAAATAGTTCGTCTGTGAGCTAGAGAAAAGTGTTCCTTTTTGTAGTAGAACAAACGATATTCTCCTGCACAGCGTATCAATAGATCGGGACAGCACATACGGCTGTTATTCCTGACTTATCAGGACTCAGGGAGGAGCCAGGTCTGTTGCTAAGCCTCCACTGCGTTCCTCATCTATTCCGGTCTGCTTGGCTGGAATTCAAAATTAAAATACACACATAAATCCGTTCTTCAAATAGTAATCAGCAGGACAATTATAATTTTAGGCTTGGATTATATGCTTGAGAAGCGATAGGCAACGGATCTATCAGCTCCCAAGTTCAGCCAAAGTTAAAAGCAGCCATCTTGGTCGGTGTTCGGACCCGCCCCCCCGCTATTTTTTCAATGACTGCATTAAAGGGACATGAAACCCCAGTTTTTTCTTTTGTGATTCAGATAGAACGTGCGATTTTAAACAACTTTCTAATTTACTTCTATTATCTAATTTGCTTTGTTCTTTTGATACCATTTGCTGAAAAGCATATATAGCTAGCTGCTGATTGGTGGCTGCACATAGATGTCTTGTGTGATTGGCTCAATCATGTGCATTGCTATTTCTTCAACAAAGAATATCTAAATAATGAAGCAAATTAGATAATAGAATAAATTGGAATGTTGTTTAAAATTGTATTTTCTATCTGAAACAGGAAAGAAAATGTTTGGGTTTAGTGTCACTTTAAGGGAGACGTCCCTGTAGAGATACCAGTGTGAGTAGATATGTGTATTCGTTGGATTGTATTATTCCATTTTTATCATTTTAAAATAGTAAATTATTAGAAGGGTTTCCAGTTTGTCATATTTTTTCAGATTAGCCAGTGCTTGCATAGCGCTGCCTCTCACTTATATTCATTTACTATGGTGGTTTATTCTGGAGGGGATACACAGACGAGCAGCAGGGACTTAATATCCGTTGGCACACTTATTCTTTCTTAACATTAGATGTAAATGTCCGTTACAACAAAATATTTAACTATTACTTTATTTTTAGCTATTGCTGTAGTGTATACACCCCTCTCTCTTGTTTAGATTGTGGGTACCTATTACTCAGTGTCACTCACCTCACTGAAAGATCACAACGAGGCTGTGTGTGACCATCAAGAAGACGACTGAGAAGAACCAAACCTCAGAGACCAACGAGTGAGTTGAGGACAATTAGTCTTGTCATTGCTCTTATCTGCTGCTGTGTATGACGTCTGGTGCTGAGCGGCCTTTATACAACACACACACACAGTACAACCCTAGGGGGAGTAAGCACACTGACTATATGGTCTATTCATGGTCACTGGCCGATCTCTGGGTTTGTTCATGGACTTTATACAACACACACAGCACAGCCCCAGGGGGAGTAAGCACACTGACTATATGGTCTATTCATGGTCACTGGCTGAGCTCTGGGCTTGTTCATGGCCTTTATCTAGCGCACACACACACACAGCACAACCCCAGAGGGAGAGTGAGCACACTGACCATATGGTCTGTTCATGGTCACTGGCCGAGCTCTGGGTTTGTTCATGGCCTTTATCTAGCGCACACACACAGCACAACCCCAGAGGGAGTGAGCACACTGACCGTATGGTCTGTTCATGGTCACTGGCCGAGCTCTGGGTTTGTTCATGGCCTTTATCTAGTGCACACACAGCACAACCCCAGAGGGAGTGAGCACACTGACCGTATGGTCTGTTCATGGTCACTGGCCGAGCTCTGGGTTTGTTCATGGCCTTTATCTAGTGCACACACAGCACAACCCCAGAGGGAGTGAGCACACTGACCATATGGTCTATTCATGGTCACTGGCCGATCTCTGGGTTTATTCATGGCCTTTATACAACACACATAGCACAGCCCCAGGGGGAGTGAGCACACTGACTATAGGGTATGTTCATCGTCACTGGCCGAGCTCTGGGTTTGTTAATGGCCTTTATCTAGCACACACACAGCACAACCCCAGAGGGAGTGAGAACACTGACTATATGGTCTATTCATGGTCACTGGCCGATCTCTGGGTTTATTCATGGCCTTTATACAACACACACAGCACAGCCCCAGGGGGAGTGAGCACACTGACTATAGGGTATATTCATCGTCTCTGGCCGAGCTCTGGGTTTATTCATGGCCTTTATACAACACACACAGCACAGCCCCAGGGGGAGTGAGCACACTGACTATATGGTCTATTCATGGTCACTGGCCGAGCTCTAGGTTTGTTCATGGCCTTTATCTAGCACACACACACAGCACAACCCCAGAGGGAGTGAGCACACTGACCATATGGTCTATTCATGGTCACTGGCCAAGCTCTGGGTTTATTCATGGTCATTGTCACAGTCTGTTTGCTTTTACAATTTATAAGTTTTAAATTTTGTTTTTTGATGGTTTTAATTTTTTTATTTTTAAGGAACAAATGGAGTTTGATGAAGTTGCTGTTTATTTCACGGAGGAGGAGTGGGGCTGTTTAACTAAAGAACAAAAAGAGCTTTATAAGGATGTGATGATGGAGAATTACCAGACCCTCAGGTCTCTAGGTAATAATTTATATAACTCTACAGGGAATGGGACAAAGACGCATATAAGTGACACATAATCTAGTGTTATACACATATAAATGACACATAATCTAGTGTTAAACAGCTGTAAAATCTGTGTGTTATTACAGATATTTGTTACATAATAAAATCATACATGAGATATACAACCCTGTGTACCTTCCCTTGTACTGCTCCTGCTCTTTGCACCTTCCCTTGTACTGCTCCTGCCCTGTGTACCTTCCCTTGTACTGCTCCTGCCCTGTGCACCTTCCCTTATACTGATCCTGTCCTGTGTACCTTCCCTTGTACTGATCCTGCCCTGTGTACCTTCCCTTGTACTGATCCTGCCCTGTGTACCTTTCCTTGTGCTGCTCCTGCCCTGTGTACCTTCCCTTGTGCTGCTCCTGCCCTGTGTACCTTCCCTTGTGCTGCTCCTGCCCTGTGTACCTTCCCTTGTGCTGCTCCTGCCCTGTGTACCTTCCCTTGTGCTGCTCCTGCCCTGTGTACCTTCCCTTGTGCTGCTCCTGCCCTGTGTACCTTCCCTTGTGCTGCTCCTGCCCTGTGTACCTTCCCTTGTGCTGCTCCTGCCCTGTGTACCTTCCCTTGTGCTGCCCCTGCCCTGTGTACCTTCCCTTGTGCTGCTCCTGCCCTGTGTACCTTCCCTTGTGCTGCTCCTGCCCTGCGTACCTTCCCTTGTGCTGCTCCTGCCCTGCGTACCTTCCCTTGTGCTGCTCCTGCCCTGCGTACCTTCCCTTGTGCTGCTCCTGCCCTGCGTACCTTCCCTTGTGCTGCTCCTGCCCTGCGTACCTTCCCTTGTGCTGCTCCTGCCCTGCGTACCTTCCCTTGTGCTGCTCCTGCCCTGCGTACCTTCCCTTGTGCTGCTCCTGCCCTGCGTACCTTCCCTTGTGCTGCTCCTGCCCTGCGTACCTTCCCTTGTGCTGCTCCTGCCCTGCGTACCTTCCCTTGTGCTGCTCCTGCCCTGCGTACCTTCCCTTGTGCTGCTCCTGCCCTGCGTACCTTCCCTTGTGCTGCTCCTGCCCTGCGTACCTTCCCTTGTGCTGCTCCTGCCCTGCGTACCTTCCCTTGTGCTGCTCCTGCCCTGCGTACCTTCCCTTGTGCTGCTCCTGCCCTGCGTACCTTCCCTTGTGCTGCTCCTGCCCTGCGTACCTTCCCTTGTGCTGCTCCTGCCCTGCGTACCTTCCCTTGTGCTGCTCCTGCCCTGCGTACCTTCCCTTGTGCTGCTCCTGCCCTGTGTACCCTTCCCTTGTATTGCTTCTGTATAGTGCAGATGCGGGGGCAGATGACCCTTATTTACAATGCAGGGTCTCATGTCACTGTAAGCTGCAAGTGATAATCATAGAGACCTGCACCTATGTCATTGAGAAAACTTTACTTGTTACACAGATTGTGATTTATGTCCCTACAGGATATGTCCCTGAGAGACCTTTACTTGTTACACTGATTGTGATTTATGTCCCTACAGAATATGTCCCTGAGAGACCTTTACTTGTTGCACAGATTGTGATTTATGTCCCTACAGAATATGTCCCTGAGAGACCTTTACTTGTTACACAGATTGTGATTTATGTCCCTGAGAGACCTTTACTTGTTACACAGATTGTGATTTATGTCCCTACAGGATATGTCCCTGAGACCTTTACTTGTTACACAGATTGTGATTTTTGTCCCTACAGGATATGTCCCTGAGAGACCTTTACTTGTTACACAGATTGTGATTTATGTCCCTACAAGATATGTCCCTGAGACCTTTACTTGTTACACTGATTGTGATTTATGTCTACAGGCTATGTCCCTGAGAGACCTTTACTTGTTACACTGATTGTGATTTATGTCCCTACAGGCTATGTCCCTGAGAGACCTTTACTTGTTACACAGATTGTGATTTATGTCCCTGAGAGACCTTTACTTGTTACACAGATTGTGATTTATGTCCCTGAGAGACCTTTACTTGTTGCACAGATTGTGATTTATGTCCCTACAGAATATGTCCCTGAGAGACCTTTACTTGTTACACTGATTGTGATTTATGTCCCTACAGAATATGTCCCTGAGAGACCTTTACTTGTTGCACAGATTGTGATTTATGTCCCTACAGAATATGTCCCTGAGAGACCTTTACTTGTTACACAGATTGTGATTTATGTCCCTGAGAGACCTTTACTTGTTACACAGATTGTGATTTATGTCCCTACAGGATATGTCCCTGAGACCTTTACTTGTTACACAGATTGTGATTTTTGTCCCTACAGGATATGTCCCTGAGAGACCTTTACTTGTTACACAGATTGTGATTTATGTCCCTACAAGATATGTCCCTGAGACCTTTACTTGTTACACTGATTGTGATTTATGTCTACAGGCTATGTCCCTGAGAGACCTTTACTTGTTACACTGATTGTGATTTATGTCCCTACAGGCTATGTCCCTGAGAGACCTTTACTTGTTACACAGATTGTGATTTATGTCCCTGAGAGACCTTTACTTGTTACACAGATTGTGATTTATGTCCCTGAGAGACCTTTACTTGTTGCACAGATTGTGATTTATGTCCCTACAGAATATGTCCCTGAGAGACCTTTACTTGTTACACAGATTGTGATTTATGTCCCTACAGGATATGTCCCTGAGACCTTTACTTGTTACACAGATTGTGATTTTTTTCCCTACAGGATATGTCCCTGAGAGACCTTTACTTGTTACACTGATTGTGATTTATGTCCCTACAAGATATGTCCCTGAGAGACCTTTACTTGTTACACTGATTGTGATTTATGTCTACAGGCTATGTCCCTGAGAGACCTTTACTTGTTACACTGATTGTGATTTATGTCCCTACAGGATATGTCCCTGAAAGACCTTTACTTGTTGCACAGATTGTGATTTATGTCCCTACAGGATATGTCCCTAAAAGACCTTTACTTGTTACACAGATTGTGATTTATGTCCCTACAGGATATGTCCCTGAGAGACCTTTACTTGTTACACAGACTGTGATTTATGTCCCTGAGAGACCTTTACTTGTTACACAGATTGTGATTTATGTCCCTACAGGATATGTCCCTGAGAAACCTTTACTTGTTACACAGATTGTGATTTATGTCCCTACAGGATATGTCCCTGAGAGACCTTTACTTGTTACACAGACTGTGATTTATGTCCCTACAGGATATGTCCCTGAGAGACCTTTACTTGTTACACAGACTGTGATTTATGTCCCTACAGGATATGTCCCTGAGAAACCTTTACTTGTTACACAGATTGTGATTTATGTCCCTACAGGATATTCCCTGAGAGGCCTTTACTTGTTACACAGATTGTGATTTATGTCCCTACAGGATATGTCCCTGAGAGACCTTTACTTGTTACACAGATTGTGATTTATGTCCCTGAGAGACCTTTACTTGTTACACAGATTGTGATTTATGTCCCTACAGGATATGTCCCTGAGAGACATTTACTTGTTAAGCAGATTGTGATTTATGTCCCTACAGGATATGTCCCTGAGAAACCTTTACTTGTTACACAGATTGAGCTTAAAGAGGGGCTGTACGTGAGCAGTTTTTCTATTACCAAAGGTGAGTAATACATTCCAATGTGACAGTTTACCATAAAGTAACTTGTTTAGTAAACTGATCTGCTGAGGACCATATATCCTGTCTCACCCTAATAGCACTCACCAACAAAGAGTTGTTCCCTTTTTACTGAGGACCATATATCTTGTCTCATCCTAATAGCACTCATCAACAAAGAGTTGTTCCCTTTTACTGAGGACCATATATCTTGTCTCACCCTAATAGCACTCACCAACAAAGAGTTGTTCCCTTTTACTGAGGATCATATATCCTGTCTCACCCTAATAGCACTCACCAACAAAGAGTTGTTCCCTTTTACTGAGGATCATATATCCTGTCTCACTCTAATAGCACTCACCAACAAAGAGTTGTTCCCTTTTACTGAGGACCATATATCTTTTCTCAACCTAATAGCACTCACCAACAAAGAGTTGTTCCCTTTTTACTGAGGACCATATATCTTGTCTCACCCTAATAGCACTCACCAACAAAGAGTTGTTCCCTTTTACTGAGGACCATATTTCTTTCATGTAATTAGCAAGAGTCCATGAGCTAGTGACGTATGGGATATACATTCCTTCTAGGAGGGGCAAAGTTTCCCAAACCTCAAAATGCCTATAAATACACCCCTCACCACACCCACAATTCAGTTTTACAAACTTTGCCTCCCGTGGAGGTGGTGAAGTAAGTTTGTGCTAGATTCTTCGTTGATATGCGCTTCACAGCAGGCTGGAGCCCGGTTTTCCTCTCAGAGTGCAGTGAATGTCAGAGGGATATGAAAAGAGTATTACCTATTTGAATACCATGGTCTCCTTCTACGGGATCTATTTCATAGGTTCTCTGTTATCGGTCGTAGAGATTCATCTCTTACCTCCCTTTTCAGATCGACGATATACTCTTATATACCATTACCTCTACTGATTCTCGTTTCAGTACTGGTTTGGCTATCTACTATATGTAGATGAGTGTCCTGGGGTAAGTAAATCTTATTTTTTGTGACACTCTAAGCTATGGTTGGGCACTTTATATGTAAAGTTCTAAATATATGTCTTTAAACTTATATTTGCCATGATTCAGGATAATCAGTATTCCTTTATAATTCAGACTGTCAGTTTCATTATTTGGGATAATGCATTTTAATTCAATTTATTTTTTCATTACCTTGAAAATTCTCAATTGGCCATTTTCCCTGCGTGCTGTTAGGCTCGCGGGGGCAGAAAATGTTGCTTTTTATTGCGTAATTCTTGGCGCGGACTTTTTTGGTGCAAAAATTTTTGTCATTTCCGGCGCTGTAGTTGACGCCGGAAGTTGTATTCTGTAAACGTCATTTTTTGACGCATGTGTATTCAGACATTTTTTTCCCGCCAAAAAATATGGGCGTCGGTTTCGGCGTCAGAGGATGTGGCGTCATACTTGGCGCCAAAGAATATGGGCGTTGTATTTAGCGCCAATAATGTGGGCGTCATTTTTGGCGCCAAAAAAATGTGGTTATTTAAATTTCACTTTTATTGCTTCTGGTTTTTAGAAGCTTATTATTTTGCATTTCTTTTCCCATTCCTGAAACTGTCATTTAAGGAATTTGATAATTTTGCTTTAAATATTGTTTTTTTCTATTACATATTGCAAGATTTCACTGTTCCTGTTTCAAAATCGTTCTAAGGGATTCCTTTTGACTGAAGTTCAGTCCTACCAAAGCTAAGTTCATTTATTTTAAAACTGTTATGAATGTTTTTTTCTTTAGCTATGGTTTGTAATAAGTTATCATGATAAACTTTTACATGCAGAATCCGTTAGTATTTATGCTTTATATATTTGCTATTCTTTTTACATCTTATGTACAAGAATTACGTAGAAGATTTATAAGAATATTTTTCTGATTCTATTTTAAAGGCTTTGTCTGACATTGTGTCTTCTAATAAAAATTTTTAGGTCTTTTTCAAACTTCTTTTTTAATTATTGCAGTTTCAAATGACCAACTACATAATGATTTATCCTTCTCTGATAATGTTTTTTCTCATTTCAGAATTTTCTTCATCAGATATTGACACTATCAAATCCACTTTTTTATTTTTAAAGTACATTTGTTCTTTGTTGAAAAGGTGTTGATTATTTTGGATATTAAGGTAATTAGTTCTTTCAAGACTAACTAATATTTTATTTCTGCTTATTTATTCTTCTGTATTTTCAGAGGTTTTTTTTCCAGTTCCTCATACTAGGGAATGGAATAGGCTGGGAATTTTCTTTTATTCCTTCTTTAAAGGTTTTAAATTATATTCTTTGCCAGCAGTTCATTTCAATTTTGATGGTTCTCCAATTTAATGGGGCTATCTCTACTCCTGCTAATTATGCTATTGTTTCTATAGCAAAATAGTATTTATTTTTCCTTTAGATGGTTGTATCCTATTTAAGGAAAATTATTTTTCAGGTTTTTTTCTTGGACCTGTGTTTTATTTGAATGATGTTGCAATTGCTTCATTTCTTCTGTTTACTTTAAAATCAAGTATCAGATTATGTTTTTATTTAGCATTGTTAAGGGACAAAGTCTACTGCTCATTTGAGGTTAGACTGGGTGCTGTTGCATTTGTCTTGTTGTCTTGCATTTGTTGATGCAAGTCTGGTGTGTTGACTGGTCTTTTAACTGGATTAACATGCTAATAATTTAATTTGTATCTTCATTTTATTGAATATTTTCACAAATGAGGTT
Organism: Bombina bombina; assembly: GCF_027579735.1. Taxonomy (NCBI): domain Eukaryota; kingdom Metazoa; phylum Chordata; class Amphibia; order Anura; family Bombinatoridae; genus Bombina; species Bombina bombina. Next base: position 456,731,774 of record NC_069505.1, on the reverse strand, counting down.
TTAATCTATGTCTTTAGCTGTTTTTAGCTAGAAGAATTTTGTGATTTCTAAAAAATCCTTATTTCTTTTTTTCCAAGATAATCAATTATTTGGTTCATTTTGGATTCAATTCTTAACTGTTACTCTGGGCTTCAAGATTGAGTTCTAAGACTAAAACTTTAAGCTTATTTTAGTTGTTCTTACTAAGGAACAAAATTCTAATTCTTATCCAAGTAACATGTTTTTATTTGGAAGTTTTTTTTGGTTCTATTCGGTCCAAATTTCTTAGATTTTGGTACAGAATAAAATTTATAGTTAAACCGTCTATGAGAAGTCTTTTTCTCTCTATTATATTCCAGCTATTCCAGTAAGGCTAACATTTTCCTGTATATTTTGGGTAATGTTGAAGTACGGCTGATCACCTGTTGGGGCTCAAGCGCTGCTCAGATCTGGAATCTTCTGGGGTATTTATTCCAGTTCCATTTTTAGGAACTGGGTTTTGGGGTTTTATTTCAAAACTATTCATTGTTCAAAAGATAGAAAATCTTTTTGTTATATAAATGTACCTTCTTTTAGATTGGTATTTATATGGTCTATTCTGCCTTTTTTTGGTCAGTGATAGCATTATTTGTTTCATTAGATACAATAGATGCATATCTTCATTTTCTGTTTTCATTCAGATTATTTTCTGAGGCTGCGGAATCTCATATGATTCAACTTTGTTTTTTCAGGACATGGTTAGAGGATATTTTTATCAAAAGCTCCCGATTCCTCACACAAGGGTCACCTTTTTTAGGTTTCCAGATAGTTTGTTTCACTGTCTTTGTCTCTAACAGACAAGTGATAATTTTATTGGGTTCCGTCTGTCGGTACCTTCAGTCTCTATTATTTCCTTCAGTTGCTATATATGCATGGAAGTTTTAGGTCTTATGACTTCAGCATTGGATTCAATTCCCTTTGCTCATTTTCATAGAAAACCTTTTCAGTTTTTTATGCTGAATAATGGTGCAGGGATTCTAGGATTTCACTTTTTAAATCTTCAAAATACTAATGTTTATCTATCTTTGATTTGGTGGTTAAGATCACCATCATTTAGTTCTACAGGTCTCTTTGATTCTTTCAACCTGGACCATGATCTCTATAGATGTGAGTCTTTTAGGTTGGGAGGCTGTCTGAGGTTCTCTGTCAGCACAAGGGGTTTGGAAATCTCAGGAGGCGAGATTACCATTTGATATTTTGGAACTCCGTGCATTCCCAGAGTTCATCAGTTGGTTTCTTTTGAAGAAGAGACGTTTATTGTTTTTTCCAGACATTAACAAAAGTATCTTGGTTATTTGCTTGGGCTATATCCAGCTCCTATCTAAATTCTGGGGTCCTTTTCCCAGGTATAGATGTTTGGGAAGCGGATTATCTCTGTTAATCAAGCTTTACATCCGGCAGAATGGTCTTTACCCAGATATGTTTTTCAATTTTTCAGATGTGAGGGCTTCCAGAAATAGATCTGTTGGCCTCTCGTCTTAACAAGGAACTTCCCAGGGGCCTATTTCAGGTCCGGGGATCCTCAGGCGGAAATAGCGTATGCATTGACACTTCCTTGGAATTATCATTCTGTCTATATCTTCCGCCTCTATTTCTTCCAAAATTCTAATGAAGCGTTCGGTTATACTGCTGGTGCTTCCAGCATGGCCTCACAGGTTTTGGTATGCGGAACTCATTCGGATGGCCAGTTGCCAACCTTGGACATTTCCGTTAAGGCCAGACCTTCTATCTCAAGGCCCATTTTTCCATCAAGATCTCAAATCATTTAATTTGAAGGTATGGAGATTGAACGTTTGATTCTTAGTCATAGAGGTTTCTCTGACTCAGTGATTAATACTATGTTACAGGTTTGTAAATCTGTCTCTAGAAAGATTTATTATCGAGTTTGGAAGACTTACATTTCTTGGTGTTCTTCTCATAAATTCTTTTGGCATTCTTTTAGAATTCCTAGAATTTTACAATTTTTCAGGTTGGTTTAGATAAGGTTTCGTCTGCAAGTTCTTTGAAAGGACAAATCTCTACTCTTTCTGTTCTTTTTCACAGAAAGATTGCTATTCATTCTGATATTCATTGTTTTGTACAGGCTTTGGTTTGTATCAAGCCTGTCATTAAGTCAATATCTCCTCCTTGGAGTCTCAATTTGGTACTGAGGGCTTTACAGGCTCCTCTGTTTGAACCTTTGCGTTCTCTGGACATTAAATTACTTTCTTGGAAAGTATTGTTCCTTTTGGTTATCTCTTCTGCTAGAAGAATTTCTGAGTTTTCTGCTCTTTCTTGTGGATCTCCTTTTCTGATTTTTCATCAGGATAAGGCAGTGTTCCTTCCTGTTATTCATTATTTTGTTCAGGCTTTGGTTCTTATCAAACCTGTCGTTAAGCCAATTTCTCCTCCTTGGAGTTTTATTTTGGTTCTAAAGGCTTTACAGGCTCTTCTATTTGAACATATGTTTTCTCTAGACATTATTTACTTTCATGGAAAGTATTGTTCTTTTTAGACATCTCTTCAGCTAGAACAATTTTTAATTATCTGTTCTTTCTTGTGAGTCTCCTTTTTCTGATTTTTTCATCAGGATAAGGTGGTTTTTGCTATCCTCATTTCAATTCTTACCTAAAGTTGTGATTTCTATAAACATTAGGGAGGAATTATTGTCTTTTCCTAAGACTTCGTTGGTAAGATTCTTACATTCTTTGGATATGGTAAGAGTTTTGAAATCTTATGTTAAAGCTATTCAGATTTCAGATAGTCTTCTAGTCTATTTGTTATCTTTTCTGGTGTTAGGAAGGTCAAAAGGCTTCTGCCATTTATTTGGCATCTTGCTTAAACTTTTGATTCATCATGTTTATTTGGAGTCGGGTGGATTCCCGCCTCGGAGGATTATGGCTCATTCTACTAGGTAAGTTTCTACTTCCTGGGCTTTTTAAGAATGAAGCTTCTGTTGATCAGATTTGCAAAGCAATGACTTGGTCTTCTTTGCATACTTTTACTATGTTCTACCATTTTTATGTTTTCTCTTCTTTAGAAGCAGTTTTGGTAGAACGGTACTTCAGGCAGCTGTTTCAGTTTGATTCTTCTGCTTATATTTTCAGTTTTTTTCATTATAAAAATTGAAACTTTGTTTGATTTGGGTAGTGGATTAATTTTTCAGCAGAATTGGCTGTCTTTATTTTATCCCTCCCTCTCTAGTGACTCTTGCGTGGAAGTTCCACATCTTGGGTATTTATTATCCCATACGTCACTAGCTCATGGATTCTTGCTAATTACATGAAAGAAAACATAATTTATGTAAGAACTTACCTGTTAAATTAATTTCTTTCATATTAGCAAGAGTCCATGAGGCCCACCCTTTTTGTGGTGGTTATGATTTTTTTGTATAAAGCACAATTATTCCAATTCCTTATTTGATGCTTTCGCTCTTTTCTTATCACCCCACTTCTTGGCTATTCGTTAAACTGAATTGTGGGTGTGGTGAGGGGTGTATTTATAGGCATTTTGAGGTTTGGGAAACTTTGCCCCTCTGGTAGGAATGTATATCTCATACGTCACTAGCTCATGGACTCTTGCTAATATGAAAGAAATGAATTTATCAGGTAAGTTCTTACATAAATTATGTTATTTTATCTCACCCTAATAGCACTCACCAACAAAGAGTTGTTCCCTTTTATTGAGGACCATATATTTTATCTCACCCTAATAGCACTCACCAACAAAGAGTTGTTCCCTTTTACTGAGGACCATATATCTTGTCTCACCCTAATAGCACTCACCAACAAAGAGTTGTACCCTTTTACTGAGGACCATATATCTTGTCTCACCCTAATAGCACTCGCCAACAAAGAGTTGTTCCCTTTTATTGAGGAAGGTCAGAACTCCAAAGCCTTTCCTGATACCTGATGTTATTCTTTCTCTTGCAAGGTGTATCCAGTCCACGGATTCATCCTTTACTTGTGGGATATTCTCATTCCCTACAGGAAGTGGCAAAGAGAACACACAGCAGAGCTGCCCATATAGCTCCCCCTCTAGCTCCACCCCCCAGTCATTCTCTTTGCCGGCTCTAAGCACTAGGGTCTCTCTACGGGAGGGTAAAGTGAATGTGGTGTTAGAATTGTAGTTTTTATTATCTTCAATCAAACGTTTGTTATTTTAAATGGTACCGGTTTGTACTATTTACTCTCTAGCAGAAAAGTGATGAAGATTTCTGCTGAGAGGAAAATGATTTTAGCATGTTGTAACTAAAATCCACTGCTGTTCCCACACAGGACTGAGGAGTACCAGAAAACTTCAGTTGGGGGGAACGGTTTGAAGGGTAATCTGCATTGAGGTATGTTCAGTCATTTATTTCTAGACAAGACTGAGATAATGCTAGAAGAGACTGACAATATCCCCATGAGGGGAGGGTAAGCTATGTTCACAGACTTAGTAAGGAATTGAATGCTTACATAACAGGGCTAATTATGCTGGTTGACACTGATTCAGGGCAATCAATTGTTTATTTAAGAAAAATATCGTTTGTAGACACTTTGAAAGTCCTTTTGGGGTTCTTTCTGGGGTTATTACCCACATGGCTGTTTTTTTATTTACTTAAGAGTGATTTACTAGGCCTCACAGCTCTGGAGTAGAGTGGGAGGGGCCTAATTTTGCGCCTCAGATGCGCAGTTAGAATTGCAGAGAAGTTCATGCTGCTTCACATGGAGGGTCCTGCTGCTGTTTGAGGGCCTTATATAAGCTATATTACCCCAAATCTGATCCCTAAGGGCAGGTAGGGCCACAGCAAGGCTGTGGCAAGGTGCTGTACTATTTTTAACCGGGTGTTGGCTTTAGGCTGCTCCGGTTTGGGCATTAAGGGGTTAATCGTTTTGCAACTTGTGGTGCAATCCTATTAAGGCTTTAGGTACATACTGTGAAAATTTCAAGAGAATTGCTGAATTTTTCACTGTTTTGTAAAATTGTGTGCTCTTTTTATCTCTTAAAGGCACAGTAATGTTTTTTTCAAATTGTGTTTTTTATTTGATTAAAGTGATTTCTATATTACTAGTCTGTTAAACATGTCTGACACTAAGGAAAATCCTTGTTCAATGTGTTAAGAAGCCATGGTGGAACCCCCTCTCAGAATGTGTCCCACTTGTACTGATATGTCTATACACTTTAAAGATCATATTGTTGCACTTAAGAATGTGGCCCAAGATGATTCTCAGACTGAAGGTAACGAGGGTAGCCCATCTGCCTCTCCCCAAGTGTCACAACCTGTTACGCCCGCGCAAGTGACGCCTAGTACCTCTAGTGCGTCTAACTCTTTTACATTACAAGACTTAGCGGCAGTCATGGATAATTCTCTTACAGCTTTCTTATCTAAACTGCCAGTGTTATCTGCAAAGCGTGATAGCTCCGTTTTAAGAACAGATTATGAGCATTCTGACGCTTTGGTAGCCGTATCCGATATACCCTCACAACACTCTGAAGTGGGAGCGAGGGATTTGATGTCTGAGGGAGAAGTCTCTGATTCAGGAAGGGTTCCTCCTCAGACAGATTCAGATACATTGGCTTTTAAATTTAAACTAGAACACTTCCGCGTTTTGCTTAGGGAGGTATTAGCTACTCTGGATGACTGAGACCCTTTGGTGATCCCAGAGAAATTGTGTAAAATGGACAAGTACCTAGAGGTCCCTGTTTACACGGATAAGTTTCCGGTCCCTAAGAGGATTGCGGATATCGTTACCAGGGAGTGGGATAGACCAGGTGTTCCCTTTTCTCCCCCTCCTGTTTTTAAGAAAATGTTCCCCATACCTGACCCTGTGCGGGACTCGTGGCAGACGGTCCCTAAGGTGGAGGGGGCTGTTTCTACACTTGCTAAACGCACAACCATACCAATTGAAGACAGTTGTGCTTTTAAAGACCCTATGGATAAGAAGTTAGAGGGTTTACTTAAGAAAATTTTTGTTCAACAAGGTTTTCTTCTCCAACCTATTGCCTGCATTATTCCTGTAACTACTGCAACTGCTTTCTGGTTTGAGGCGCTGGAAGACTTGCTCCAGACGGAGACCTCATATGAGGAAATTATGGATAGAATTAAGGCTCTAAAGCTACCTAATTCTTTTATCACTGACGCCGCTTTCCAAATAGCTAAGTTAGCGGCGAAAAATTCAGGTTTCGCCATTTTGGCGCGCAGGGCGCTATGGCTAAAGTCCTGGTCGGCCGATGTGTCATCTAAATCTAAGCATTTGAACATTCCTTTCAAAGGAAAGACCCTCTTCGGGCCTGAATTGAAAGAAATTATTTCAGATATCACCGGGGGAAAAGGCCATGCTCTCCCTCAGGACAAGCCCTTTAAGACAAATACCAAAGCTAATTTTCGTTCCTTTCGCAATTTCAGGAACGGCCCCGCTTCATCCTCTCCGGCTGCAAAGCAAGAGGGTAACGCTTCACAGCCCAAGGCAACCTGGAAACCTTACCAGGGCTGGAATAAGGGTAAACAGGCCAAAAAGCCTGCAGCTGCCACCAAGACAGCATGAAGGGGTAGCCCCCGATCCGGGACCGGATCTAGTAGGGGGCAGACTCTCTCTCTCTTCGCTCAGGCCTGGGCAAGAGATGTACACGATCCTTGGGCATTAGAGATTGTAGCCCAGTACCTTCTAGAATTCAAGGACTCTCATCCAAGGGGAAGGTTTCACATTTCTCGTCTGTCTACAGATCAGACAAAGAAAGAGGCGTTTTTACGCTGTGTAGAAGATCTACATACAATGGGAGTGATCCGCCCAGTTCCAATTGCAGAACAAGGACTGGGGTTTTACTCAAACCTGTTTGTGGTTCCCAAAAAAGAAGGAACTTTCAGACCAATCCTGGATCTCAAAATTCTAAACAAATTCCTCCCATTCAAGATGGAGACCATTCGGACAATCTTACCAATGATCCAGGAGAGTCAATATATGACTACCGTGGATCTAAAGGATGCGTATCTGCACATTCCTATCCACAAAGATCATCACAAGCTTCTCAGGTTCGCCTTTCTGGACAAGCATTATCAGTTTGTGGCTCTTCCTTTCGGGTTAGCCACTGCTCCCAGAATTTTCACAAAGGTGCTAGGGTCCATCCTGGCGGCACCTTACCTAGACGACATCTTAATTCAGGCGTCGACTTTCCAAAGTACCAAGTCTCACACGGAGATTGTATTGGCCTTTCTGAGGTCTCACGGGTGGAAGGTGAACGTCAAAAAGTGTTCTCTCTCTCCCCCCTCACAAGAGTTCGGTAGAAATGAAAGTATTTCTGACGGAGGTCAGAAAGTTAAAACTGTTAACTACTTGCCGAGCTCTTCATTCCATTCCTCGGCCATCTGTAGTTCAGTGCATGGAGACAATCGGACTAATGGTAGCGGCAATGGACATAGTCCCTTTTGCTCGGATATACCTCAGACCACTGCAACTATGCATGCTCAAAAAGTGGAATGGGGATTATGCAGATTTGTCTCCTCAAATTCAGTTGGACCAGGAGACCAGAGATTCTCTTCTCTGGTGGTTGTCTCAGGATCACCTGTCTCAAGGAATATGTTTCCGCAGGCCAGAGTGGATCATTGTAACGACCGACGCCAGTCTGTTAGGCTGGGGTGCGGTCTGGGACTCCATGAAAGCTCAGGGCTTATGGTCTCGGGAAGAAACTCTTCTCCCGATAAACATTCTGGAACTGAGGGCGATATTCAACGCTCTTCAGGCATGGCCTCAACTAGCGGCGGCCAAATTCATCAGATTTCAGTAGGACAACATCACGACTGTAGCTTACGTCAATCATCAGGGGGGAACAAAGAGTTGGCTAGCAATGACGGAAGTAACCAAAATAATCAGGTGAGCGGAGGATCACTCCTGCCATCTCTCAGCAATTCACATCCCAGGAGTAGACAACTGAGAGGCGGATTTTCTAAGTCGTCAGACTTTTCACCCGGGGGAGTGGGAACTCCACCCGGAGGTATTTGCCCAGCTGACTCGGCTATGGGGCACCCCAGAGTTGGATCTGATGGCGTCCCGTCAGAACACCAAACTTCCTCTCTACGGGTCCAGGTCCCAGGATCCCAAGGCGGTATTGATAGATGCTCTAGCAGCGCCTTGGTCCTTCAATCTGGCTTATGTTTTTTCACTGTTTCCTCTCCTCCCGTGTCTGGTTGCCAGAATCAAGCAGGAGAAGGCTGCGGTATTTCTGATAGCGCCTGCGTGGCCACGCAGGACTTGGTATGCAGACCTAGTGGACATGTCATCTGTCCCACCATGGACACTGCCAATGAGGCAGGATCTTCTAATACAGGGTCCGTTCAAGCATCCAAATTTAGTTTCTCTACGTCTGACTGCTTGGAGATTGAACGCTTAATTCTATCAAAGCGTGGGTTCTCTGAGTCAGTTATAGAAACTCTGATTCAGGCTAGAAAGCCTGTCACCAGGAAAATCTACCATAAGATATGGCGGAAATATCTTTGTTGGTGTGAATCCAAGGGTTACTCATGGAGTAAGATTAGGATTCCCAGGATATTGTCCTTTCTCCAAGAAGTATTGGAGAAAGGATTGTCAGCTAGTTCCTTAAAAGGACAAATATCTGCTTTGTCTATCCTGTTACACAAGCGTCTGGCAGAAGTACCAGACGTTCAAGCGTTTGCTCAGGCTTTAGTCAGAATCAAGCCTGTCTATAAACCTGTGGCTCCGCCATGGAGTTTGAATCTAGTTCTTTCAGTTCTTCAAGGGGTTCCGTTTGAACCTTTACATTCCATAGACATTAAGTTGTTATCTTGGAAAGTTTTGTTTTTGATAGCTATCTCTTCTGCTCGAAGAGTTTCAGAATTATCTGCTTTACAGTGTGATTCACCTTACCTGGTGTTCCACGCAGATAAGGTAGTTTTGCGTACCAAGCCTGGTTTTCTTCCTAACGTTGTTTCTAACAAGAATATTAACCAGGAAATAGTTGTTCCTTCTCTGTGTCCTAATCCATCTTCGAAGAAGGAACATCTATTACACAATCTTGATGTAGTTCATGCTTTAAAGTTCTATTTACAAGCAACTAAGGAGTTCAGACAAACATCTTCCTTGTTTGTTATCTATTCTGGTAAGAGGAGAGGTCAGAAAGCGACTGCTACCTCTCTTTCCTTTTGGCTGAAAAGCATCATCCGTTTGGACTATGAGACTGCTGGCCAGCAGCCTCCTGAAAGAATTACTGCTCATTCTACCAGAGCAGTGGCTTCCACAAGGGCTTTCAAAAATGAGGCTTCTGTTGAACAGATTTTTAAGGCAGCGACTTGGTCTTCACTGCATACTTTTGCCAAATTTTACAAATTCAATACTTTTGCTTCTTCGGAGGCTATTTTTGGGAGAAAGGTTTTGCAAGCAGTGGTGCCTTCCGTTTAAGGTACCTGTCTTGTTCCCTCCCTTCATCTGTGTCCTAAAGCTTTGGTATTGGTATCCCACAAGTAAAGGATGAATCCGTGGACTTGATACATCTTGCAAGAGAAAACAGAATTTATGCTTACCTGATAAATTACTTTCTCTTGTGGTGTATCCAGTCCACGGCCCGCCCTGGCATTTAAGTCAGGTAAAATTTTTTTGTTTAAACTACAGTCACCACTGCACCCTATGGTTTCTCCTTTTTCTTCCTAACCTTTGGTCGATTGACTGGGGGGTGGAGCTAGAGGGGGAGCTATATGGACAGCTCTGCTGTGTGTTCTCTTTGCCACTTCCTGTAGGGAATGAGAATATCCCACAAGTAAAGGATGAATCCGTGGACTGGATACACCGCAAGAGAAAGTAATTTATCAGGTAAGCATAAATTCAGTTTTTTTTGTTCCGCTCTCCTAATAAGATGGGCAGTTAGAGCTATTAGCCCAACATTATTTTATATACAATATGTGGCAACTTATGTAATTATTTACTGGTGCAAATAGCTCAGCATTTTATTAAGTGTTATATGTAGTAACTGGTAGTTATTATTATTAGTTATTTGTAGAGCGTCAACAGATTCTGCAGCGCTATAAACATATGCGGAGTGCAACAAAACATTTATAGGGATCAAAAAGGTAGAGGGCCCTGCCAAGAGTAGCACTGTTATAGTCAGCTCTTAAGAAGGTGATCTACAAACTGCTGGACTCTTAGACTTACATGCTAAGGGGGTTCAGGGGATAGCAATGGAGGAGAGGAACTGGTATAAAGAAACGTTAGTGTAGGTTGTTATGCAGCCCTGAACAGTAGAGTCTTTAGGGAGCTCTTGAAGCTTTCAAAACTAGGGGGAGAGTCTTGTGGAGCAAGGCAGAGAGTTCCACAAGATTGGAGCCAGTCTGGAGAAGTCCTGTAAACGGGAGTGGGAGGAGGTAACAAGAGAGGAGGAGAGTAGGTGGTCATGAGCAGAGCGAAGGGGACGGGAGGGAGAGTATCTGGAGACAAAGGGGGGTAGTTATCAAGCCGTCAACCTCAAATACGCTGGAATTCCGCAGCGTATTTGTGGCGAGGCTGATACGCCTTAGTTATCAAAGGCTCGAGACCGGCAAAAGTAGAATTTTGTGACGTAAGCTTCGATCCGCCGGACTCAGTCCGACACAGATCGATTCTTACGTCACTCCAGATGTTCCGCACACAAGTGCGGCACATTCTCACTACTTTTGCTAGTTATCAAATGACTAGCAGGTACGCTCGGCACTTTTACGGCCCAGCGTACCTGGTTTTCAATCCGCCGCCCCTGGAGGCGGCGGATCCCATAGGAATCAATGGGAGTCTGACCATAGCGAAAGTACAAGTTCGCTGCTGCCAGACATCCCATTGATTTCTATGGGAGCTGTCTGCACCTAACACCCTAACATGTACCCCGAGTCTAAACACCACTAATCTGTCCCCCCTACACCGCCGCAACTAAATAAAGTTATTACCCCCTAAACCGCCGCTCCCGGAGCCCACCGCAAGCTACTCTATACATATTAACACCTAAACCGCCGCTCCCGGAGCCCACCGCAACTATAATAAATGTATTAACCCCTAAACCGCCGCTCCTTGAACCCGCCGCAACCTATATTAAATGTATTAACCCCTATCCTGCCCCCCCTACACCGTCGCCACCTATAATAAATGTATTAACCCCTAATCTGCCCCCCCTACACCGTCGCCACCTATAATAAATTTATTAACCCCTATCCTGCCCCCCACTACGCCGCCGCCACTGTAATAAAATTATTAACCCCTAAACCTAAGTCTAACCCTAACGCCCCCCTAACTTAAATATTAATTAAATAAATCTAAATAATATTTTTATTATTAACTAAATTAATCCTATTTAAAACTAAATACTTACCTTTAAAATAAACCCTAATATAGCTACAATATAAATAATAATTATATTCTAGCTATCTTAGGATTTATTTTTATTTTACAGGCAACTTTCAATTTATTTTAACTAGGTACAATAGCTATTAAATAGTTATTAACTATTTAATAGCTTACCTAGCTAAAATAAACTGAAATTTACCTGTAAAATAAATCCTAACCTAAGTTATAATTACACCTAACACTACACTATACTTTAATACATTATTCCTATTTAAAACTAAATACTTACCTGTAAAATAAACCCTAATATAGCTACAATATAAATAATAATTATATTGTAGCTATCTTAGGATTTATATTTATTTTACAGGTAACTTTGTATTTATTTTAGTTAGTTAGAATAGTTATTAACTATTTAATAACTACCTAGCTAAAAGAAATACAAAATTACCTGTAAAATAAATCCTAACCTAAGTTACAATTAAACCTAATTCTACACTATCATTAAATTAATTAAATAAACTACCTACAAATAACTACAATTAAATACAATTACATAAACTAACTAAAGTACAAAAAATAAAAAAATAAGTTAAAAACATTTTACAAATATTACAACAATTGTAAGCTACTTACACCTAATCTAAGCCCCCCTAATAAAATAACAAACCCCCCCAAAATAAAAAAATGCCCTACCCTATTCTAAATTAAATAAAGTTCAAAGCTCTTTTACCTTACCAGCCCTTAAAAGGGCCTTTTGTGGGGGCATGCCCCAAAAAGTTCAGCTCTTTTGCCTGTAAAAGAAAAATACAACCCCCCCAACATTAAAACCCACCACCCACATACCCCTAATCTAACCCAAACCCCCCTTAAAATAACCTAACACTAATCCCCTGAAGATCATCCTACCTTTAGTTGTCTTCACTCAGCCGAGCCACCGATGGAACTGAAGAGGACATCCGGACCGGCAGAAGTTATCCTCCAAGGGGCGCTGAAGAAATCTTCCATCCGATGAAGTGATTCTCCAAGCGGCGCTGAAGAAATCTTCCATCCGGGCGAGGTCATCTTCCAAGAGGCGCTGAAGAAGTCTTCTATCCGGGCGAGGTCATCGTCGAAGCCGGGTCTTGAATGTTCATCCCGCCGACGCGGAACATCCTCCTTTCCCGACGAACTACCGACGAATGAAGGCTCCTTTAAGGGACGTCATCCAAGATGGCGTCCCTTCAATTCCGATTGGCTGATAGGATTCTATCAGCCAATCGGAATTAAGGTAGGAAAAATCTGATTGGCTGATGGAATCAGCCAATCAGATTCAAGTTCAATCTGATTGGCTGATCCAATCAGCCAATCAGATTGAGCTCGCATTCTATTGGCTGTTCCGATCAGCCAACCCGATCAGCCAATAGAATGCGAGCTCAATCTGATTGGCTGATTGGATCAGCCAATCGGATTGAATTTGAATCTGATTGGCTGATTCCATCAGCCAATCAGATTTTTCCTACCTTAATTCCGATTGGCTGATAGGATTCTATCAGCCAATCGGAATTGAAGGGACGCCATCTTGGATGACGTCCCTTAAAGGAGCCTTCATTCATCGGTAGTTCGTCGGGAAAGGAGGATGTTCCTCATCGGCGGGATGAAGATTCAAGACCCGGCTTCGACGATGACCTCGCCCGGATAGAAGACTTCTTCAGCGCCTCTTGGAAGATGACCTCGCCTTGATGGAAGATTTCTTCAGCGCCGCTTGGAGAATCACTTCATCGGATGGAAGATTTCTTCAGCGCCCCTTGGAGGATAACTTCTGCCGGTCCGGATGTCCTCTTCAGTTCCATCGGTGGCTCGGCTGAGTGAAGACAACTAAAGGTAGAATGATCTTCAGGGGATTAGTGTTAGGTTATTTTAAGGGGGGTTTGGGTTAGAGTAGGGGTATGTGGGTGGTGGGTTTTAATGTTGGGGGGGGGGTTGTATTTTTCTTTTACAGGCAAAAGAGCTGAACTTTGGGGCATGCCCCCACAAAAGGCCCTTTTAAGGGCTGGTAAGGTAAAAGAGCTTTGAACTTTATTTAATGTAGAATAGGGTAGGGCATTTTTTTATTTTGGGGGGGGTTTGTTATTTTATTAGGGGGCTTAGATTAGGTGTAAGTAGCTTAAAATTGTTGTAATATGTTTTTAAATGTTTGTAACTTATTTTTTTTATTTTTTGTAACTTAGCTTTTTTTATTTTTTGTACTTTAGTTAGTTTATGTAATTGTATTTAATTGTAGTTATTTGTAGGTAGTTTATTTAATGATAGTGTAGTGTTAGGTTTAATTGTAAATTAGGTTAGGATTTATTTTACAGGTAATTTTGTATTTCTTTTAGCTAGGTAGTTATTAAATAGTTAATAACTATTTAATAACTATTCTAACTAGCTAAAATAAATACAAAGTTACCTGTAAAATAAATATAAATCCTAAGATAGCTCCAATATAATTATTATTTATATTGTAGCTATATTAGGGTTTATTTTACAGGTAAGTATTTAGTTTTAAATAGGAATAATTTATTAAAGTATAGTGTAGTGTTAGGTGTAATTATAACTTAGGTTAGTTTTTAGTTTACAGGTACATTTCTCTTTATTTTAGCTAGGTAAGCTATTAAATAGTTAATAACTATTTAATAGCTATTGTACTTAGTTAAAATAAATTGAAAGGTGCCTGTAAAATAAAAATAAATCCTAAGATAGCTCCAATATAATTATTATTTATATTGTAGCTATATTAGGGTTTATTTTAAAGGTAAGTATTTAGTTTTAAATAGGATTAACTTAGTTAATAATAGAAATATTATTTAGATTTATTTAATTAATATTTTAGTTAGGGGGGTGTTAGGGTTAGTGTTAGACTTAGGTTTAGGGGTTAATAATTTTATTACAGTGGCGACGGTGTAGTGGGGGGCAGGATGGGGGTTAATAAATTTATTATAGGTTGCGGGGTCCGGGAGCGGCGGTTTAGGGGTTAAACTATTTATTTGCGGCGAGGTGCGGGATCAGCAGGATAGGGGTTACTAGGTATAATGTAGGTGGCAGCGGTGTCCGGGAGCGGCGGTTTAGGGGTTAATACATTTATAAGACTTGCAGCGGGGTCTAGGAGCGGCGGTTTAGGGGTTAGTAACTTTATTTAGTTGCGGGGGGCTCCGGGGGCGCCGGTATAGGGGGTAGAACAGTGTAGTTTAGTGTGAGTGCTTAGTGACAGGCTAGCAAGAAAGCTGTCAAACAGCCGAAGAGCAGCGAGATCGGATGAGTGATAACTCTCACAGTCCGCTGCTCATCGCCCCGCGGCTTTTTGACAGCTTTTTTTGATAACTTAGGCGTATTTTTTCAGGTCCGCGGCGGCGAAGGTAGGCGAGCTTAGGCGGGCGTATTGGGCCGGCGAAGGCAGGAAAGTAGACACGTTGATAACTACCCCCCAAAGTCTGCTAGAGAGGCCTGGAGAGAAAGGTGTTTATATAGTTCCACCAATAACTTGTTATGCACTAGAGAGGTCTGGAGAGACAGGTGTTTATATAGTAACGCTAATAACTCTTTATGCACTAGAGAGGTCTGGAGAGACAGGTGTTTATATAGTAACGCTAATAACTCTTTATGCACTAGAGAGGTCTGGAGAGACAGGTGTTTATATAGTTCCGCTAATAACTCTTTATGCACTAGAGAGGTCTGGAGAGACAGATGTTTATATAGTACCACTAATAACTCTTTATGCACTAGAGAGGTCTGGAGAGACAGGTGTTTATATAGTTCCGCTAATAACTCTTTATGCACTAGAGAGGTCTGGAGAGACAGATGTTTCTGTAGTTTCACTAATAACTCTTTATGCACTATTGAGGTCTGGAGAGACAGGTGTTTCTGTAGTTCCACTAATAACTCTTTATGCACTATTGAGGTCTGGAGAGACAGGTGTTTCTGTAGTTCCACTAATAACTTTTTGGGATTATTAGTCACCATGTTTAATTTGCTTCTGATAAGTTATGTGGAGTCGGATACAGATGTTCTGACTGAATGTAAGAAGGTTAGTTACCCTTATTACACGACAAGGAGTTTGATCCTGAAGGTAGACATTTTTAAGGAACTTCTTTCCTTTGCTCTATCTTTGTTTCTGCATATTACTAATGCTGTATACACCCTAATTCACGAGGCTGCTTATACTTCATTGGCCACTGCTGATTGGTCTACATTTAAGAAAATATCTGGGTTTCTTGTTTCTCCTCCACAGTTTCATGCTGAATGGTAAATAGCTTAACATTTGCTGATTCCTAATAAATTTACTCATTATATACAATCCTATTTTCAATTTATGCTGGTGTAGATCATCTTCCTAAACTTGAATCCACCATTATCTGATTAAAAAGGAAAATTGTGATTTGATTTGACTGGTTCTAGTGCATTTCATGATCCCATGGATAAGAAAATGAAGACGGGGACTTCCGGTTGGTGGCGTATCAAGATGGTCGCAAGTCTGAACTGCTCTGCCTAATACCAAGTTATTTTTCCTATCCCAGGATCAATTCTCTGCCATCCTGCTAGCCCTTAACGGTTTTAGCTGTTCGGGCATTTTCAAGGATCAAGCCTCACAACTCTTGGCCCCCGGAACGACGGAAAAGTATAGAGAAGGAGAGAGCTGTGATACGCGCTGTACGCAGCATAGCTGAAGATAGATACAAGCATGATGATCTCGCCTGCTACAACAGAACCTCCAAATAAAGACATTCTAATTGCCATGCAGGACTTACTTTTACCAGCGTTAAACAAGCTGGAATCTACCCTGCAAATCCTACTGGCCGAAAATCAGGTCGAGTATCCCCCACACTTGGTCCCAAAATGGCGCCGCCTCCCAACAGAGTCCTTCTGCAATTATGCCTGCATGACTCCTGAGGCACATCAGATAGAGCATAAGGAGACCGAGGGGACAGCCGCTAAAGTTCGCGGGTCATGGTTCCACAAACAAAATTAGCGAAGAAGGACCCCTCACAGCTATTGAAGGGGGGGTGATGAGTGCCACAATGTCTGACTCTAAACTGAAGCGCGACTCCGACAAATATTCTCCACCCTACCAGCCACTAAAGACCGCAATCTCCCGGGCTTTATGTCAGTTACACGACAAAGTATCACCCAGAGACTTGCTGCTATTGGCGACTCAGCTACAGCTCACATCTGAAATGGAGCCGGTTACTGACCCACCAGCTCACTGTTTACTAACTACCCAGATCTTCTTGCTCAACTCCCTGGATTGTCTCTATACATACCTGCATTGACGGATCTGGGGGATGACCCTAAGGAAGAGAAGGCTGAGGCTCCATACAGTGACGGCGGTCGGCTGAGAGGCACACGTAGGGAAGCGTCTCTGGATGCCTTCCTCAAATACATACATGATTAACCTCTCTAATGTCCGGACACATTTTATTTGTCTACCTTTTGTATCATTATTAACTGTTAATGTTTTGGTGTTTGTTATTGGCTCCATTACCTTTTATCTGCCAGCACATGTACTACAGTCAACGACAACCTGTGCAGGAGTTGGATAAATTAACCAGTCGAAGTAACTCACCCCCAGTGATGCTGGGACTTTTTCTTGTGGCTGATGCTGGCTGTTGGTGGTATCCAAGCCCTTTCTGGATACTGGGTCAACTTGCTATCTCCCATGTGAGCCTTGATTCAGCAAAGCACCAACATATTTTCTAATAAAATGACAGGGCGATCCCCAACATAAACTGTGCAGGATAAATTGACTAAGTTTGTAGTTTGAGGGTCTATTGTTTTATTCTTTTATTAGTAATGTGTGTGTATGTGTATATATATATATATATAAACTCATATTTGGACATATATATATTATATCTAGTATGTAATAATGTGTGTGTGTGTGTATGTGTGTATATATATATATATATATATATATATGTGTGTATATATATATATATATTTATATATTATGTCTAGTATAAGCAGTGTTTTAATATGCTAGGTTTTGTGCAACTTATTGCTATAGAAAGAATCCACCTGCTCACCGCAATTACAATTCTACCTTAAATGCGGCAAACTTTTAACATCAAAGATTTAAAATAAAAGATGCAACCCCACCAACACATTTAAACTCACTGAAATATCCAATCCTGTGAAGCCTTTATAGAGCTTGGATATCTACAACATAGCACTGGGCTTCCTGTATAAAAACTGTAGCATATTGGCATTCTCAATACTTGTAATTCACGCTTGGGTTTCCCACGCTGCATATTTTCGAGAAATATTCTTGCACTATAACTCTCCTGGGACATAGCTAAATACCCTCAACTATACTTTTGAATATGTGTATGTCCACATGACTGACTCTACCCCTTTAATACAAGTCTGTTAATCTGCATTTCAATATACAACGGACCATAAAGTGTCAGGTCTGGAAATAACTTCTCAGCCTTGTGGGAGTCTATGGACAGAAACAGTACTTTGTTATGGAAGTGTGCGGTGGGATATCCTGTGGTGAAGGGATGGTACATATTAACACTAGTGTAACTCGCTAGAACTAACCCTCAGTCATCCACTATATAATAGCTTTTATATAAATGGCCTGTGATTACTCTTGGGATAATCTCTGGAGGTTTGGTGACAACTTGCAGGCTTCTTGTGTATGCATAGATTCCCCTAAAGATTTACCATCCTCTGTAATTGTTTATTTAATCCCAGACTCCATTTTTTAAACCATGTAGTATCTCTCCCAGGTTAATATTCCAAAGGCACTGAAATTCAATGTAAAAATTACAAATTTGAATAGATATATGTTCCCATAACTGCTATATATAGGATGACAACTACTCTACCAAGAGAGAGTACTAGTTTTAACTTGTGTTTGGTTATTATTGTTTAGTTTGTTTTTGTGTTGTGTTTAAAAAAATCTAAAAACCCCAGCGATGTGTGCAGCTATATCATGGATTTGAGGTATCAGCAACTATTGCCTAATATTAATACCTGCCTAATTGCGCTTGTTTTTTGTTTTTTTTCTTCTCTCTTTGTACATTGTATGATATTCGGCCCTGCGTGGCACAATATGTAATTTGGTATGCCTGTGCACGTTGCTGGACATAAATAAAATTAAAAAAAAAAAAAAAATGAAGACTAATTTTGATCAGCTGAACTTGTAAGAAATGTTCTAGTCTGGTTTGTGCAGGAGTCTGACATAAGGGTTACAGTACAGGTGGTTGATCTAAGGTCTAACATTGGGTATAAGGTTGTAGTTTGAGGGATCTGATCTGAGGTATTATGTGACAAAGCACCTGCACAGCCATTTGCTTCATCTTAGATTTTATGTGGGTATATGTCTTACAGAGCTGTTGCAGGGTCACTGCTATGATCTGAGTTATGGTGCAAGAATTGGGCTAACAGAGCAGTTGAAGGACCAGGGATATGATGTGGGTATAAGACTGGCAAAGCAGTTGCAAGGCCAAGTGTGTGCTTTAAGCTCTGATGCGGGTATGGAGCTGATAGAGTGGTTGCAAGGTAAGGGGTCTGATGTGGATATGGGGCTGGAAGAGCAGTTGCATGACCAGGGGTCTCCCCTAAGGTCTGATGTGGGTTTAGGGCTGGCAGAGCAGTTGCATGACCAGGGGTCTCTAAGGTCTGATGTGGGTTTAGGGCTGGCAAAGCAGTTGCATGACCAGGGGTCTCCTCTAAGGTCTGATGTGGGTTTAGGGCTGGCAGAGCAGTTGCATGACCAGGGGTCTCCTCTAAGGTCTGATGTGGGCATGTGGCTGACAGAGCAGTTGCAGGGCCAGATTGGGCCGCCGGGATACCAGGAAAAATCCTGGTGGGCCGGCAGAGATGCACATTAGTGTGTGAAGAGCAAATCCTCTAAATGTCCCTGAGTCACTCTATGTGCCATAAAATAGATAACTCTGCGCTCTGCTTGTTTTTACTGTCAGGCGCGTTGTTGACTGTAGAGTAATCGTACCCAGCGGGACTCGACTCGAGTGACTGATATGGCTTTGTTATGGTGAGAATGACTGGAGCTGCCTGGGACTGGGACTTGTGTGACTGAGTAGAGAGAACCATAGGGTGCGTGCGACTGAGCAGCCAATGCGCCCCAGGCCAGCCTCACTGATGCTTTTGTGCTGAATTCAGGTCTGCCAGGCTCACTTTTTTTTTTGCTTTTACGCCACAAAAAATGGTTGTAAGGTCAGTAAAGCTAAAACTTGTAACTGCGGTCACCTCCGTTCCTATGCATAAAACAAATGCATTTTTATTAACGTAGACCGTCACCAGGGGACATGAATCTGCGTTAATAAACATGTATTTGTTTTATGCATAGGAACTGAGTGTATGCAGAGTGTATAATGTGAGGGTGAGACTCTTGGCGGTTTGCTATGCTGATAATGAGCCTCAGTCGGCATGTGCGGTTTGCGTTCATGCTAGTAGCAAAGCAGTATGGAGAGCGAACCCATTTCCTTGTTCCCTGCCATTGACTCTTATTTAGTTATACTGCATGACCCAGGCCTTTCACATTTTAGTAGAATGACAGCGATGTACATCAGTGGTCTGGTCTGCTTCCATAGCACTGTAGACACTCATGTGCAATACAGCATCAGAGTAACATAAAACAACCCTAGAGTCACCTAAATGTCTTCCCATTGCCTATATTATTTTGTGTAAAAATTATGCTAAATATATATATATGTATACTGTTTCCTCCTCCCTCACTCTCCCCCCCTGTTGTTACTCCCCCTTAGCCTTCTTTCTCTCTCCTCCTGTCCCGTCCACCCACCTAACTCTCTCTCTCTCTCCCCCTGCTGTTTTCTCTCTCTCCCCCCTGCTGTTTTCTCTCTCTCCCCCCTGCTGTTTTCTCTCTCTCCCCCCTGCTGTTCTCTCTCTCTCTCCCTGCTGTTTTCTCTCTCTCTCTCCCCCCCTGCTGTTTTCTCTCTCTCTGTCTCTCTCTCCCCCTGCTGTTTCCTCTCTCTCTCCCCCTGCTGTTTCCTCTCTCTCTCCCCCTGCTGTTTTCTCTCTCTCTCTCCCCCTGCTGTTTTCTCTCTCTCTCTCGCTCTCCCGCTGCTGTTTTCTCTCTCGCTCTCCCGCTGCTGTTTTCTCTCTCTCTCCCGCTGCTGTTTTCTCTCTCTCTCCCGCTGCTGTTTTCTCTCTCTCTCCCGCTGCTGTTTTATCTCTCTCTCCCGCTGCTGTTTTCTCTCTCTCTCCCGCTGCTGTTTTCTCTCTCTCTCCCCCTGCTGTTTTCTCTCTCTCTCCCCCTGCTGTTTTCTCTCTCTCTCCCCCTGCTGTTTTCTCTCTCTCTCCCCCTGCTGTTTTCTCTCTCTCTCCCCCTGCTGTTTTCTCTCTCTCTCCCCCTGCTGTTTTCTCTCTCTCTCCCCCTGCTGTTTTCTCTCTCTCTCCCCCTGCTGTTCACTCTCTCTCCCCCTGCTGTTCACTCTCTCTCCCCCTGCTGTTCACTCTCTCTCCCCCTGCTGTTCACTCTCTCTCCCCCTGCTGTTCACTCTGTTTTCTCTCTCTCTCCCCCCTGCTGTTTTCTCTCTCCCCCCTGCTGTTTTCTCTCTCCCCCCTGCTGTTTTCTCTCTCTCCCCCTGCTGTTTTCTCTCTCTCCCCCTGCTGTTTTCTCTCTCTCTCTCTTCCCCTGCTGTTCACTCTCTCTCTCCCCCTGCTGTTTTCTCTCTCTCTCTTCTCCTGCTGTTTTCTCTCTCTCTCTTCCCCTGCTGTTCACTCTCTCTCTCCCCCTGCTGTTTTCTCTCTCTCTCTCTCTCTCTCTCTCTCTCTCTCCCCCTGCTGTTTTCTCTCTCTCTCTCTCTCTCTCTCTCTCTCTCCCCCTGCTGTTTTCTCTCTCTCTCCCCCTGCTGTTTTCTCTCTCTCTCTCCCCCTGCTGCTCTCTCTCTCCCCCTGCTGCTCTATCTATATATATATATATCTCATTCTGCGAACTTACTTGAATATAGGTAGGGCTGGTCTTCAATTTTTCCAGGGCTGTTATTTATTCCCAGTCCGGCCCTGATGACCAGGTTAAAACTTTTGATTCACAAAGCTTATTTGGAGGCGGGTCAGTCTCCGCTTCAGAGAATTACTGCTCATTCTACTAGATCGGTTGCCACATCTGGGCTTTCAAGAATGAGGCTTAGTTTATCAAATTTGCAATGCGGCCACTTGTTCTTATCTGCATACTTTTACTAAATGTTACAATTTTTATGTTTTTGCCTCGTCAGAAGCAGCTTTTGGTTGAAAGGTTCTTCAGGCAGTTGTCTCGGTTTGATAATGCCTATATATTGAGTGTTTTTTTATTTTTATTGAGCACTCAAAATTACATACACAAAAGAAAAAAACATACATGTCAGATATTCATGTCAAATCTGCAAGGACGTTGTTTGCCTCTCTCCTTCTATCAAGAGTTCATTTACCCAGTTACATATTACCCATTCTTTGGTGTGGGAACTCTAGTGGCTACAGACTGTTAAGGTGAAAAGAGGAATATTTATAACAGCCAATCATCCCCAGGGCTAAAGGCTTGCACATGGACTTTTGCTAACCTGTATTATCTTTGTCAATATAGGGGATCTGGTCACCCCTGTTCCTTGGTGCAGCCCATGCTCTGAACCGGTCATTGCACAGGCCTAAAATTAATTAACCATGTATTGGAATTTATATAGGCTTTTTACTGTTACTTTTACATGAGAATTGTGTATTTTTGTCATATAACTAATTGATTTATGTATCAGTAATTCTTCCGGTTTAATATAAAATTTGTTTCTATACTAATATCCCATGAACATATCTATATAGTGCAGAGTTACTTTGGCATTTTAAATAATCTGCCTGACAATGGATAATACAGTGGAAAACCAAGACTATTTCTCTCTCAAATCATCCTTGGAGAGAGATAAAATTGGCTTAGACTTTGATAAGGTCTTTGTAACAGATACATCTATTCTCTCTTTAAGTTCATTCTTTGATGAAATGGAACAATTGTTGGTTATAGAAATGGGATATACAAATTCTGACCAGGTATCATGAAATCATGAAATGGGTTTAATCCCCAGGACTCTTAAGACTCAATGAATTTCCAACTTTCATCACTGACAATGTAGATTTCATTACAAGGTGGAATGACACTTTGTCGGATTGTTCCCTCAAGTTAATGCTTCTAATAATAGAGTTTAAGTCCAAATTGCTGAAAGAGATTACAGTTCAAATCAATCTGGTGCAGACGGAACTCAATAAAAGACGAGTTGCACCAGAATATTCAGAGTATGATAGAATACTCAGAGTATCTCAGAAGCCAAGACTCTATTACTGGAGGTGAAACAAAAAAAAATATTTGAGGGACCATTCCGACTATGACCTTAACAGGGTATATGTTTGGAATAAAAGGGAATGTTCCCAATATAGGAATAACTACCCACAAAGAGGCAGGGGAAGACTAGGCAGCCGGAACAGGAGAGGGAGATATAATGATGGGAGAAGGGTGAGATTTTCAGAGAGCGAGGCAGATTCTCAAGATGAGCATTCTAGCTAGATTTCCCCCAATCAACTGCATTGGTCTCTGACACCCACACCTTTTTCAACACCATTAAGAATAGTATGGACCAACAAACGGTAAGACCGAAAACCAACTCCTATCCTCTCCAACCCTTACTAGTAACCAGTTAGAAGCAAGAACAACAGAGTAAATACCAGGTAAATCCACCTATGTTGGGAACAGGTACTAATCTAAGAGACGTGGAGCAGGTTTTTCAGACGCGCCCAAGAGAACAAGAAGGGGGGGTTAAATATACACACAAACCCCATAGGTCAGGGAGGAGGACAGTAAACTATGACACGGGAACAGAACAGACCGAGTCGTGACCCCCAGAGAAGGGGCCATTACCAGACGAAATAAAAATAGATAATGTGGTAAACATCTCTGACTATACACTAACACAACTGGAACGATCAGTCCTAAGTAGACGACTGAATTTCGTACCTTCTGCTAAATTCAATTTATTTCAAACACTTGTGGACGTCAACAGAATGATTAGAAACCTAAAAATTCCAATTTCAAGAAACTTGTGATCTGGTTGCATTGGATGACCTATACATAAAGGGAGCCACGGGTGGTGTTGATCCAATTAGATTTCCCTCCTTTAAAAAGAAATCCTTTTTCTATCCGATACACTTTAGAGGACATACACTAGAATTATTCCAATGGTTTTCGGGGGCAGAGCTAGCAGTGGTGTGGTTTTTCAACAAACCAAGTCCACTATCCGAAAAGGAGCGTCTGACTGACGAATGTTCCGTAAGCAGTGATCTTGATAAAGGCAGTTAAGTCTGCCGAAACGCGTAGAATTTGCTTACTATTGGTGGGCCCTATTCACTTTTGCTATCACTATCACATCATACAGGTTCATCTATATCTCTACAACAATTACAGAGCTTAGACATATGAATAATTCCTGTGTTAATGTGCTTTATTTATGACAATTCTGAGTCAGACGTTTCAGGTTCATCGTTTGTTTTAAATCCCTTTGAACAAACCATATGAGTAATTCCTGATCGATCTTTCACTAACAGAATTTGTCAAATTATAACTACTGTATATGAATTTGAAACATAACTAAATGGAATCCAGAACTATACAGAAGATTCACCATCAGTAACTCTAAAACAATAGCTTTTCTTGCTACATAGACGGATACAGAGACGGATACAAAGTATCGTTTGGAAACTAGTTTATCACGTAACCAAGTCAGATGATCTGTCAGTGCTTACGGAACATTCGTCAGTCAAACGCTCCTTTTCGGATAGTGGACTTGGTTTGTCTCTCTGCTCTTCTGTCCTCTGATCCATTAACATCCAAGTCTGTGCACAGCAGAATCACAGAATTACACTGAGTTCACGGACATTTGCAGTATAAGTATTGTTTAAATTTCTCTGCTTAACATTTAAAGCTATATTGAATATGCACTACCTGTCTTGTTCTTATGTATGCATCGGCTAGCTTTTGTACGCTTTCTGTCTAGAAGCATCAGTAATAATTTTTTATTGAGTTTAATGTTAAAACATTAGTGAATACTAACTGACAAGTATATATCATATTTGCCTATGTTATATTTATAACTTTTAACACTTTTAGAGATATTTATTATTTCTCTTGTTAAGTGTGTTCAGTCCACGGGTCATCCATTACTTATGGAATATATTCTCCTTCCCAACAGGAAGTTGCAAGAGGATCACCCAAGCAGAGCTGCTATATAGCTCCTCCCCTCACATGTCATATCCAGTCATTCTCTTGCAACTCTCAACAAAGAAGGAAGTCGTGAGAGGAGTTAGGAGTTTTTTACTTAATTATTCTTCCCGGAGGTCTTTGCCCAACTGATTCTTCGTTGGGGCGAACCGGAACTGGATCTCATGGCATGTCGCCAGAACGCCAAGCTTCCTTGTTACGGATCCAGGTCCAGGGACCCGGGAGCGGTGCTGATAGATGCACTAGCAGCCCCTTGGGTTTTCAACATGGCTTATGTGTTTTCACAGTTTCCGTTGCTGCCTCGACTGATTGCCAAGATCAAACAAGAGAGAGCAGTGATTCTGATAGCGCCTGCGCGGCCACGCAGGACCTGGTATGCAGACCTAGTGGACATGTCGTCCTGTCCACCATGGTCTCTGCCTCTGAGGCAGGACCTTCTAATTCAGGGTCCTTTCAACCATCCAAGCCTAATTTCTCTGAGGCTGACTGCATGGAGATTGAACGCTTGATTCTATCAAAGCGTGGTTTCTCGGAGTCGGTTATTGATACATTAATACAGGCTCGGAAACCTGTTACCAGAAAAATTTACCATAAGATATGGCGTAAATATTTATATTGGTGTGAATCCAAGAGTTACTCATGGAGTAAGGTTAGGATTCCTAGGATATTGTCTTTTCTACAAGAGGGTTTAGAAAAGGGTTTATCTGCTAGTTCGTTAAAGGGACAGATTTCTGCTCTGTCTATTCTTTTACACAAACGTCTGTCAGAAGTTCCAGACGTTCAGGCTTTTTGTCAGGCTTTAGCTAGGATTAAGCCTGTGTTTAAGACTGTTGCTCCGCGTGGAGCTTAAACTTAGTTCTTAAAGTTCTTCAAGGTGTTTCGTTTGAACCCCTTCATTCCATTGATATTAAGCTGTTATCTTGGAAAGTTCTGTTTTTGATGTCTATTTCCTCGGCTCGAAGAGTCTCTGAGTTATCTGCCTTACATTGTGATTCTCCTTATCTGATTTTTCATTCAGACAAGGTAGTTCTGCGTACTAAACCTGGGTTTTTACCTAAGGTAGTTTCTAACAGGAATATCAATCAAGAGATTGTTGTTCCATCATTATGTCCTAATCCTTCTTCAAAGAAGGAACGTCTTTTGCATAATCTGGACGTAGTCCGTGCCCTGAAGTTCTACTTACAGGCAACTAAAGATTTTTGGCAAACTTCTTCTCTGTTTGTCGTTTATTCTGGACAGAGGAGAGGTCAAAGGGCTTCGGCCACCTCTCTCTCTTTTTGGTTTCGTAGCATAATACGTTTAGCCTATGAGACTGCTGGACAGCAGCCCCCTGAAAGAATTACAGCTCATTCCACTAGAGCTGTGGCTTCCACCTGGGCCTTTAAGAATGAGGCCTCTGTTGAACAGATTTGCAAGGCTGCAACTTGGTCTTCACTTCATACCTTTTCATAATTTTACAAATTTGACACTTTTGCTTCTTCGGAGGCTGTTTTTGGGAGAAAGGTTCTACAGGCAGTGGTTCCTTCTGTTAAAATGTTCCTGCCTTGTCCCTCCCATCATCCGTGTACTTTAGCTTTGGTATTGGTATCCCATAAGTAATGGATGACCCGTGGACTGAACACACTTAACAAGAGAAAACATAATTTATGCTTACCTGATAAATTTATTTCTCTTGTAGTGTGTTCAGTCCACGGCCCGCCCTGTCTTTTTTTTAGGCAGTTCTAAATTTTAATTAAAACTCCAGTCACCACTGCACCCTATAGTTTCTCCTTTCTTGTCTTGTTTCGGTCAAATGACTGGATATGACATGTGAGGGGAGGAGCTATATAGCAGCTCTGCTTGGGTGATCCTCTTGCAACTTCCTGTTGGGAAGGAGAATATATTCCATAAGTAATGGATGACCCGTGGACTGAACACACTATAAGAGAAATAAATTTATCAGGTAAGCATAAATTATGTTTTTTGTTAGATGCCGGCATCGCATATTAGTACTGATTTTTAATATATAATTTTAATTTATATTTTGTAATTTGTTATTATATATTTAATTTCCTACACTTATCTTGGGTATCCGAATATCTTTTTATAGTATTACTATTCTTATTCACCCTCAATATAATACCTTCCATTGGTCTGCTCTATATTGGAGCGCTTGTCCCAACCCCTTTTGTTTTCTGTATATTCACATCTGTCTTTATTTTGAGATCATAAAGACAATATAGGGATTTTAGTTAAGACCTCATAGGTAGCTCCTACACCACCATCTCCTCTTTTCCAAGATTATTTCTTACCCATGTAACAAAAATCCCAGTAAAAGCTCAAATCTTTCTGACGTGTTTCAGATCTAGAACTGTCAGGGGTAATTTTTCCAAGTTCCGCAGCAGGAACAAGGATGCGATCGGGCCGGGCTGTGACCAGACAGCTGCCCAAATGCGCTTCGGGGGGGCTCAGTAGAGCAAAGAGTGACGGTCTGAAAAACCCTATTTTTTTTTTAATTCAAATTTCATCGGCAATATTATGTTGAATAAAGTTTGCGCTAAGATAATGTTATATAATTCTGCACTATGTATATAACATTTTCTAGGTTTATTGTCCCTTTCAAGATGGTGACTATAAGGACTATTCTGCCTTTTGTTCAGCAAGGTCACTTCATGTCCACAATAGACTTACAGGACGCTTACCTTCACAATCCGATTCATCCAGATCATTATCATTTTCTGATATTCTCTTTTCTAAACAAGCATTACCAATTTGTCGCTCTTCCGTTTGGCCTTGCAACAGCACCAAGAATATTCTTAATAGTTTTAGGTGCCCTTTTATCTGTAATCAGAGAGCAGGGTATTGTGGTGTTTCCTTATTTGGACGATATTTTGGTACTAGCTCAATCTTTTCATTTAGCAGAATCTCACACAAACCAACTAGTGTGGTTTCTTCAAAGACATGGTTGGAGGATTAATTTACAATAGAGTTTCTTGATTCCTTAGACAAGGGTCACCTTTTTTAGGTTTCCAGATAGATTCAGTGTCCATGTCTTTCTCTGACTGACAAAAGACGAATTAAGTTGGTTTTAGGTCTCATAGCTGCAGCATCGGACGCGCAATCCCTTTTGCTCATTTTCATATGAGGCCTCTACAGCTTTGCATGTTGCACCAATGGTGCAGGGATTATACTCGGATATCACAACTGATATACTTAAATCCCAACACTCAACTCTCTCTGACTTGGTGGTTAGACCATCACCTTTTGTTCAAGGGGCCTCCTTTGTTGATCCTTCCTGTACTGTGATCTCAATAGATGCAAGTCTTACAGGTTGGGGAGCTGTCTGGGGGTCTCGAACAGCACAAGGGGTTTGGTATCCTCAAGAGGCGAGGTTACCAATCAATATTTTTAGAGCTCCGTGCTATTTTCAGAGCTCTTCAGGCTTGGCCTCTATTAAAGAGAGAACTTTACATTCATTTTCAGACAGACAATATCACAACTATGGCATATGTCAATCATAAAGGAGAGACTTGCAGTCCTTCAGCTATGAAAGAAGTATCTCCGATACTTTCTTGAGCGGAATCCAACTCTTGTCAAATTTCTGTGATTCATATCCCAGGTGTAGACAATTGGGAAGCCAATTATCTCAGCCTTCAGACTTTACATCCGGGGGAGTGGTCTCTCCATTCAGATGTGTTTTTTTCATCTTGTACAGATTTGGGGTTTACCAGAAATAGATCTGATGGCCTCTCGTCTAAACACGAAGCTTCCCAGATACCTTTCCAGGTTCAAGGATCCTCAGGCGGAGATAGTGGATGCTTTAGCAGTTCCTTGGTTTTACCAACATGCTTACATTTTTCCGCCTCTGGTTCTTCTTTCGAGGGTGTTCTCAAAGATCATAATGGAACAATCTTATGTGTTTCTGATAGCACCAGTATGGCCTCACAGATTTTGGTATGCGGATCTTGACCAGATGTCCAGTTGCCAGCCTTGGCCACTTCCTTTAATGGGACAGTCTACACCAGAATTGTTATTGTATTAAAAGATAGATAATGCCTTTATTACCCATTCCCCAATTTTCATAACCAACACAGTTATATTAATATATGGTTTACCTGTGTGATTACCTTGTATCTAAACCTCTACAGACTGCCCCCTTATCTCAGTGCTTTTGACAGGCATGCAGTTTAGCAGTGCAGACTCCTAAAAAAATCCACAGGAGTGAGTACAATGTTAACTATATGACACATGAACTAGTACTGTCTAACTGAAAAACTTTCAAAATGCTTTGAGCTAAGAGGCGGTTTTCAAAAGTTTAAAAATCAGTTTGAGCCTACCTAGGTTTAGCTTTTCAAAAAATACCACCAAGGGAAAAAAGCAAATTTAATGATAAAAGTCAATTGGAAAGTTGTTCAAAATTGCATGCCCTATCTGAATCATGAAAGTTTAATTTTAACTTGACTGTCCCTTTAAGACCAGACCTGTCTCAACTGCCGTTTTTCCATCAGGATCTCAAATCTCTACATTTGAAGGCATGGAAATCGAACGCTTAGTACTTAGTCATAGAGGTTTCTCTGACTCAGTGATTAGCACTATGATACAGGCTCGTAAGTCTGTTTCAAGGAAAATTTATCATCTGGTTTGGAAAACCTATATTTCATGGTGTTCCACTCATAACTATTCTTGGCATTCTTTCAGAATTCCTAGGATTTTAGTTTCTTCAGGATGGTTTGGATAAGGGTTTTTCTGCAAATACTTTGAAAGGACAAATTTTTGCTCTTTCTGTCTTATTTCATAGAAAGATTGCTAAACTTCCTGATAGTCACTGTTTTTGTTCAGGCTTTGATTCGTATCAAACCTGTTATTAAATCTATTTCTTCTCCTTGGAGTATCAATTTGTTTTTGAAGATTTTACAGGCTCCTCCTTTTGAGCCTATGGGGGGTAGTTATCAAGCCGTCAACCTCAAATACGCTGGAATTCCGCAGCGTATTTGTGGCGAGGCTGATTCGCCTTAGTTATCAAAGGCTACAGACTGGCAAAAGTAGAATTCTGTGACGTAAACTTCGATCCGCCGGACTCCGTCCGACAAAGATCGATTCTTACGTCACTCCAGATGTTCCGCACACAAGTACGGCACAATCTGACTACTTTTGCTAGTTATCAAAAAACTAGCAAGTACGCTCGGCACTTTTACGGCCCAGCGTACCTGGTTTTCAAACCGCCACCCTGGAGGCGGGGGATCCCATAGGAATCAATGGGAGTCTGACCATAGCGAAAGTACAAGTTCGCTGCTGCCAGAAATCCCATTGATTTCTATGGGAGATGTCTGCACCTAACACCCTAACATGTACCCCGAGTCTAAACACCCCTAATCTGCCCCCCTACACCGCCGCAACTAAATAAAGTTATTGCCTCCTAAACCACCGCTCCCGGAGCCCACCGCAAGCTACTCTATACCTATTAACCCCTAAACCACCGCTCCCTGACCCTGCCGCAACTATAATAAGTGTATTAACCCCTAAACCGCCGCTCCCTGACCCTGCCGCAACTATAATAAGTGTATTAACCCCTAAACCGCCGCTCCCAGAGCCCACCGCAAGTCTTATAAATGTATTAACCCCTAAACCGCCGCTCCCGGACACCGCTGCCACCTACATTATACCTAGTAACCCCTATCCTGCCCCCCCTACACCGTCGCCAGCTATAATAAATTTATTAACCCCTATCCTGCCCCCCACTACACCGCCGCCACTGTAATAAAATTATTAACCCCTAAACCTAAGTCTAACACTAACCCTAACGCCCCCCTAACTTAAATATTAATTAAATAAATCTAAATAATATTTCTATTATGAACTAAATTAATCCTATTTAAAACTAAATACTTACCTATAAAATAAACCCTAATATATCTACAATATAAATAGTAATTATATTGTAGCTATCTTAGGATTTATTTTTATTTTACAGGCACCTTTCAATTTATTTTACTTAGGTACAATAGCTATTAAATAGTTATTAACTATTTATCACACTACACTACACTTAAATAAATTATTCCTATTTAAAACTAAATACTTACCTGTAAAATAAACCCTAATATAGCTACAATATAAATAATAATTATATTGTAGCTATCTTAGGATTTATTTTTATTTTACCGGCACCTTTCAATTTATTTTAACTAGGTACAATAGCTATTAAATAGTTATTAACTATTTAATAGCTTACCTAGCTAAAATAAAGAGAAATTTACCTGTAAAATAAAAACTAACCTAAGTTACAATTACACCTAACACTACACTATCATTAAATAAATTAAATAAACTACCTACAAATAACTACAATTAAATACAATTACATAAACTAACTAAAGTACAAAAAAAAAAAGCTAAGTTACAAAAAATAAAAAAAATAAGTTACAAACATTTAAAAAAATATTACAACAATTTTAAGCTACTTACACCTAATCTAAGCCCCCTAATAAAATAACAAACCCCCCAAAATAAAAAAATGCCCTACCCTATTCTACATTAAAAAAGTTCAAAGCTCTTTTACCTTACCAGCCCTTAAAAGGGCCTTTTGTGGGGGCATGCCCCAAAAAGTTCAGCTCTTTTGCCTGTAAAAGAAAAATACAACCCCCCCAACATTAAAACCCACCACCCACATACCCCTAATCTAACCCAAACCCCCCTTAAAATAACCTAACACTAATCCCCTGAAGATCATCCTACCTTTAGTTGTCTTCACTCAGCCGAGCCACCAATGGAACTGAAGAGGACATCAGGACCGGCAGAAGTGATCATCCAAGGGGCGCTGAAGAAATCTTCCATCCGATGAAGTGATCCTCCAAGCGGCGCTGAAGAAATCTTCCATCCGGGCGAGGTCATCTTCCAAGAGGCGCTGAAGAAGTCTTCTATCCGGGCGAGGTCATCTTCGAAACCGGGTCTTGAATCTTCATCCCGCCGACGCGGAACATCCTTCTTTCCCGACGGACTACCGACGAATGAAGGCTCCTTTAAGGGACGTCATCCAAGATGGCGTCCCTTCAATTCCGATTGGCTAATAGGATTCTATCAGCCAATCGGAATTAAGGTAGGAAAATTCTGATTGGCTGATGGAATCAGCCAATCAGATTCAAGTTCAATCCGATTGGCTGATCCAATCAGCCAATCAGATTGAGCTTGCATTCTATTGGCTGATCGGAATCCTATCAGCCAATCGGAATTGAAGGGACGCCATCTTGGATGACGTCCCTTAAAGGAGCCTTCATTCGTCGGTAGTCCGTCGGGAGAGAAGGATGTTCCGCATCGGCGGGATGAAGATTCAAGACCCGGCTTCGAAGATGACCTCGCCCGGATAGAAGACTTCTTCAGCGCCTCTTGGAAGATGACCTCGCCCGGATGGAAGATTTCTTCAGCGCCGCTTGGAGGATCACTTCATCGGATGGAAGATTTCTTCAGCGCCCCTTGGATGATCACTTCTGCCGGTCCGGATGTCCTCTTCAGTTCCATCGGTGGCTCGGCTGAGTGAAGACAACTAAAGGTAGGATGATCTTCAGGGGATTAGTGTTAGGTTATTTTAAGGGGGGTTTGGGTTAGATTAGGGGTATGTGGGTGGTGGGTTTTAATGTTGGGAGGGGTTGTATTTTTCTTTTACAGGCAAAAGAGCTGAACTTTTTGGGGCATGCCCCCACAAAAGGCCCTTTTAAGGGCTGGTAAGGTAAAAGAGCTTTGAACTTTTTTAATGTAGAATAGGGTAGGGCATTTTTTTATTTTGGGGGGTTTGTTATTTTATTAGGAGGCTTAGATTAGGTGTAAGTAGCTTAAAATTGTTCTAATATTTTTTTAAATGTTTGTAACTTATTTTTTTTATTTTTTGTAACTTAGCTTTTTTTATTTTTTGTACTTTAGTTAGTTTATGTAATTGTATTTAATTGTAGTTATTTATAGGTAGTTTATTTAATTTTTTAATGATAGTGTAGTGTTAGGTTTAATTGTAACTTAGGTTAGGATTTATTTTACAGGTAATTTTGTATTTCTTTTAGCTAGGTAGTTATTAAATAGTTAATAACTATTTAATAACTATTCTAACTAGTTAAAATAAATACAAAGTTACCTGTAAAATAAATATAAATCCTAAGATAGCTACAATGTAATTATTAATTATATTGTAGCTATCTTAGGCCTATATTTGGAGTTAGGCGGTAAAAGGGCTGTTAACGCTCCGCGGGCTTTTTTCTGGCCGCACCATAAAATTAACTCTGGTATCGAGAGTTTAATCAAATGCTGCGTTAGGCTCCAAAAAAGGAGCGTAGAGCATTTTTACCGCAAATGCAACTCTCGATACCAGAGTTGCTTACGGACGCGGCCGGCCTCAAAAACGTGCTCGTGCACGATTCTCCCATAGGAAACAATGGGGCTGTTTGAGCTGAAAAAAAACCTAACACCTGCAAAAAAGCAGCGTTCAGCTCCTAACGCAGCCCCATTGTTTCCTATGGGGAAACTCTTCCTACGTCTGCACCTAACACTCTAACATGTACCCCGAGTCTAAACACCCCTAACCTTACACTTATTAACCCCTAATCTGCCGACCCCGCTATCGCTGACCCCTGCATATTTTTTTTAACCCCTAATCTGCCGCTCCGTAAACCGCCGCAACCTACGTTATCCCTATGTACCCCTAATCTGCTGCCCTAACATCGCCGACCCCTATATTATATTTATTAACCCCTAATCTGCCCCCCTCAACGTCGCCGACACCTGCCTACACTTATTAACCCCTAATCTGCCGGGCGGACCTGAGCGCTACTATAATAAAGTTATTAACCCCTAATCCGCCTCACTAACCCTATCATAAATAGTATTAACCCCTAATCTGCCCTCCCTAACATCGCCGACACCTACCTTCAATTATTAACCCCTAATCTTCCGATCGGAGCTCACCGCTATTCTAATAAATGGATTAACCCCTAAAGCTAAGTCTAACCCTAACACTAACACCCCCCTAAGTTAAATATAATTTTTATCTAACGAAATAAATTAACTCTTATTAAATAAATGATTCCTATTTAAAGCTAAATACTTACCTGTAAAATAAATCCTAATATAGCTACAATATAAATTATAATTATATTATAGCTATTTTAGGATTAATATTTATTTTACAGGCAACTTTGTAATTATTTTAACCAGGTACAATAGCTATTAAATAGTTAAGAACTATTTAATAGTTACCTAGTTAAAATAATAACAAATTTACCTGTAAAATAAATCCTAACCTAAGATATAATTAAACCTAACACTACCCTATCAATAAAATAATTAAATAAACTACCTACAATTACCTACAATTAACCTAACACTACACTATCAATAAATTAATTAAACACAATTCCTACAAATAACTACAATTAAATAAACTAGCTAAAGTACAAAAAATAAAAAAGAACTAAGTTACAGAAAATAAAAAAATATTTACAAACATAAGAAAAATATTACAACAATTTTAAACTAATTACACCTACTCTAAGCCCCCTAATAAAATAACAAAGCCCCCCAAAATAAAAAATTCCCTACCCTATTCTAAATTAAAAAAGTTACAAGCTCTTTTACCTTACCAGCCCTGAACAGGGCCCTTTGCGGGGCATGCCCCAAGAAGTTCAGCTCTTTTGCCTGTAAAAAAAAAACATACAATACCCCCCCCCAACATTACAACCCACCACCCACATACCCCTAATCTAACCCAAACCCCCCTTAAATAAACCTAACACTAATCCCCTGAAGATCTTCCTACCTTGTCTTCACCATCCAGGTATCACCGATCCGTCCTGGCTCCAAGATCTTCATCCAACCCAAGCGGGGGTTGGCGATCCATAATCCGGTGCTGAAGAGGTCCAGAAGAGGCTCCAAAGTCTTCCTCCTATCCGGCAAGAAGAGGACATCCGGACCGGCAAACATCTTCTCCAAGCGGCATCTTCGATCTTCTTCCATCCGGAGCGAAGCGGCAGGATCCTGAAGACCTCCAGCGCGGAACATCCATCCGGACCGACGACTGAACGACGAATGACTGTTCCTTTAAGGGACGTCATCCAAGATGGCGTCCCTCGAATTCCGATTGGCTGATAGGATTCTATCAGCCAATCGGAATTAAGGTAGGAATTTTCTGATTGGCTGATGGAATCAGCCAATCAGAATCAAGTTCAATCCGATTGGCTGATCCAATCAGCCAATCAGATTGAGCTCGCATTCTATTGGCTGTTCCGATCAGCCAATAGAATGCGAGCTCAATCTGATTGGCTGATTGGATCGGCCAATCGGATTGAACTAGATTCTGATTGGCTGATTCCATCAGCCAATCAGAAAATTCCTACCTTAATTCCGATTGGCTGATAGAATCCTATCAGCCAATCGGAATTCGAGGGACGCCATCTTGGATGACGTCCCTTAAAGGAACAGTCATTCGTCGTTCAGTCGTCGGTCCGGATGGATGTTCCGCGCTGGAGGTCTTCAGGATCCTGCCGCTTCGCTCCGGATGGAAGAAGATCGAAGATGCCGCTTGGAGAAGATGTTTGCCGGTCCGGATGTCCTCTTCTTGCCGGATAGGAGGAAGACTTTGGAGCCTCTTCTGGACCTCTTCAGCACCGGATTATGGATCGCCAACCCCCGCTTGGGTTGGATGAAGATCTTGGAGCCAGGACGGATCGGTGATACCTGGATGGTGAAGACAAGGTAGGAAGATCTTCAGGGGATTAGTGTTAGGTTTATTTAAGGGGGGTTTGGGTTAGATTAGGGGTATGTGGGTGGTGGGTTGTAATGTTGGGGGGGGGGTATTGTATGTTTTTTTTTACAGGCAAAAGAGCTGAACTTCTTGGGGCATGCCCCGCAAAGGGCCCTGTTCAGGGCTGGTAAGGTAAAAGAGCTTGTAACTTTTTTAATTTAGAATAGGGTAGGGAATTTTTTATTTTGGGGGGCTTTGTTATTTTATTAGGGGGCTTAGAGTAGGTGTAATTAGTTTAAAATTGTTGTAATATTTTTCTTATGTTTGTAAATATTTTTTTATTTTCTGTAACTTAGTTCTTTTTTATTTTTTGTACTTTAGCTAGTTTATTTAATTGTAGTTATTTGTAGGAATTGTGTTTAATTAATTTATTGATAGTGTAGTGTTAGGTTAATTGTAGGTAATTGTAGGTAGTTTATTTAATTATTTTATTGATAGGGTAGTGTTAGGTTTAATTATATCTTAGGTTAGGATTTATTTTACAGGTAAATTTGTTATTATTTTAACTAGGTAACTATTAAATAGTTCTTAACTATTTAATAGCTATTGTACCTGGTTAAAATAATTACAAAGTTGCCTGTAAAATAAATATTAATCCTAAAATAGCTATAATATAATTATAATTTATATTGTAGCTATATTAGGATTTATTTTACAGGTAAGTATTTAGCTTTAAATAGGAATCATTTATTTAATAAGAGTTAATTTATTTCGTTAGATGTAAATTATATTTAACTTAGGGGGGTGTTAGTGTTAGGGTTAGACTTAGCTTTAGGGGTTAATCCATTTATTAGAATAGCGGTGAGCTCCGATCGGAAGATTAGGGGTTAATAATTGAAGGTAGGTGTCGGCGATGTTAGGGAGGGCAGATTAGGGGTTAATACTATTTATGATAGGGTTAGTGAGGCGGATTAGGGGTTAATAACTTTATTATAGTAGCGCTCAGGTCCGCTCGGCAGATTAGGAGTTAATAAGTGTAGGCGACGTTGTGGGGGGCAGATTAGGGGTTAATAAATATAATATAGGGGTCGGCGGTGTTAGGGGTAGCAGATTAGGGGTACATAGGGATAACGTAGGTGGCGGCGCTTTGCGGTCGGAAGATTAGGGGTTAATTATTTTAAGTAGCTGGCGGCGATGTTGTGGGGGGCAGATTAGGGGTTAATAAATATAATATAGGGGTCGGCGGTGTTAGGGGTAGCAGATTAAGGGTACATAGGGATAACGTAGGTGGCGGCGCTTTGCGGTCGGAAGATTAGGGGTTAATTATTTTAAGTAGCTGGCGGCGATGTTGTGGGGGGCAGGTTAGGGGTTAATAAATATAATACAGGGGTCGGCGGGGTTAGGGGCAGCAGATTAGGGGTACATAAATATAACGTAGGTGGCGGTCGGCAGATTAGGGGTTAAAAATTTTAATCGAGTGTCGGCGATGTGGGGGGGCCTCGGTTTAGGGGTACATAGGTAGTTTATGGGTGTTAGTGTACTTTAGGGTACAGTAGTTAAGAGCTTTATGAACCGGCGTTAGCCAGAAAGCTCTTAACTCCTGCTATTTTCAGGCGGCTGGAATCTTGTCGTTAGAGCTCTAACGCTCACTTCAGAAACGACTCTAAATACCAGCGTTAGAAAGATCCCATTGAAAAGATAGGCTACGCAAATGGCGTAGGGGGATCTGCGGTATGGAAAAGTCGCGGCTGAAAAGTGAGCGTTAGACCCTTTAATCACTGACTCCAAATACCAGCGGGCGGCCAAAACCAGCGTTAGGAGCCTCTAACGCTGGTTTTGACGGCTACCGCCGAACTCCAAATCTAGGCCTTAGGGTTTATTTTACAGGTAAGTATTTAGTTTTAAATAGGAATAATTTATTTAAGTGTAGTGTTAGGTGTAATTGTAACTTAGGTTAGTTTTTCTTTTACAGGTAAATTTCTCTTTATTTTAGCTAGGTAAGCTATTAAATAGTTAATAACTATTTAATAGCTATTGTACCTAGTTAAAATAAATTGAAAGGTGCCTGTAAAATAAAAATAAATCCTAAGATAGCTACAATATAATTATTATTTATATTGTAGCTATATTAGGGTTTATTTTATAGGTAAGTATTTAGTTTTAAATAGGATTAATTTAGTTCATAATAGAAATATTATTTAGATTTATTTAATTAATATTTAAGTTAGTGGGGTGTTAGGGTTAGTGTTAGACTTAGGTTTAGGGGTTAATAATTTTATTACAGTGGCGGCGGTGTAGTGGGGGGCAGGATAGGGGTTAATACATTTATTATAGGTGGCGACGGTGTAGGGGGGGCAGGATAGGGGTTACTAGGTATAATGTAGGTGGCAGCGGTGTCCGGGAGCGGCGGTTTAGGGGTTAATACATTTATAAGACTTGCGGCGGGGTCTAGGAGCGGCGGTTTAGGGGTTAATACATTTATAAGACTTGTGGCAGGGTCTAGGAGCGGCGGTTTAGGGGTTAGTAACTTTATTTAGTTGCGGGGGGGCTCCGGGGGCGCCGGTATAGGGGGTAGAACAGTGTACTTTAGTGTGAGTGCTTAGTGACAGGCTAGCAATAAAGCTGGAAAAAAGCCGAAGAGCAGCGAGATCGTATGAGTGATAACTATCACAGTCTGCTGCTCATCGCCCCACAGCTTTTTGACAGCTTTATTTTATAACTTAGGCGTATTTTTTCAGGTCCGCGGCGGCGAAGGTAGACGAGCTTAGGCGGG
Source organism: Bombina bombina (assembly GCF_027579735.1). Lineage (NCBI taxonomy): Eukaryota > Metazoa > Chordata > Amphibia > Anura > Bombinatoridae > Bombina > Bombina bombina. The sequence goes on along the minus strand of NC_069505.1, from coordinate 456,693,777 downwards.
CGAAGGCAGGAAAGTTGACACGTTGATAACTACCCCCCTGTGCATTCTCTGGATATTAAATTACTTTCTTGGAAAGTGTTATTTCTTTTGGCTATCTCTTCTGCTAGAAGAGTTTCTGAATTGTCTGCTCTTTTGTGAGTCTCCTTATCTGATTTTCCATCAAGATAAAGCTGTTTTGCATATTTCATTTAAATTCTAACAACTTCAATAGGGAAATTGTTGTTCCTTCTTTGTGTCCTAATCCTAAGAATACTATTGAAAGGTCTTTACATTCTTTGAAATATTATGTTGAGGCTACTAATGATTTCAGAAAGACTTCTAGTCTATTTGTTATTTTTCCTGGCTCCAGGAAAGGTCAGAAAGCCTCTGCTATTTTTCTGGCATCTTGGTTGAAACTTTTGATTCACAAAGCTTATTTGGAGGCGGGGCAGTCTCCGCCTCAGAGAATTACAGCTCATTCTACTAGATCAGTTGCCACTTCTTGGGCTTTCAAGTATGAAGCTTCAGTTGATCGAATTTGCAAAGTAGCCACTTGGTCTTCTTTGCATACTTTTACAAAATTTTATCATTTTGATGTGTTTGCTTCTTCGGAAGCAGCCTTTGGTAGAAAGGTTCTTCAGGCAGTTGTCTGTTTGATTCCAATGCCTTTGATTTGAGTTTTTTTATTTTTAAAGAAAATGCAATTATTTTTTTTAATTTCATTTCTCAGCGGATTTAGCTGTTATTTTATCCCTCCCTCTCCAGTGACTCATGGATTTCCACATTTTGGGTATTATATCCCATACGTCACTAGCTCATGGACTCTTGCCACCTACATAAAAGAAAACCATAATTTATGTAAGAACTTACCTGATCAATTAATTTCTTTCATAGTGGCAAGAGTCCATGAGACGCACCCTTATTTTTGTGGTTATGATTTTTTGTATAAAGCACTTTTTTTCCAGTTCCTCTTTTTGTATGCTTTTTACTCCTTCTTTTACACCTCACTTCTTGGCTACACGTTAAACTAAGGTATGAGTGAAGTGGGAGGTGTATTTATAGGCATTTTGAGGTTTGGGAAGCTTTGCCCCCTCCTGGTAGGAATGTATATCCCATACGTTACTAGCTCATGGACTCTTGCCACTATGAAAGAAATTAATTTATCAGGTAAGTTCTTACATAAATTGTTTATATATATATATATATATATATATATATATATATATATATATATATATATATATATATATATTGGTACCAATTTATATTGAGGACTTCCACTTTGTTTTTTCTCTTTAACAGTGGACGCACTGTATGCTAACTTTAAGAGCTCTATTAGTATGTTTGTGGGGTAATGAATGAATTACTTACTAAGATATTAGGATAGACGATTTGTATCTATTTTTTGTTTCTATTGTTGCACTAATATTTTGCACTTATAGAGTAATAAATTGTGTTGCTTTACCTTCTGACTACTGTAAGAATATGTTCAGCTTTTAGAACCTCACAGTTTCTTCCGTACTGAGATATTATTGATACATGTCACAGGTAGCACTCAATTTACGCCGGGGTTAGGTTCTGGAAGGAATGGTTGTAAATAGAAACCGGTGTAAATTGAAACCCAGTTTATAATGTAAGTCAATGGGAAGTGAGGGAGTTAGGTTCTTTAAAAATTGACATAAGCTAACCTGATGCATTATATTTAGCTGTTATTTTATCCCTCCCTCTCCAGTGACTCATGGATTTCCACATTTTGGGTATTATATCCCATACGTCACTAGCTCATGGACTCTTGCCACCTACATAAAAGAAAACCATAATTTATGTAAGAACTTACCTGATCAATTAATTTTTCATAGTGGCAAGAGTCCATGAGACGCACCCTTATTTTTGTGGTTATGATTTTTTGTATAAAGCACTTTTTTTCCAGTTCCTCTTTTTGTATGCTTTTTACTCCTTCTTTTACACCTCACTTCTTGGCTACACGTTAAACTAAGGTATGAGTGAAGTGGGAGGTGTATTTATAGGCATTTTGAGGTTTGGGAAGCTTTGCCCCCTCCTGGTAGGAATGTATATCCCATACGTTACTAGCTCATGGACTCTTGCCACTATGAAAGAAATTAATTTATCAGGTAAGTTCTTACATAAATTGTTTATATATATATATATATATATATATATATATATATATTGGTACCAATTTATATTGAGGACTTCCACTTTGTTTTTTCTCTTTAACAGTGGACGCACTGTATGCTAACTTTAAGAGCTCTATTAGTATGTTTGTGGGGTAATGAATGAATTACTTACTAAGATATTAGGATAGACGATTTGTATCTATTTTTTGTTTCTATTGTTGCACTAATATTTTGCACTTATAGAGTAATAAATTGTGTTGCTTTACCTTCTGACTACTGTAAGAATATGTTCAGCTTTTAGAACCTCACAGTTTCTTCCGTACTGAGATATTATTGATACATGTCACAGGTAGCACTCAATTTACGCCGGGGTTAGGTTCTGGAAGGAATGGTTGTAAATAGAAACCGGTGTAAATTGAAACCCAGTTTATAATGTAAGTCAATGGGAAGTGAGGGAGTTAGGTTCTTTAAAAATTGACATAAGCTAACCTGATGCATTATATTTAAAGTTTTGAAATGGCAACTATAAATGCTAAACAGCATTATGTAAACAGTGTAAAATAATCACACAACACAGTTTAATGAACAAAAACTTTTTTTACTTACATTATTCTGCAAACAAAGCAATAAGGTCTCTGCATTGACTACAGTAGCATAAACTATGTTTTGTGTACAAAAAGGGAACAAGATTGTAAGGCCTCTGCATTGACTACAGTAGCATAAACTGTTTAGTGTACAAAAAGGGAACAAGGTTGTAAGGCCTCTGCATTGACTACAGTAGCATAAACTATGTTTTGTGTACAAAAAGGGAACAAGGTTGTAAGGCCTCTGCATTGACTACAGTAGCATAAACTATGTTTTGTGTACAAAAAGGGAACAAGGTTGTAAGACCTCTGCATTGACTACAGTAGCATAAACTATGTTTTGTGTACAAAAAGGGAACAAGGTTGTAAGGCCTCTGCATTGACTACAGTAGCATAAACTATGTTTTGTGTACAAAAAGGGAACAAGGTTGTAAGGCCTCTGCATTGACTACAGTAGCATAAACTATGTTTAGTGTACAAAAAGGGAACAAGGTTGTAAGACCTCTGCATTGACTACAGTAGCATAAACTATGTTTTGTGTACAAAAAGGGAACAAGGTTGTAAGGCCTCTGCATTGACTACAGTAGCATAAACTGTTTAGTGTACAAAAAGGGAACAAGGTTGTAAGACCTCTGCATTGACTACAGTAGCATAAACTATGTTTTGTGTACAAAAAGGGAACAAGGTTGTAAGGCCTCTGCATTGACTACAGTAGCATAAACTATGTTTAGTGTACAAAAAGGGAACAAGGTTGTAAGGCCTCTGCATTGACTACAGTAGCATAAACTGTTTAGTGTACAAAAAGGGAACAAGGTTGTAAGACCTCTGCATTGACTACAGTAGCATAAACTATGTTTTGTGTACAAAAAGGGAACAAGGTTGTAAGGCCTCTGCATTGACTACAGTAGCATAAACTATGTTTTGTGTACAACTTTTGGATTAATTACTTTCAACAAAAAGTTTTTTTGAATATATTCTTTTGGATTTATACTGTTTTGAATTTATTTACATCACGATTTTGGATAACACCTAAATTGGATGGTTCACTTTTTGGATACACATGAAAAAAACCTTTCTTTATATTCCTTAACTTTTAGAAGGGACCACTGGACATTATCCCCCTTTTTTCTGTTTATCACTATTATTTTCCTGTCTATGCCAATATAATTATATATGAGACAACTTATATAAGACACTGTACATACATACAGTGAACAAGCCAAACACGCGTGTTTTTATATGCTTTTATACATCATTTCTTACCGTTCTGCTAAAAATATATTTGTTTCTAAACGACACCTCTGTTTTAAATGTCTAATATGTATTAAATACTTTTATGTACCATACTGTGCCACTCATATATTTTAAATCTAGATTTTAAATCTATACATCAATACAGCACAACCATCATAATTGTAGCTGAGCCATAGTGCTATATCGTTTTTCAGACGAACCATTATTATATTATTTACACTCAAATTTTATCGGACCCCGCCACTAATTGGCGCTCCTTTCTAACCATTATTTGACATATGTTTTGTGTACAAAAAGGGAACAAGATTGTAAGGCTTCTGCATTTACTACAGTAGCATAAACTGTTTAGTGTACAAAAAGGGAACAAGGTTGTAAGGCCTCTGCATTGACTACAGTAGCATAAACTGTTAGTGTACAAAAAGGGAACAAGGTTGTAAGGCCTCTGCATTGACTACAGTAGCATAAACTGTTTAGTGTAGAAAAAGGGAACAAGGTTGTAAGGCCTCTGCATTGACTACAGTAGCATAAACTATGTTTAGTGTACAAAAAGAGAACAAGATTGTAAGGCCTCTGCATTGACTACAGTAGCATAAACTGTCGGCTAGATTTAGAGTTTTGCGGCCAAAGGGGTGCGTTAGCTACGTGTGTTTTTTTCCCCCCGCACCTTTTAAATAACACTGGTATTTAGAGTTCTCTGAAGGGCTGCGTTAGCCTCCAAAAAGGGAGCGTACAGGCATATTTTTCGCCACTTCAACTCTCAATACCAGCGTTGCTTACGGTAGCGGCTAGCTTGAAAAACGTGCTCGTGCACGATTCCCCCATAGGAAACAATGGGGCAGTTTGGGCTGAAAAAAAACCTAACACCTGCAAAAAAGCAGCGTTCAGCTCCTAACGCAGCCCCATTGTTTCCTATGGGAAAACATTTTCTAAGTCTGCACCTAACACTCTAACATGTATCCCGAGTCTAAACACCCCTAACCTTACACTTATTAACCCCTAATCTGCCGCCCCCGCTATCGCTTACCCCTGCATATTGTTATTAACCCCTAATCTGCCGCTCCGGACACCGTCGCAACCTACATTATCACTATGTACCCCTAATCTGCTGCCCACAACATCGCCGACGCCTATATTATATTTACCCTTAATCTGCCCCCCCCCCCCAACGTCGCCGCTACCTTACCTACACTTATTAACCCCTAATCTGCCGACCGGACCTCGCCGCTACTCTAATAAATGTATTAACCCCTAAAGCTAAGCCTAACCCTAACACCCCCCTAAATTAAATATAATTTTATTCTAACTAAATAAATTATTTCTTATTAAAAAAATTAATCCTATTTAAAGCTAAATACTTACCTGTAAAATAAACCCTAATATAGCTACAATATAAATAATTATTACATTGTAGCTATTTTAGGATTTATATTTCTCCAACATAGGTGTGTCCGGTCCACGGCGTCATCCTTACTTGTGGGATATTCTCTTCCCCAACAGGAAATGGCAAAGAGCCCAGCAAAGCTGGTCACATGATCCCTCCTAGGCTCCGCCTACCCCAGTCATTCTCTTTGCCGTTGTACAGGCAACATCTCCACGGAGATGGCTTAGAGCTTTTTAGTGTTTAACTGTAGTTTTTATTATTCAATCAAGAGTTTGTTATTTTAAAATAGTGCTGGTATGTACTATTTACTCAGAAACAGAAAAGAGATGAAGATTTCTGTTTGTATGAGGAAAATGATTTTAGCACCGTAACTAAAATCCATGGCTGTTCCACACAGGACTGTTGAGAGCAATTAACTTCAGTTGGGGGAACAGTGTGCAGTCTCTTACTGCTTGAGGTATGACACATTCTAACAAGACGATGTAATGCTGGAAGCTGTCATTTTCCCTATGGGATCCGGTAAGCCATGTTTATTAAGATAGTAAATAAGGGCTTCACAAGGGCTTATTAAGACTGTAGACTTTTTCTGGGCTAAATCGATTCATTATTAACACATATTTAGCCTTGAGGAATCATTTATTCTGGGTATTTTGATATGATTATATCGGCAGGCACTGTTTTAGACACCTTATTCTTTAGGGGCTTTCCCTAATCATAGTCAGAGCCTCATTTTCGCGCCGGTATGGCGCACTTGTTTTTGAGGACAGCATGGCATGCAGCTGCATGTGTGTGGAGCTCTGATACATAGAAAAGTCTTTCTGAAGGCATCATTTGGTATCGTATTCCCCTTTGGGCTTGGTTGGGTCTCAGCAAAGCAGATTCCAGGGACTGTAAAGGGGTTAAATATAAAAACGGCTCCGGTTCCGTTATTTTAAGGGTTAAAGCTTCCAAAATTGGTGTGCAATACTTTTAAGGCTTTAAGACACTGTGGTGAAATTTTGGTGAATTTTGAACAATTCCTTCATACTTTTTCGCAATTGCAGTAATAAAGTGTGTTTAGTTTAAAATTTAAAGTGACAGTAACGGTTTTATTTTAAAACGTTTTTTGTGCTTTGTTATCAAGTTTATGCCTGTTTAACATGTCTGAACTACCAGATAGATTGTGTTCTGACTGTGGGGAAACCAAGGTTCCTTCTCATTTAACTATATGTATTTTATGTCATAAAAATTTTTTTTAGTAAAAATGATGCCCAAGATGATTCCTCAAGTGAGGGGAGTAAGCATGGTACTGCATCATCCCCTCCTTCGTCTACACCAGTCTTGCCCATACAGGAGGCCCCTAGTACATCTAGTGCGCCAATACTCCTTACTATGCAACATTTAACGGCTGTAATGGATAATTCTATCAAAAACATTTTAGCCAATATGCCCACTTATCAGCGAAAGCGCGACTGCTCTGTTTTAGAAAATTCTGTAGAGCATGAGAACGCTGATGATATGGTTTCTGAAGGGCCCCTACACCAGTCTGAGGGGGCCAGGGAGGTTTTGTCTGAGGGAGAAATTTCAGATTCAGGAAACATTTCTCAACAAGCTGAACCTGATGTGATTACTTTTAAATTTAAGTTGGAACATCTCCGCGCTCTGCTTAAGGAGGTGTTATCCAATTTGGATGATTGTGATTATCTGGTCATTCCAGAACCACTATGTAAAATGGAAAAGTTCTTAGAGGCCCCGGGGCCCCCCGAAGCTTTTCCTATATCCAAGCGGGTGGCGTACATTGTTAGTAAAGAATGGGACAGGCCCGGTATACCTTTAGTACCTCTCCCCATATTTATAAAATTGTTTTCCTATAGTCGACCCCAGAAAGGACTGATGGCAGACAGTCCCCAAGGTCGAGGGGGCGGTTTCTACTCTACACAAGCGCGCCACTATACCCATAGAAGATAGTTGTGCTTTCCAAGATCCTATGGATAAAAAATTAGAAGGTCTGCTAAAGATGTTTGTTCAGCAAGGTTCCCTTCTACAACCAATTGCATGCATTGTCCCTGTCACTGCAGCCGCGTGTTTCTAGTTTGATGAGCTAGGAAAGGCGATTATTAGTAATTCTTCTTCTTATGAGGAGATTATGGACAGAATTCGTGCTCTTAAATTGGCTAATTCTTTCACCCTAGACGCCACCTTGCAATTGGCTAGGTTAGCGGCGAAAAAATTCTGGGTTTGCTATTGTGGCGCAGAGCGCTTTGGTTAAAATCTTGGGCAGCGGATGCGTCTTCCAAGAACAAATTGCTTGACATTCCTTTCAAGGGGAAAACACTCTTTGGCCCTGACTTGAAAGAGATTATCTCTGATATCACTGGGGGCAAGGGCCACGCCCTTCCTCAGGATAGGTCTTTTCAAGACCAAAAATAAACCTAAGTTTCGTCCCTTTCGCAGAAACGGATCAGCCCCAAGGGCTACGTCCTCTAAGCAGGAAGGTAATACTTCTCAAGCCAATCCAGCCTGGAGACCTATGCAAGGCTGGAACAAAGGAAAGCAGGCCAGGAAACCTGCCACTGCTACCAAGACAGCATGAAATGCGGGCCCCCGATCCGGGACCGGATCTGGTGGGGGGCAGACTCTCTCTCTTCGCTCAGGCTTGGGCAAGAGATGTTCTGGATCCTTGGGCGCTAGAAATAGTCTCCCAAGGTTATTCTCTGGAGTTCAAGGGGCTTCCTCCAAGGGGGAGGTTCCACAGGTCTCAGTTGTCTTCAGACCACATAAGAAGACAGGCATTCTTACATTGGGTAGAAGACCTGCTAAAAATGGGAGTGATTCATCCTGTTCCATTAGGAGAACAAGGGATGGGGTTCTACTCCAATCTGTTCATAGTTCCCAAAAAAGAGGGAACGTTCAGACCAATCTTAGATCTCAAGATCTTGAACAAGTTTCTCAAGGTTCCATCATTCAAGATGGAAACCATTCGAACACTTCTTCCTTCCATCCAGGAAGGTCAATTCATGACCAAGGTGGATTTCAAGGATGCGTATCTACATATTCCTATCCACAAGGAACGTCATCGGTTCCTAAGGTTTGCATTCCTGGACAAGCATTTCCAGTTCGTGGCATTTTCTTTCGGATTAGCCACTGCTCCTAGGATTTTCTCATAGGTACTAGGGTCCCTTCTGGCGGTGCTAAGACCAAGGGGCATTGCTGTAGTACCTTACTTGGACGACATTCTGATTCGAGCGTCGTCCCTTCCTCAAGTAAAGGCTCACACGGACATTGTCCTGGCCTTTCTCAGATCTCACGGATGGAAAGTGAACGTGGAAAAGAGTTCTCTATCTCCGTCAACGAGGGTTCCCTTCTTGGGAACTATAATAGACTCCTTAGAAATGAGGATTTTTCTGACAGAAGCCAGAAAAACAAAACTTCTAGACTCTTGTCGGATACTTCATTCCGTTCCTCTTCCTTCCATAGCGCAGTGCATGGAAGTGATAGGTTTGATGGTAGCGGCAATGGACATAGTTCCTTTTGTGCGCATTCATCTAAGACCATTACAACTGTTCATGCTCAGTCAGTGGAATGGGGACTATTCAGACTTGTCTCCGAAGATACAAGTAAATCAGAGGACCAGAGACTCATTCCGTTGGTGGCTGTCCCTGGACAACCTGTCACAAGGGATGACCTTCCGCAGACCAGAGTGGGTCATTGTCACGACCGACGCCAGTCTGATGGGCTGGGGCGCGGTCTGGGGATCCCTGAAAGCTCAGGGTCTTTGGTCTCGGGTAGAATCTCTTCTACCGATAAATATTCTGGAACTGAGAGCGATATTCAATGCTCTCAAAGCTTGGCCTCAGCTAGCGAGGGCCAAGTTCATACATCAACCATCAGGGGGGAACAAGGAGTTCCCTAGCGATGGAAGAAGTGACCAGAATCATTCGATGGGCGGAGTCTCACTCCTGCCACCTGTCTGCTATCCACATCCCAGGAGTGGAAAATTGGGAAGCGGATTTTCTGAGTCGTCAGACATTGCATCCGGGGGAGTGGGAACTCCATCCGGAAATCTTTGCCCAAGTCACTCAACCGTGGGGCATTCCAGACATGGATCTGATGGCCTCTCGTCAGAACTTCAGAGTTCCTTACTACGGGTACAGATCCAGGGATCCCAAGGCGGCTCTAGTGGATGCACTAGTAGCACCTTGGACCTTCAAACTAGCTTATGTGTTCCCGCCGTTTCCTCTCATCCCCAGGCTGGTAGCCAGGATCAATCAGGAGAGGGCGTCGGTGATTTTGATAGCTCCTGCGTGGTCACGCAGGACTTGGTATGCAGATCTGGTGAATATGTCATCGGCTCCACCATGGAAGCTACCTTTGAGAGACCTTCTTGTTCTAGGTCCGTTCGACCCACTCCAGCTGACTGCTTGGAGATTGAACGCTTGATCTTATCAAAGCGAGGGTTCTCAGATTCTGTTATTAATACTCTTGTTCAGGCCTGAAAGCCTGTAACCAGAAAAATTACCACATAATTTGGTATATCTGTTGGTGTGAATCTGCAGGATTCCCTTGGGACAAGGTTAAGATTCCTAAGAGTCTATCCTTCCTTCGAGAAGGATTGGAAAAAGGATTATCTGCAAGTTCCTTGATGGGACAGATTTCTGCCTTGTCTGTGTTACTTCACAAAAAGCTGGCAGCTGTGCCAGATGTTCTAGCCTTTGTTCAGGCTCTGGTTAGAATCAAGCCTGTTTACAAAATTTTGACTCCTCCTTGGAGTCTCAACCTAGTTCTTTCAGTTCTTCAGGGGGTTCCGTTTGAACCCTTACATTCCGTTGATATTAAGTTATTATCTTGGAAAGTTTGTTTTTGGTTGCAATTTCTTCTGCTAGAAGAGTTTCAGAATTATCTGCTCTGCAGTGTTCTTCTCCTTATCTGGTGTTCCATGCAGATAAGGTGGTTTTGCGTACTAAACCTGGTTTTCTTCCAAAAGTTGTTTCTAACAAAAACATTAACCAGGAGATAGTTGTGCCTTCTTTGTGTCCTAATCCAGTTTCAAAGAAGGAACGTTTGTTGCACAACTTGGATGTAGTTCGTGCTCTCAAATTTTACTTAGCAGCTACTAAGGATTTCAGACAAACTTTGTCTTTGTTTGTTGTTTATTCTGGTAAACGGAGAGGTCAAAAAGCAACTTCTACCTCTCTCTCCTTCTGGATTAAAAGCATTATCCGATTGGCTTATGAGACTGCCGGACGGCAGCCTCCTGAAAGAATCACAGCTCACTCCACTAGGGCTGTGGCTTCCACATGGGCCTTCAAGAACGAGGCTTCTGTTGATCAGATATGTAAGGCAGCGACTTGGTCTTCACTGCACACTTTTTCTAAATTTTACAAATTTGATACTTTTGCTTCTTCTGAGGCTATTTTTGGGAGAAAGGTTTTGCAAGCCGTGGTGCCTTCCATTTAGGTGACCTGATTTGCTCCCTCCCTTCATCCGTGTCCTAAAGCTTTGGTATTGGTTCCCACAAGTAAGGATGACGCCGTGGACCGGACACACCTATGTTGGAGAAAACAGAATTTATGTTTACCTGATAAATTACTTTCTCCAACGGTGTGTCCGGTCCACGGCCCGCCCTGGTTTTTTTAATCAGGTCTGATAATTTATTTTCTTTAACTACAGTCACCACGGTAACATATGGTTTCTCCTATGCAAATATTCCTCCTTAACGTCGGTCGAATGACTGGGGTAGGCGGAGCCTAGGAGGGATCATGTGACCAGCTTTGCTGGGCTCTTTGCCATTTCCTGTTGGGGAAGAGAATATCCCACAAGTAAGGATGACGCCGTGGACCGGACACACCGTTGGAGAAAGTAATTTATCAGGTAAACATAAATTCTGTTTTATTTTACAGGCAACTTTGTATTTATTTTAACCAGGTACAATAGCTATTACATAGTTATTTACTATTTAATAGCTACCTAGTTAAAATAATTAAAAAATTACCTGTAAAATAAATCCTAACCTAAGTTACAATTAAACATAACACTACACTATCAATAAATTAATTAACTAAACTACCTACAATTAAATCAACTAAACTAAATTACAAAAACAAACACTAAATTACAAAAAATAAAAAAAGATTATAAGAATTTTAAACTACACCTAATCTAAGCCCCCTAATAAAATAACAAAGCCCCCCAAATTAAAAAAATGCCCTACCCTATTCTAAAATAAAAAGTTAACAGCTCTATTACCTTACCAGCCCTTAAAAGGGCTTTTAAAAGTAGCTATTAAATAGTAAATAACTATGTAATAGCTATTGTACCTGGTTAAAATAAATACAAAGTTGCCTGTAAAATAAATATAAATCCTAAAATAGCTACAATGTAATTATTATTTTTATTGTAGCTATATTAGGGTTTATTTTACAGGTAAGTATTTAGCTTTAAATAGGATTAATTTTTTTAATAAATAATTTATTTCGTTAGAATAAAATTATATTTAATTTAGGGGGGTGTTAGGGTTAGGGTTAGACTTAGCTTTAGGGGTTAATACATTTATTAGAGTAGCAGCGAGGTACGGTCGGCAGATTAGGGGTTAATACTTGAAGTTAGGTGTCACAGATGTTAGGGAGGGCAGATTAGGGGTTAATAAAGTTTATTATAGGGTTTGTGAGTCGGGAGTGAGGCGGTTTAGGGGTTAATACATTTATTAGAGTAGCGGCGAGGTCCGATTAGGGGTTAATAAGTGTAGGTAGGTAGCGACGACGTTGGGGGGGGCAGATTAGGGGTTAATAAATATTATGTAGGTGTCGGCGGTGTTAGGGGCAGCAGATTAGGGGTTTATAGGGATAATTTAAGTGGCGGCGGTGTCCGGTCGGCAGATTAGGGGTTAAAAAAAAATTATTAGAGTGGCGGCGATGTGGGGGGACCTCGGTTTAGGGGTACATAGGTAGTTTATGGGTGTTAGTGTATTTTAGAGCACAGTAGTTAAGAGCTTTATAAACCGGCGTTAGCCCATAAAGCTCTTAACTCCTGACTTTTTTTTCTGCGGCTGGAGTCTTGTCGGTAGAGGGTCTACCGCTCACTTCAGCCAAGACTCTAAATACCAGCGTTAGGAAGTTCCCATTGAAAAGATAGGATACGCAATTGGCGTAAGGGGATCTGCGGTATGGAAAAATCGTGGCTGGAAAGTGAGCGTTAGACCCTTTCCTGCCTGACTCCAGCAGGCGGTAAAAAGCAGCGTTAGGACCCCTTAACGCTGGTTTTGACGGCTAACGCAGAACTCTAAATCTAGGCGTAAGTTTAGTGTACAAAAAGGGAACAAGGTTGTAAGGCCTCTGCATTGACTACAGTAACATAAACTATGTTTAGTGTACAAAAAGAGAACAAGATTGTAGGACCTCTACATTGACTACAGTAGCATAAACTGTTAGTGTACAAAAAAGAGAATAAGGTTGTAAGGCCTCTGCATTGACTACAGTAGCATAAACTATGTTTAGTGTACAAAAAGGGAACACGGTTGTAAGGCCTCTGCATTGACTACAGTAGCATAAACTGTTTAGTGTACAAAAAGGGAACAATGTTGTAAGGCCTCTTCATTGACTACAGTAGCATAAACTTTTAGTGTACAAAAAGAGAATAAGGTTGTAAGGCCTCTGCATTGACTACAGTAGCATAAACTATCTTTAGTGTACAAAAAGGGAACAAGGTTGTAAGGCCTCTGCATTGACTACAGTAGCATAAACTGTTTAGTGTACAAAAGGAGAACAAGGTTGTAAGGCCTCTGCATTGACTACAGTAGCATAAATTGTTTAGTGTAGAAAAGGAGAACAAGGTTGTAAGGCCTCTGCATTGAAAACAGTAGCATAAACTGTTTAGTGTACAAAAGGGAATAAGGTTGTAAGGCCTCTGCATTGAAAACAGTAGCATAAACTGTTTAGTGTACAAAAAGGGAACAAGTTTGTAAGGCCTCTTCACTGACTACAGTAGCATAAACTGTTTAGTGTACAAAAAGGGAACAAGGTTGTAAGGCCTCTGCATTGACTACAGTAGCATAAACTGTTTAGTGTACAAAAGGAGAACAAGGTTGTAAGGCCTCTGCATTGACTACAGTAGCATAAACTGTTTAGTGTACAAAAAGGGAATAAGGTTGTAAGGCCTCTGCATTGACTACAGTAGCATAAACTGTTAGTGTACAAAAAGAGAACAAAGTTGTAGGGCCTCTGCATTGACTACAGTAGCATAAACTGTTTAGTGTAGAAAAGGAGAACAAGGTTGTAAGGCCTCTGCATTGAAAACAATAGCATAAACTGTTTAGTGTACAAAAAGGGAATAAGGTTGTAAGGCCTCTGCATTGACTACAGTAGCATAAACTGTTAGTGTACAAAAAGAGAACAAGGTTGTAGGGCCTCTGCGTTGACTACAGTAGCATAAACTATGTTTAGTGTACAAAAAGGGAACAAGGTTGTAAGGCCTCTGCATTGACTACAGTAGCCTAAACTGTGTAAAAAAATATTATCCAATGCTCGTCCACGGTAAGAGATAGTCACTCAGAATCCAGAAGTAAAAATGATAAAAAATAATCTTTATTGTGAATACTCCAAGGGATAAAACATGTACAAAACGATCTCAGCTAAGAGAACAGTTAGTGAAGTCTGACCGGTTTCGGCTCAACATGGCTGATGTCATAGACACATAACAGGTGTTCAGAGAGAGCACCTAATATACCTGTTAACCACTCCCCAAATGGGAGTGGTATAAAAAACATGATTAAAAACAAACTGATTACTCAAAGCTATTGAGAAGAGGGATACAGAATGTATATATATATATATACAAAAACTTACAATGGGTATTAGAAATATAGAACTAAGAACTTTAACAATAATGTAACTATAACAGATAAGCTAAATAGTCATAAGGTGATAATGAAAAAACACCATTTGGATTTAAAGCCTTACCATTGCCGCAACTGTCTTTCTTGGATACGCTACTATGCCTGCATGTTAAGACCAGTGCTGCAACTAAGGAGAAATACGCTGTTTTGTTTCTTGGGGACTGTATTTAAAACATATATATATCTTCTTTCTACAACACTGCATGTCGCGAAGGAGACAGCCTCCCTTAGCACACAGAATAATCCTGAACTTTGCTACGTTTGGCAACGTATGTTGCTCACTTTTTAGTAGCATAAACTGTTAGTGTACAAAAAGGGAGCAAGGTTGTAAGGCCTCTGCATTGACTACAGTAGCATAAATTATGTTTTGTGTACAAAAAGGGAACAAAGTTGTAAGGCCTCTGCATTGACTACAGTAGCATAAACTGTTAGTGTACAAAAAGGGAACAAGGTTGTAAGGCCTCTGCATTGACTACAATAGCATAAACTATGTTTTGTGTACAAAAAGGGAGCATGGTTGTAAGGCCTCTGCATTGACTACAGTAGCATAAACTATGTTTTGTGTACAAAAAGGGAACAAGGTTGTAAGGCCTCTGCATTGACTACAGTAGCATAAACTGTTTAGTGTACAAAAAGGGAACAAGGTTGTAAGGCCTCTGCATTGACTACAATAGCATAAACTATGTTTTGTGTACAAAAAGGGAACAAGGTTGTAAGGCCTCTGCATTGACTACAGTAGCATAAACTGTTTAGTGTAGAAAAAGGAGAACAAGCTTGTAAGGCCTCTACATTGATTACAGTAGCATAAACTATATTTTGTGTACATTAAGGGAATAAGGTTGTAAGGCCTCTGCATTGACAACAGTATCATAAACTGATAGTGTACAAAAAGAGAATAAGGTTGTAAGGCCTCTGCATTGACTACAGTAGCATAAACTGTTTAGTGTACAAAAAGGGAATAAGGTTGTAAGGCCTCTGTATTGACTACAGTAACATAAACTATGTTTAGTGTACAAAAAGAGAACAAGATTGTAGGGCCTCTACATTGACTACAGTAGCATAAACTGTTAGTGTACAAAAAAGAGAATAAGGTTGTAAGGCCTCTTCATTGACTACAGTAGCATAAACTATGTTTAGTGTACAAAAAGAGAACAAGGTTGTAAGGCCTCTGCATTGACTACAGTAGCATAAACTGTTAGTGTACAAAAAGGGAGCAAGGTTGTAAGACCTCTGCACTGACTACAGTAGCATAAACTATGTTTAGTTTACAAAAAGGGAACAAGGTTGTAAGGCCTCTGCGTTGACTACAGTAGCATAAACTGTTAGTGTACAAAAAGAGAACAAGGTTGTAAGACCTCTGCATTGACTACAGTAGCATAAACTATGTTTAGTGTACAAAAAGGGAACAAGGTTGTAAGGCCTCTGCATTGACTACAGTAGCATAAACTATGTTTAGTGTACAAAAAAGGGAACAAGGTTGTAGGGCCTCTGCATTGACTACAGTAGCATAAACTATGTTCAGTGTACAAAAAAGGGAACAAGGTTGTAAGGCCTCTGCATTGACTACAGTAGCATAAACTATGTTTTGTGTACAAAAAGAGAACAAGGTTGTAAGGCCTCTGCATTGACAACAGTAGTATAAACTGTTAGTGTACACAAAGAGAATAAGGTTGTAAGGCCTCTGCATTGACTACACTAGCATAAACTATGTTTAGTGTACAACAAGGGAACAAGGTTGTAAGGCCTCCGCATTGACTACAGTAGCATAAAATGTTTAGTGTACAAAAAGGGAATAAGGTTGTAAGGCCTCTGCATTGACTACAGTAGCATAAACTGTTTAGTGTACAAAAAAGGAACAAGGTTGTAAGGCCTCTGCATTGACTACAGTAGCATAAACGGTTTAGTGTACAAAAAGGGAATAATTTGTAAGGCCTCTGCATTGACTACAGTAGCATAAACTATGTTTCGTGTACATTAAGGTAATAAGGTTGTAAGGCCTCTGCATTGACAACAGTAGCATAAACTGTTAGTGTACAAAAAGAGAATAAGGTTGTAAGGCCTCTGCATTGATTACAGTAGCATAAACTGTTTAGTGTACAAAAAGGGAACAAGGTTGTAGGGCCTTTGCATTGACTACAGTAGCATAAACTATGTTTAGTGTACAAAAAGGGAACAAGGTTGTAAGGCCTCTGCATTGACTACAGTAGCATAAACTGTTTAGTGTACAAAAAGGAGAACAAGGTTGTAAGGCCTCTACATTGATTACAGTAGCATAAACTATATTTTGTGTACATTAAGGGAATAAGGTTGTAAGGCCTCTGCATTGACAACAGTATCATAAACTGTTAGTGTACAAAAAGGGAATAAGGTTGTAAGGCCTCTGCATTGACTACAGTAACATAAACTATGTTTAGTGTACAAAAAGAGAACAAGATTGTAGGGCCTCTACATTGACTACAGTAGCATAAACTGTTAGTGTACAAAAAAGAGAATAAGGTTGTAAGGCCTCTGCATTGACTACAGTAGCATAAACTGTTTAGTGTAGAAAAAGGAGAACAAGGTTGTAAGGCCTCTGCATTGACTACAATAGCATAAACTATGTTTTGTGTACAAAAAGGGAACAAGGTTGTAAGGCCTCTGCATTGACTACAGTAGCATAAACTGTTTAGTGTAGAAAAAGGAGAACAAGGTTGTAAGGCCTCTACATTGATTACAGTAGCATAAACTATATTTTGTGTACATTAAGGGAATAAGGTTGTAAGGCCTCTGCATTGACAACAGTATCATAAACTGTTAGTGTACAAAAAGGGAATAAGGTTGTAAGGCCTCTGCATTGACTACAGTAGCATAAACTGTTTAGTGTACAAAAAGGGAACAAGGTTGTAAGGCCTCTGCATTGACTACAATAGCATAAACTATGTTTAGTGTACAAAAAGGGAACACGGTTGTAAGGCCTCTGCATTGACTACAGTAGCATAAACTGTTTAGTGTACAAAAAGGGAACAATGTTGTAAGGCCTCTTCATTGACTACAGTAGCATAAACTTTTAGTGTACAAAAAGAGAATAAGGTTGTAAGGCCTCTGCATTGACTACAGTAGCATAAACTATGTTTAGTGTACAAAAAGGGAATAAGGTTGTAAGGCCTCTGCATTGACTACAGTAGCATAAACTGTTTAGTGTACAAAAAGGGAACAAGTTTGTAAGGCCTCTTCACTGACTACAGTAGCATAAACTGTTTAGTGTACAAAAAGGGAACAAGGTTGTAAGGCCTCTGCATTGACTACAGTAGCATAAACTGTTTAGTGTACAAAAAGGGAACAAGGTTGTAAGGCCTCTGCATTGACTACAGTAGCATAAACTGTTTAGTGTACAAAAGGAGAACAAGGTTGTAAGGCCTCTGCATTGACTACAGTAGCATAAACTGTTTAGTGTACAAAAAGGGAATAAGGTTGTAAGGCCTCTGCATTGACTACAGTAGCATAAACTGTTAGTGTACAAAAAGAGAACAAAGTTGTAGGGCCTCTGCATTGACTACAGTAGCATAAACTGTTTAGTGTAGAAAAGGAGAACAAGGTTGTAAGGCCTCTGCATTGAAAACAGTAGCATAAACTGTT
Organism: Bombina bombina; assembly: GCF_027579735.1. Taxonomy (NCBI): domain Eukaryota; kingdom Metazoa; phylum Chordata; class Amphibia; order Anura; family Bombinatoridae; genus Bombina; species Bombina bombina. The sequence goes on along the minus strand of NC_069505.1, from coordinate 456,675,957 downwards.
TAGTGTACAAAAAGGGAATAAGGTTGTAAGGCCTCTGCATTGACTACAGTAGCATAAACTGTTAGTGTACAAAAAGAGAACAAGGTTGTAGGGCCTCTGCGTTGACTACAGTAGCATAAACTATGTTTAGTGTACAAAAAGGGAACAAGGTTGTAGAGCCTCTGCGTTGACTACAGTAGCATAAACTATGTTTAGTGTACAAAAAGGGAACAAGGTTGTAAGGCCTCTGCATTGACTACAGTAGCATAAACTATTTTTTGTGTACAAAAAGGGACAAGGTTGTAAGGCCTCTGCATTGACTACAGTAGCATAAACTATGTTTTGTGTACAAAAAGGGAACAAGGTTGTAAGGCCTCTGCATTGACTACAGTAGCATAAACTGTTTAGTGTACAAAAAGGGAACAAGGTTGTAAGGCCTCTGCATTGACTACAGTAGCATAAACTATGTTTAGTGTACAAAAAGGGAACAAGGTTGTAAGGCCTCTGCATTGACTACAGTAGCATAAACTGTGTAAAAAAATATTATCCAATGCTCGTCCACGGTAAGAGATAGTCACTCAGAATCCAGAAGTAAAAATGATAAAAAATTATCTTTATTGTGAATACTCCAAGGGATAAAACATGTACAAAACGATCTCAGCTAAGAGAACAGTTAGTGAAGTCTGACCGGTTTCGGCTCAACATGGCTGATGTCATAGACACATAACAGGTGTTCAGAGAGAGCACCTAATATACCTGTTAACCACTCCCCAAATGGGAGTGGTATAAAAAACATGATTAAAAACAAACTGATTACTCAAAGCTATTGAGAAGAGGGATACAGAATGTATATATATATATACAAAAACTTACAATGGGTATTAGAAATATAGAACTAAGAACTTTAACAATAATGTAACTATAACAGATAAGCTAAATAGTCATAAGGTGATAATGAAAAAACACCATTTGGATTTAAAGCCTTACCATTGCCGCAACTGTCTTTCTTGGATACGCTACTATGCCTGCATGTTAAGACCAGTGCTGCAACTAAGGAGAAATACGCTGTTTTGTTTCTTGGGGACTGTATTTAAAACATATATATATCTTCTTTCTACAACACTGCATGTCGCGAAGGTGACAGCCTCCCTTAGCACACAGAATAATCCTGAACTTTGCTACGTTTGGCAACGTATGTTGCTCACTTTTTAGTAGCATAAACTGTTAGTGTACAAAAAGGGAGCAAGGTTGTAAGGCCTCTGCATTGACTACAGTAGCATAAACTATGTTTAGTGTACAAAAAGGGAACAAAGTTGTAAGGCCTCTGCATTGACTACAGTAGCATAAACTGTTAGTGTACAAAAAGGGAGCAAGGTTGTAAGGCCTCTGCATTGACTACAGTAGCATAAACTATGTTTTGTGTACAAAAAGGGAGCATGGTTGTAAGGCCTCTGCATTGACTACAGTAGCATAAACTATGTTTTGTGTACAAAAAGGGAACAAGGTTGTAAGGCCTCTGCATTGACTACAGTAGCATAAACTGTTTAGTGTACAAAAAGGGAACAAGGTTGTAAGGCCTCTGCATTGACTACAATAGCATAAACTATGTTTTGTGTACAAAAAGGGAACAAGGTTGTAAGGCCTCTGCATTGACTACAGTAGCATAAACTGTTTAGTGTAGAAAAAGGAGAACAAGGTTGTAAGGCCTCTACATTGATTACAGTAGCATAAACTATATTTTGTGTACATTAAGGGAATAAGGTTGTAAGGCCTCTGCATTGACAACAGTATCATAAACTGTTAGTGTACAAAAAGAGAATAAGGTTGTAAGGCCTCTGCATTGACTACAGTAGCATAAACTGTTTAGTGTACAAAAAGGGAATAAGGTTGTAAGGCCTCTGCATTGACTACAGTAACATAAACTATGTTTAGTGTATAAAAAGAGAACAAGATTGTAGGGCCTCTACATTGACTACAGTAGCATAAACTGTTAGTGTACAAAAAAGAGAATAAGGTTGTAAGGCCTCTGCATTGACTACAGTAGCATAAACTATGTTTAGTGTACAAAAAGAGAACAAGGTTGTAAGGCCTCTGCATTGACTACAGTAGCATAAACTGTTAGTGTACAAAAAGGGAGCAAGGTTGTAAGACCTCTGCACTGACTACAGTAGCATAAACTATGTTTAGTTTACAAAAAGGGAACAAGGTTGTAAGGCCTCTGCATTGACTACAGTAGCATAAACTGTTAGTGTACAAAAAGAGAACAAGGTTGTAAGACCTCTGCATTGACTACAGTAGCATAAACTATGTTTAGTGTACAAAAAGGGAACAAGGTTGTAAGGCCTCTGCATTGACTACAGTAGCATAAACTATGTTTAGTGTACAAAAAGGGAACAAGGTTGTAAGGTCTCTGCATTGACTACAGTAGCATAAACTATGTTTAGTGTACAAAAAGGGAACAAGGTTGTAAGGCCTCTGCATTGACTACAGTAGCATAAACTATGTTTAGTGTACAAAAAGAGAACAAGGTTGTAAGGCCTCTGCATTGACAACAGTAGCATAAACTATGTTTAGTGTACAAAAAGGGAACAAGGTTGTAAGGCCTCTGCATTGACTACAGTAGCATAAACTATGTTTAGTGTACAACAAGGGAACAAGGTTGTAAGGCCTCTGCATTGACTACAGTAGCATAAACTATGTTTAGTGTACAAAAAGGGAACAAGGTTGTAAGGCCTCTGCATTGACTACAGTAGCATAAACTATGTTTAGTGTACAAAAAGGGAACAAGGTTGTAAGGCCTCTGCATTGACTACAGTAGCATAAACTGTTTAGTGTACAAAAAGGGAATAAGTTGTAAGGCCTCTGCATTGACTACAGTAGCATAAACTATGTTTAGTGTACATTAAGGTAATAAGGTTGTAAGGCCTCTGCATTGACAACAGTAGCATAAACTGTTAGTGTACAAAAAGGGAACAAGGTTGTAAGGCCTCTGCATTGACTACAGTAGCATAAACTTGTTTAGTGTACAAAAAGGGAACAAGGTTGTAAGGGCCTCTGCATTGACTACAGTAGCATAAACTATGTTTAGTGTACAAAAAGGGAACAAGGTTGTAAGGCCTCTGCATTGACTACAGTAGCATAAACTGTTTAGTGTACAAAAAGGAGAACAAGGTTGTAAGGCCTCTACATTGATTACAGTAGCATAAACTATATTTTGTGTACATTAAGGGAATAAGGTTGTAAGGCCTCTGCATTGACAACAGTATCATAAACTATTAGTGTACAAAAAGGGAATAAGGTTGTAAGGCCTCTGCATTGACTACAGTAACATAAACTATGTTTAGTGTACAAAAAGAGAACAAGATTGTAGGGCCTCTACATTGACTACAGTAGCATAAACTGTTAGTGTACAAAAAAGAGAATAAGGTTGTAAGGCCTCTGCATTGACTACAGTAGCATAAACTGTTTAGTGTAGAAAAAGGAGAACAAGGTTGTAAGGCCTCTGCATTGACTACAATAGCATAAACTATGTTTTGTGTACAAAAAGGGAACAAGGTTGTAAGGCCTCTGCATTGACTACAGTAGCATAAACTGTTTAGTGTAGAAAAAGGAGAACAAGGTTGTAAGGCCTCTACATTGATTACAGTAGCATAAACTATATTTTGTGTACATTAAGGGAATAAGGTTATAAGGCCTCTGCATTGACAACAGTATCATAAACTGTTAGTGTACAAAAAGGGAATAAGGTTGTAAGGCCTCTGCATTGACTACAGTAGCATAAACTGTTTAGTGTACAAAAAGGGAACAAGGTTGTAAGGCCTCTGCATTGACTACAATAGCATAAACTATGTTTTGTGTACAAAAAGGGAACAAGGTTGTAAGGCCTCTGCATTGACTACAGTAGCATAAACTGTTTAGTATAGAAAAAGGAGAACAAGGTTGTAAGGCCTCTACATTGATTACAGTAGCATAAACTATATTTTGTGTACATTAAGGGAATAAGGTTGTAAGGCCTCTGCATTGACAACATTATCATAAACTGTTAGTGTACAAAAAGGGAATAAGGTTGTAAGGCCTCTGCATTGACTACAGTAACATAAACTATGTTTAGTGTACAAAAAGAGAACAAGATTGTAGGGCCTCTACATTGACTACAGTAGCATAAACTGTTAGTGTACAAAAAAGAGAATAAGGTTGTAAGGCCTCTGCATTGACTACAGTAGCATAAACTATGTTTAGTGTACAATAAGAGAACAAGGTTGTAAGGCCTCTGCATTGACTACAGTAGCATAAACTGTTAGTGTACAAAAAGGGAGCAAGGTTGTAAGACCTCTGCATTGACTACAGTAGCATAAACTATGTTTAGTTTACAAAAAGGGAACAAGGTTGTAAGGCCTCTGCATTGACTACAGTAGCATAAACTGTTAGTGTACAAAAAGAGAATAAGGTTGTAAGGCCTCTGCATTGATTACAGTAGCATAAACTGTTTAGTGTACAAAAAGGGAACAAGGTTGTAGGGCCTTTGCATTGACTACAGTAGCATAAACTATGTTTAGTGTACAAAAAGGGAACAAGGTTGTAAGGCCTCTGCATTGACTACAGTAGCATAAACTGTTTAGTGTACAAAAAGGGAACAAGGTTGTAGGGCCTTTGCATTGACTACAGTAGCATAAACTATGTTCAGTGTACAAAAAAGGGAACAAGGTTGTAAGGCCTCTGCATTGACTACAGTAGCATAAACTATGTTTTGTGTACAAAAAGAGAACAAGGTTGTAAGGCCTCTGCATTGACAACAGTAGCATAAACTGTTAGTGTACACAAAGAGAATAAGGTTGTAAGGCCTCTGCATTGACTACAGTAGCATAAACTATGTTTAGTGTACAACAAGGGAACAAGGTTGTAAGGCCTCCGCATTGACTACAGTAGCATAAAATGTTTAGTGTACAAAAAGGGAATAAGGTTGTAAGGCCTCTGCATTGACTACAGTAGCATAAACTGTTTAGTGTACAAAAAAGGAACAAGGTTGTAAGGCCTCTGCATCGACTACAGTAGCATAAACTGTTTAGTGTACAAAAAGGGAATAATTTGTAAGGCCTCTGCATTGACTACAGTAGCATAAACTATGTTTAGTGTACAAAAGAGAACTAGGTTGTAAGGCCTCTGCATTGACAACAGTAGCATAAACTATGTTTAGTGTACAAAAAGGGAACAAGGTTGTAAGGTCTCTGCATTGACAACAGTAGCATAAACTATGTTTAGTGTACAAAAAGGGAACAAGGTTGTAGGGCTTCTGCATTGACTACAGGGAGTGCAAAATTATTAGGCAAGTTGTATTTTTGAGGATTAATTTTATTATTGATCAACAACCATGTTCTCAATGAACCCAAAAAACTCATTAATATCAAACCTGAATAGTTTTGGAAGTAGTTTTTAGTTTGTTTTTAGTTATAACTATTTTAGGGGGATATCTGTGTGTGCAGGTGACTATTACTGTGCATAATTATTAGGCAACTTAACAAAAAACAAATATATACCCATTTCAATTATTTATTTTTACCAGTGAAACCAATATAACATCTCAACATTCACAAATATACATTTCTGACATTCCAAAACAAAATCAAATCAGTGACCGATATAGCCACCTTTCTTTGCAAGGACACTCAAAAGCCTGCCATCCATGGATTCTGTCAGTGTTTTGATCTGTTCACCATCAACATTGCGTGCAGCAGCAACCACAGCCTCCCAGACACTGTTCAGAGAGGTGTACTGTTTTCCCTCCTTGTAAATCTCACATTTGATGATGGACCACAGGTTCTCAATGGGGTTCAGATCAGGTGAACAAGGAGGCCATGTCATTAGATTTTCTTCTTTTATACCCTTTCTTGCCAGCCACGCTGTGGAGTACTTGGACGCGTGTGATGGAGCATTGTCCTGCATGAAAATCATGTTTTTCTTGAAGGATGCAGACTTCTTCCTGTACCACTGCTTGAAGAAGGTGTCTTCCAGAAACTGGCAGTAGGACTGGGAGTTGAGCTTGACTCCATCCTCAACCCGAAAAGGCCCCACAAGCTCATCTTTGATGATACCAGCCCAAACCAGTACTCCACCTCCACCTTGCTGGCGTCTGAGTCAGACTGGAGCTCTCTGCCCTTTACCAATCCAGCCACGGGCCCATCCATCTGGCCCATCAAGACTCACTCTCATTTCATCAGTCCATAAAACCTTAGAAAAATCAGTCTTGAGATATTTCTTGGCCCAGTCTTGACGTTTCAGCTTGTGTGTCTTGTTCAGTGGTGGTCGTCTTTCAGCCTTTCTTACCTTGGCCATGTCTCTGAGTATTGCACACCTTGTGCTTTTGGGCACTCCAGTGATGTTGCAGCTCTGAAATATGGCCAAACTGGTGGCAAGTGGCATCTTGGCAGCTGCACGCTTGACTTTTCTCAGTTCATGGGCAGTTATTTTGCGCCTTGGTTTTTCCACATGCTTCTTGCGACCCTGTTGACTATTTTGAATGAAACGATTGATTGTTCGATGATCACGCTTCAGAAGCTTTGCAATTTTAAGAGTGCTGCATCCCTCTGCAAGATATCTCACTATTTTTGACTTTTCTGAGCCTGTCAAGTCCTTCTTTTGACCCATTTTGCCAAAGGAAAGGAAGTTGCCTAATAATTATGCACACCTGATATAGGGTGTTGATGTCATTAGACCACACCCCTTCTCATTACAGAGATGCACATCACCTAATATGCTTAATTGGTAGTAGGCTTTCGAGCCTATACAGCTTGGAGTAAGACAACATGCATAAAGAGGATGATGTGGTCAAAATACTCATTTGCCTAATAATTCTGCACTGCCTGTACAGTAACATAAACTATGTTTTGTGTACAAAAAGAGTACAAGATTGTAAGGCCTCTGCATTGACAACAGTAGCATAAACTATGTTCAGTGTACAAAAAGGGAACAAGGTTGTAAGGCCTCTGCATTGATTACAGTAGCATAAACTGTTTAGTGTACAAAAAGGGAACACGGTTGTAAGTCCTCTGCATTGACTACAGTAGCATAAACTGTTTAGTGTACACAAAGGGAATAAGGTTGTAAGGCCTCTGCATTGACTACAGTAGCATAAACTGTTTAGTGTACACAAAGGGAATAAGGTTGTAAGGCCTCTGCATTGACTACAGTAGCATAAACTGTTTCGTGTACAAAAAGGGAACAAGGTTGTAAGGCCTCTGCATTGACTACAGTAGCATAAACTGTTTCGTGTACAAAAAGGGAACAAGGTTGTAAGGCCTCTGCATTGACTACAGTAGCATAAATTATGTTTCATGTACAAAAAGGGAACAAGGTTGTAAGGCCTCTGCATTGATTACAGTAGCATAAACTGTTTAGTCTACAAAAAGGGAACAAGGTTGTAAGGCCTCTGCATTGACTACATTAGCATAAACTGTGTAGTGTACAAAAAGGGAACAAGGTTGTAAGTCCTCTGCATTGACTACAGTAGCATAAACTGTTTAGTGTACAAAAGGGAATAAGGTTGTAAGGCCTCTGCATTGACTACAGTAGCATAAACTGCTAGTGTACAAAAAGAGAATAAGGTTGTAAGGCCTCTGCATTGATTACAGTAGCATAAACTGTTTCGTGTACAGAAAGGGAACAAGGTTTTAAGGCCTCTGCATTGACTACAGTAGCATAAACTATGTTTAGTGTACAAAAAGGGAACAAGGTTGTAAGGCCTCTGCATTGACTACAGTAGCATAAACTGTTTAGTGTACAAAAAAGGGAACAAGGTTGTAGGGCCTTTGCATTGACTACAGTAGCATAAACTGTTTAGTGTACAAAAAGGGAACAAGGTTGTAAGGCCTCTGCATTGACTACAGTAGCATAAACTGTTTAGTGTACAAAAGGAGAACAAGGTTGTAAGGCCTCTGCATTGACTACAGTAGCATAAACTGTTTAGTGTACAAAAAGGGAATAAGGTTGTAAGGCCTCTGCATTGACTACAGTAGCATAAACTGTTAGTGTACAAAAAGAGAACAAAGTTGTAGGGCCTCTGCATTGACTACAGTAGCATAAACTGTTTAGTGTAGAAAAGGAGAACAAGGTTGTAAGGCCTCTGCATTGAAAACAGTAGCATAAACTGTTTAGTGTACAAAAAGGGAATAAGGTTGTAAGGCCTCTGCATTGACTACAGTAGCATAAACTGTTAGTGTACAAAAAGAGAACAAGGTTGTAGGGCCTCTGCGTTGACTACAGTAGCATAAACTATGTTTAGTGTACAAAAAGGGAACAAGGTTGTAGAGCCTCTGCGTTGACTACAGTAGCATAAACTATGTTTAGTGTACAAAAAGGGAACAAGGTTGTAAGGCCTCTGCATTGACTACAGTAGCATAAACTATTTTTTGTGTACAAAAAGGGACAAGGTTGTAAGGCCTCTGCATTGACTACAGTAGCATAAACTATGTTTTGTGTACAAAAAGGGAACAAGGTTGTAAGGCCTCTGCATTGACTACAGTAGCATAAACTGTTTAGTGTACAAAAAGGGAACAAGGTTGTAAGGCCTCTGCATTGACTACAGTAGCATAAACTATGTTTAGTGTACAAAAAGGGAACAAGGTTGTAAGGCCTCTGCATTGACTACAGTAGCATAAACTGTGTAAAAAAATATTATCCAATGCTCGTCCACGGTAAGAGATAGTCACTCAGAATCCAGAAGTAAAAATGATAAAAAATTATCTTTATTGTGAATACTCCAAGGGATAAAACATGTACAAAACGATCTCAGCTAAGAGAACAGTTAGTGAAGTCTGACCGGTTTCGGCTCAACATGGCTGATGTCATAGACACATAACAGGTGTTCAGAGAGAGCACCTAATATACCTGTTAACCACTCCCCAAATGGGAGTGGTATAAAAAACATGATTAAAAACAAACTGATTACTCAAAGCTATTGAGAAGAGGGATACAGAATGTATATATATATATATATACAAAAACTTACAATGGGTATTAGAAATATAGAACTAAGAACTTTAACAATAATGTAACTATAACAGATAAGCTAAATAGTCATAAGGTGATAATGAAAAAACACCATTTGGATTTAAAGCCTTACCATTGCCGCAACTGTCTTTCTTGGATACGCTACTATGCCTGCATGTTAAGACCAGTGCTGCAACTAAGGAGAAATACGCTGTTTTGTTTCTTGGGGACTGTATTTAAAACATATATATATCTTCTTTCTACAACACTGCATGTCGCGAAGGTGACAGCCTCCCTTAGCACACAGAATAATCCTGAACTTTGCTACGTTTGGCAACGTATGTTGCTCACTTTTTAGTAGCATAAACTGTTAGTGTACAAAAAGGGAGCAAGGTTGTAAGGCCTCTGCATTGACTACAGTAGCATAAACTATGTTTTGTGTACAAAAAGGGAACAAAGTTGTAAGGCCTCTGCATTGACTACAGTAGCATAAACTGTTAGTGTACAAAAAGGGAGCAAGGTTGTAAGGCCTCTGCATTGACTACAGTAGCATAAACTATGTTTAGTGTACAAAAAGGGAGCATGGTTGTAAGGCCTCTGCATTGACTACAGTAGCATAAACTATGTTTTGTGTACAAAAAGGGAACAAGGTTGTAAGGCCTCTGCATTGACTACAGTAGCATAAACTGTTTAGTGTACAAAAAGGGAACAAGGTTGTAAGGCCTCTGCATTGACTACAATAGCATAAACTATGTTTTGTGTACAAAAAGGGAACAAGGTTGTAAGGCCTCTGCATTGACTACAGTAGCATAAACTGTTTAGTGTAGAAAAAGGAGAACAAGGTTGTAAGGCCTCTACATTGATTACAGTAGCATAAACTATATTTTGTGTACATTAAGGGAATAAGGTTGTAAGGCCTCTGCATTGACAACAGTATCATAAACTGTTAGTGTACAAAAAGAGAATAAGGTTGTAAGGCCTCTGCATTGACTACAGTAGCATAAACTGTTTAGTGTACAAAAAGGGAATAAGGTTGTAAGGCCTCTGCATTGACTACAGTAACATAAACTATGTTTAGTGTATAAAAAGAGAACAAGATTGTAGGGCCTCTACATTGACTACAGTAGCATAAACTGTTAGTGTACAAAAAAGAGAATAAGGTTGTAAGGCCTCTGCATTGACTACAGTAGCATAAACTATGTTTAGTGTACAAAAAGAGAACAAGGTTGTAAGGCCTCTGCATTGACTACAGTAGCATAAACTGTTAGTGTACAAAAAGGGAGCAAGGTTGTAAGACCTCTGCACTGACTACAGTAGCATAAACTATGTTTAGTTTACAAAAAGGGAACAAGGTTGTAAGGCCTCTGCATTGACTACAGTAGCATAAACTGTTAGTGTACAAAAAGAGAACAAGGTTGTAAGACCTCTGCATTGACTACAGTAGCATAAACTATGTTTAGTGTACAAAAAGGGAACAAGGTTGTAAGGCCTCTGCATTGACTACAGTAGCATAAACTATGTTTAGTGTACAAAAAAGGGAACAAGGTTGTAGGGCCTCTGCATTGACTACAGTAGCATAAACTATGTTCAGTGTACAAAAAAGGGAACAAGGTTGTAAGGCCTCTGCATTGACTACAGTAGCATAAACTATGTTTTGTGTACAAAAAGAGAACAAGGTTGTAAGGCCTCTGCATTGACAACAGTAGCATAAACTGTTAGTGTACACAAAGAGAATAAGGTTGTAAGGCCTCTGCATTGACTACAGTAGCATAAACTATGTTTAGTGTACAACAAGGGAACAAGGTTGTAAGGCCTCCGCATTGACTACAGTAGCATAAAATGTTTAGTGTACAAAAAGGGAATAAGGTTGTAAGGCCTCTGCATTGACTACAGTAGCATAAACTGTTTAGTGTACAAAAAAGGAACAAGGTTGTAAGGCCTCTGCATTGACTACAGTAGCATAAACTGTTTAGTGTACAAAAAGGGAATAATTTGTAAGGCCTCTGCATTGACTACAGTAGCATAAACTATGTTTCGTGTACATTAAGGTAATAAGGTTGTAAGGCCTCTGCATTGACAACAGTAGCATAAACTGTTAGTGTACAAAAAGAGAATAAGGTTGTAAGGCCTCTGCATTGATTACAGTAGCATAAACTGTTTAGTGTACAAAAAGGGAACAAGGTTGTAGGGCCTTTGCATTGACTACAGTAGCATAAACTATGTTTAGTGTACAAAAAGGGAACAAGGTTGTAAGGCCTCTGCATTGACTACAGTAGCATAAACTGTTTAGTGTACAAAAAGGAGAACAAGGTTGTAAGGCCTCTACATTGATTACAGTAGCATAAACTATATTTTGTGTACATTAAGGGAATAAGGTTGTAAGGCCTCTGCATTGACAACAGTATCATAAACTATTAGTGTACAAAAAGGGAATAAGGTTGTAAGGCCTCTGCATTGACTACAGTAACATAAACTATGTTTAGTGTACAAAAAGAGAACAAGATTGTAGGGCCTCTACATTGACTACAGTAGCATAAACTGTTAGTGTACAAAAAAGAGAATAAGGTTGTAAGGCCTCTGCATTGACTACAGTAGCATAAACTGTTTAGTGTAGAAAAAGGAGAACAAGGTTGTAAGGCCTCTGCATTGACTACAATAGCATAAACTATGTTTTGTGTACAAAAAGGGAACAAGGTTGTAAGGCCTCTGCATTGACTACAGTAGCATAAACTGTTTAGTGTAGAAAAAGGAGAACAAGGTTGTAAGGCCTCTACATTGATTACAGTAGCATAAACTATATTTTGTGTACATTAAGGGAATAAGGTTATAAGGCCTCTGCATTGACAACAGTATCATAAACTGTTAGTGTACAAAAAGGGAATAAGGTTGTAAGGCCTCTGCATTGACTACAGTAGCATAAACTGTTTAGTGTACAAAAAGGGAACAAGGTTGTAAGGCCTCTGCATTGACTACAATAGCATAAACTATGTTTTGTGTACAAAAAGGGAACAAGGTTGTAAGGCCTCTGCATTGACTACAGTAGCATAAACTGTTTAGTATAGAAAAAGGAGAACAAGGTTGTAAGGCCTCTACATTGATTACAGTAGCATAAACTATATTTTGTGTACATTAAGGGAATAAGGTTGTAAGGCCTCTGCATTGACAACATTATCATAAACTGTTAGTGTACAAAAAGGGAATAAGGTTGTAAGGCCTCTGCATTGACTACAGTAACATAAACTATGTTTAGTGTACAAAAAGAGAACAAGATTGTAGGGCCTCTACATTGACTACAGTAGCATAAACTGTTAGTGTACAAAAAAGAGAATAAGGTTGTAAGGCCTCTGCATTGACTACAGTAGCATAAACTATGTTTAGTGTACAAAAAGAGAACAAGGTTGTAAGGCCTCTGCATTGACTACAGTAGCATAAACTGTTAGTGTACAAAAAGGGAGCAAGGTTGTAAGACCTCTGCATTGACTACAGTAGCATAAACTATGTTTAGTTTACAAAAAGGGAACAAGGTTGTAAGGCCTCTGCATTGACTACAGTAGCATAAACTGTTAGTGTACAAAAAGAGAATAAGGTTGTAAGGCCTCTGCATTGATTACAGTAGCATAAACTGTTTAGTGTACAAAAAGGGAACAAGGTTGTAGGGCCTTTGCATTGACTACAGTAGCATAAACTATGTTTAGTGTACAAAAAGGGAACAAGGTTGTAAGGCCTCTGCATTGACTACAGTAGCATAAACTGTTTAGTGTACAAAAAAGGGAACAAGGTTGTAGGGCCTTTGCATTGACTACAGTAGCATAAACTATGTTCAGTGTACAAAAAAGGGAACAAGGTTGTAAGGCCTCTGCATTGACTACAGTAGCATAAACTATGTTTTGTGTACAAAAAGAGAACAAGGTTGTAAGGCCTCTGCATTGACAACAGTAGCATAAACTGTTAGTGTACACAAAGAGAATAAGGTTGTAAGGCCTCTGCATTGACTACAGTAGCATAAACTATGTTTAGTGTACAACAAGGGAACAAGGTTGTAAGGCCTCCGCATTGACTACAGTAGCATAAAATGTTTAGTGTACAAAAAGGGAATAAGGTTGTAAGGCCTCTGCATTGACTACAGTAGCATAAACTGTTTAGTGTACAAAAAAGGAACAAGGTTGTAAGGCCTCTGCATCGACTACAGTAGCATAAACTGTTTAGTGTACAAAAAGGGAATAATTTGTAAGGCCTCTGCATTGACTACAGTAGCATAAACTATGTTTAGTGTACAAAAGAGAACTAGGATGTAAGGCCTCTGCATTGACAACAGTAGCATAAACTATGTTTAGTGTACAAAAAGGGAACAAGGTTGTAAGGTCTCTGCATTGACAACAGTAGCATAAACTATGTTTAGTGTACAAAAAGGGAACAAGGTTGTAGGGCTTCTGCATTGACTACAGGGAGTGCAAAATTATTAGGCAAGTTGTATTTTTGAGGATTAATTTTATTATTGATCAACAACCATGTTCTCAATGAACCCAAAAAACTCATTAATATCAAACCTGAATAGTTTTGGAAGTAGTTTTTAGTTTGTTTTTAGTTATAACTATTTTAGGGGGATATCTGTGTGTGCAGGTGACTATTACTGTGCATAATTATTAGGCAACTTAACAAAAAACAAATATATACCCATTTCAATTATTTATTTTTACCAGTGAAACCAATATAACATCTCAACATTCACAAATATACATTTCTGACATTCCAAAACAAAAACAAATCAGTGACCGATATAGCCACCTTTCTTTGCAAGGACACTCAAAAGCCTGCCATCCATGGATTCTGTCAGTGTTTTGATCTGTTCACCATCAACATTGCGTGCAGCAGCAACCACAGCCTCCCAGACACTGTTCAGAGAGGTGTACTGTTTTCCCTCCTTGTAAATCTCACATTTGATGATGGACCACAGGTTCTCAATGGGGTTCAGATCAGGTGAACAAGGAGGCCATGTCATTAGATTTTCTTCTTTTATACCCTTTCTTGCCAGCCACGCTGTGGAGTACTTGGACGCGTGTGATGGAGCATTGTCCTGCATGAAAATCATGTTTTTCTTGAAGGATGCAGACTTCTTCCTGTACCACTGCTTGAAGAAGGTGTCTTCCAGAAACTGGCAGTAGGACTGGGAGTTGAGCTTGACTCCATCCTCAACCCGAAAAGGCCCCACAAGCTCATCTTTGATGATACCAGCCCAAACCAGTACTCCACCTCCACCTTGCTGGCGTCTGAGTCAGACTGGAGCTCTCTGCCCTTTACCAATCCAGCCACGGGCCCATCCATCTGGCCCATCAAGACTCACTCTCATTTCATCAGTCCATAAAACCTTAGAAAAATCAGTCTTGAGATATTTCTTGGCCCAGTCTTGACGTTTCAGCTTGTGTGTCTTGTTCAGTGGTGGTCGTCTTTCAGCCTTTCTTACCTTGGCCATGTCTCTGAGTATTGCACACCTTGTGCTTTTGGGCACTCCAGTGATGTTGCAGCTCTGAAATATGGCCAAACTGGTGGCAAGTGGCATCTTGGCAGCTGCACGCTTGACTTTTCTCAGTTCATGGGCAGTTATTTTGCGCCTTGGTTTTTCCACATGCTTCTTGCGACCCTGTTGACTATTTTGAATGAAACGATTGATTGTTCGATGATCACGCTTCAGAAGCTTTGCAATTTTAAGAGTGCTGCATCCCTCTGCAAGATATCTCACTATTTTTGACTTTTCTGAGCCTGTCAAGTCCTTCTTTTGACCCATTTTGCCAAAGGAAAGGAAGTTGCCTAATAATTATGCACACCTGATATAGGGTGTTGATGTCATTAGACCACACCCCTTCTCATTACAGAGATGCACATCACCTAATATGCTTAATTGGTAGTAGGCTTTCGAGCCTATACAGCTTGGAGTAAGACAACATGCATAAAGAGGATGATGTGGTCAAAATACTCATTTGCCTAATAATTCTGCACTGCCTGTACAGTAACATAAACTATGTTTTGTGTACAAAAAGAGTACAAGATTGTAAGGCCTCTGCATTGACAACAGTAGCATAAACTATGTTCAGTGTACAAAAAGGGAACAAGGTTGTAAGGCCTCTGCATTGATTACAGTAGCATAAACTGTTTAGTGTACAAAAAGGGAACACGGTTGTAAGTCCTCTGCATTGACTACAGTAGCATAAACTGTTTAGTGTACACAAAGGGAATAAGGTTGTAAGGCCTCTGCATTGACTACAGTAGCATAAACTGTTTAGTGTACACAAAGGGAATAAGGTTGTAAGGCCTCTGCATTGACTACAGTAGCATAAACTGTTTCGTGTACAAAAAGGGAACAAGGTTGTAAGGCCTCTGCATTGACTACAGTAGCATAAACTGTTTCGTGTACAAAAAGGGAACAAGGTTGTAAGGCCTCTGCATTGACTACAGTAGCATAAATTATGTTTCATGTACAAAAAGGGAACAAGGTTGTAAGGCCTCTGCATTGATTACAGTAGCATAAACTGTTTAGTCTACAAAAAGGGAACAAGGTTGTAAGGCCTCTGCATTGACTACATTAGCATAAACTGTGTAGTGTACAAAAAGGGAACAAGGTTGTAAGTCCTCTGCATTGACTACAGTAGCATAAACTGTTTAGTGTACAAAAGGGAATAAGGTTGTAAGGCCTCTGCATTGACTACAGTAGCATAAACTGCTAGTGTACAAAAAGAGAATAAGGTTGTAAGGCCTCTGCATTGATTACAGTAGCATAAACTGTTTCGTGTACAGAAAGGGAACAAGGTTTTAAGGCCTCTGCATTGACTACAGTAGCATAAACTATGTTTAGTGTACAAAAAGGGAACAAGGTTGTAAGGCCTCTGCATTGACTACAGTAGCATAAACTATGTTTAGTGTACAAAAAGGGAACAAGGTTGTAAGGTCTCTGCATTGACTACAGTAGCATAAACTGTTTAGTGTACAAAAGGAGAACAAGGTTGTAAGGCCTCTGCATTGACTACAGTATCATAAACTGTTTAGTGTACAAAAAGGGAACAAGGTTGTAAGGCCTCTGCATTGACTACAGTAGCATAAACTATGTTTAGTGTACAAAAAGGGAACAAGGTTGTAAGGACTCTGCATTGACTACAGTAGCATAAACTGTTTAGTGTACAAAAGGAGAACAAGGTTGTAAGGCCTCTGCATTGACTACAGTATCATAAACTGTTTAGTGTACAAAAAGGGAACAAGGATGTAAGGCCTCTGCATTGACTACAGTAGCATAAACTGTTAGTGTACAAAAAGGGAACAAGGTTGTAAGGCCTCTGCATTGACTACAGTAGCATAAAAAGTTTCGTGTACAAAAAGGGAACAAGGTTGTAGGGCCTCTGCATTGACAACAGTAGCATAAACTGTTTAGTGTACAAAAAGGGAACAAGATTGTAGGGCCTCTGCATTGACAACAGTAGCATAAACTGTTTAGTGTACAAAAAGGGAGCAAGGTTGTAAGGCCTCTGCATTGACTACAGTAGCATAAACTGTTTAGTGTACAAAAAGGGAACAAGGTTGTAAGGCCTCTGCATTGACTACAGTAGCATAAACTGTTTAGTGTACAAAAAGGGAACAAGGTTGTAGGGCCTCTGCATTGACTACAGTAGCATAAACTGTTTAGTGTACAAAAAGAGACCAATATTGTAGGGCCTCTGCATTGACTACAGTAACATTAACTATGTTTAATGTACAGTACCTGTACTTTACAAGAATGTAAGAAGTAAGCTTTTAGAAAAAATGGAAATGTTAAAGCACAAACTAAGAGAACAGTGGGATAATGCAAATATGTATCACTCTTCTGATTGAGGAGATTCCCTTGTTTTAAAAAAAGAATGCAGTGTTGATTGTATAGATTGCCTTTTTCTTTCTTGGAGAATCTCAGAGTAAGGGCCAAGGGTTGACATTTTGCCCCTTTTCATTGTAGCACTTCACTGCCAGTCATGGTCAGTTTCACAGAGCTCATCAGTCAGGGTTTCCATGGCTGAAAGGATATGCTGAAGATCATTTGTTTTCATAGATTTTAGAGAAACTGCTTCCACTTCATCTTTTTCCTCCTTATTCTGCTTGCTTAGTTCTTCAGCCAATTCTTCCAAGTCTTAATTTTAAAGCTGCTGGTTATGGCTATCCAATAGCTCTGTTACATCATTAGTTGTAACCTCAGTCAACCCAGCTTCTTGTACCAGCCTACTTACACCTTCAACAATGTTTTCCAATGACTCTACTCTTGTTAAGTTTTGCATAAATTCTGGTAAAAGTTTGCGCCACACTCCATTTAAACATTTGTCTGTGACTTCCTCCCAAGCTGCCTTAATGTTATTAATGCCCTTCAAAATGTTGAATGAACACCAGTAATCTATGATAGTTGTATTGGATCTGTCCAAAACTCTCACCATTTCTGTGAACGTTTGGCAGAGGTAATAAGCTTTGAATGTTGCTATAACACCTTGGTCCATAGGTTGCAAAACTAATGTGGTGTTTGGTGGCATGTAAACAACATGGACATTCAGAGGTGTTCTAACTTCATCAATGTTTCCAGGATAGCCAGGGGCATTATCTAAGAGAAGAATATCTCGGCACTTGCTTCGACTTTTAAATCTCATGAACCATCCCTTACTACCTAAAAACCTATCATCACCACCTTCTTTTTTCTTAAGATCTTCAAAAATTGACTTTGTCTTGTCAGTAATAACAGCTTGATTCATTGGAATGTTTTTTTTATTTAAGTCATCAACCCACAGTGACAACAACAGCTCCATTTTTTCTAAAAGCTTACTTCTGGAGTATCTTACATGTGCTACGCTTACTGCCGTAGCATGTTTTATTGACTCTTTTATTCTATTTTCATTTTTTATTATGGTAGTCATAGTTGATGGAAGTAGTTTCATATCTCTACACACATTAGCACGTGTTTCACCAGCTTCCATTCTGCGAATAACCTCCATTTTCTTCTCCAATGTGATAGACCTGCGCTCCTTTTTAGGGACATTTTCACTCATCAAAGTGGTTTTATTTTGAGGCATGGCAGCTTTTACATAAACTGCCACTACTTTACATAAATGTTCCTGTCTTCTGTGTATTGTACACTGGATAAGATGTTTGTGGTGGACCAGAAAGTGCCCTGAAAATACATTTAAATAGAAAAAAAAATATTTTTAAATTGCTGCAAAGTAATATTTTTAATTGAAATATGGACACAAATAAAACCCTATGGGTGTGTTTGTGTGTGTTTGGGTGTGTGTGTGTTTGTGGGTGTGTATGGGGGTGTGTGTGTTTATGGGTGGGTGTATGTGCCTGTGTATATATGTATGTGTGTGTATATATGTATGTATGTGTGTGTGTGTGTGTGTATATATGTACAGTATTTGTGTGTGTATGTATGTGTGTGTGTATATCTGTGTGTATAATATATATGTCACTTTCCCTCTTTCTTTTACTAACTGCTGGTGACATCTCTCCTAATCCTGGTCCCCAACAACTGTCTAGCCATGCACCTCCATGTGTACTGTCCCATAGACTCAGAAAACAACTCTGCAAACCTTACTCACATTCCTCTTGCATCAAAAGCCACTACCCCTTTCACTTGTGCGCTGTTTGCAACAAGCTCACTTCTATACATGACCTCTTTATCTCCCGCTTCCTCAACCTTCTGGCCCTAACAGAAACCTGGCTCTCTCCTCTAGCTCTCTCCCCTAGACACAGCATCTACTGCTGCTCTGTCACATGGGGGTCTACACTTCAGCCACACTCATAGGTCTGGTAATAGACAAGGAGGTGGTGTAGGTATTTTACTGTCAACCAATACATCCCATCTCTTCCCTCATATTTCCCTCATTCGAAACCCACATGATTAGCTTATTCTCCCCTCTCTCTGTACGTGTTGCAGTCATATACCGACCCACTGGCTTCTTAACTCAATTTCTATATTACTTGACTGCCTGGCTACCTTATTTCCTTTCCTCAGACACCCCTGCCCTCATTTTTGGCGACTTCAACATCCCTCTTGACAATCCCACTGCCTCCTCTGCAAAACAACTTCTGCAACTCACTTCCTCTTTCGGTCTGTCACAATGGACTGATTCTCCCACTGACAAAGACGGTCACTCTCTTGACCTGATCTTTAGCTATCGATGCACTCTCTCAAACTTCACAAACTCCCCATTTCCTCTTTCTGACCACCATCTCCTTACTTGCAACATATCATCCCTCCCTACAACTCTCCCTCCTTCTACTCCCACCAAACTTCACAGAACCATTATATCATTAGATCAGCAACAGCTTGCTAATTCCCTCAAACTTATCATCCTTCTCCTCCTTTTTTTTCCCTGAATAATCTATCTGCCACTATAATTCCACCCTTGCTTCCGTCCTTGACAATCTGGTCCCTCTTACCATAGCTCGGAAAATACACACTCATACTCAGCCCTGGCATACTCCTCTAACACGGTACCTACGCAGATGTTCCCGTACTGCTGAACGGCACTGGAGAAAATCTCGGAGTTCAGCTGATTTTCTTCATTACAAATTTATCTTGAACTCGTACTATTCTGCCCTTAATCTCCATAAGCAACACTACTTCTCTACTCTTATCTCCAATCTTTCTTCAAACCCAAAATGTCTGTTCTCCACTTTCAATACTCTTCTCCACCCTCCCCCACCTCCTAATATAACGCTCAAGACTTTGCCAGCTACATCAATAACAAAATAGACTTCATCAGAAATGAGATCAGCTCTCAACATAATTCCATTCTCTCACCCTCTCAAATGCTCTCAATCAACCACAACCCACATAACCTTAAACTTAGCTCATTCTTCTCTGTTACTCAGGAAAAAGTTTCGGCATTTATACTGCGCTCTCACCTCACTACCTGTCCCCTTGACCCTATCCCCTCACAGCTACTCCCCTCCCTCTACTACCCTTACCCCTATAGTCACACCCATTCCAACCTCTCCCTCAGCACCGGTATATTTCCCTCATCGCTGAAACATGCACTGGTCACACCTATCCTCAAAAAACCTTCCCTTGATCCTACCTCCCCATTGAACTACCGCCCTATTTCCCTCCTCCCTCTTGCTCAAAGCTTCTTGAAAAACTTGTATATGCACGCCTGTCCCATTTCCTTATGTTAAACTCCCTTCTTGACCCACTGCAATCTGGATTTTGTCCCCATCACTCCACAGAGACAGCAATTGTTAAGGTTACCAATGACCTACTTACAACAAAATCAAAAGGCCACTCCTCTCTGCTTATACTCCTTGATCTGTCCGCACCCTTTGACACTGTTGACCACCCTCTTTTGCTCCAAACCCTACAATCCTTCGGCATCTGTGACACAGCCCTCTCGTGGCTCTCTTCCTACCTGTCAAACCCTACCTTTAGTGTAGCCTTCTCTGGGGCCTCCTCTGTCCCATTACCACTTTCTGTCGGAGTACCGCAAGGCTCTGTCCTCTGTCCCCTTCTCTTCTCAATCTACACGTCATCACTAGGTTCCCTAATAAAGTCCCACGGTTTCCAATATCATTTGTGTGCCGACGACACACAAATCTACTCTGCACCAGACCTATCTCCTTCCTTGCTAACCAGTGTCACTAACTGTCTTTCTCACATCTCTTCCTGGATGTCCTCTCACTACTTCAAGCTAAATATCTCCAAAACTGAGCTCCTCATTTTCCCCCTTCTTCCAAAATCTCCACCCACAATCTCTCTATAACTGTCGACAACTCCATCATTACCCCTACCCCGCATGCCCGATGTCTCGGGGTCACATTTGACTCAGATCTTTCTTTCACTCTTCACATTCAGTCCTTGGCTAAAGCCTGCCGCTTCCACCTTAAAAACATCTCTAAAATTAGACACTTCCTTACACAAGACACAACTAAGATTTTAATCCACTCTTTCATTCTTTCCCGCCATGATTACTGCAACTCTGTCCTCTCTGGTGTCCCCACCTGCCGCCTAGCTCCTTTACAATCCTTAATGAATACCTCTGCCAGACTCATCTTCCTTACACGTTGCTCTTCATCTGCTGCACCTCTTTGCCAATCCCTTCACTGGCTTCCTCTTGCCTCTAGGATTAAACACAAAATTCTTACTCTGACATATAAAGCCCTCAACTGTACTGCTCTCCCCTATACCTCAGACCTTGTCTACAGATACTCTCCCTCCCGTCCCCTTCGCTCTGCTCATGACCTCCTACTCTCCTCCTCCTCTCTGGTTACCTCATCGCTTTCCCGTTACAGGACTTCTCCAGACTGGCTCCCATCTTATGGAATTTCCTGCCTCGCTCCACAAGACTCTCCCCTAGTTTTGAAAGCTTCAAGCGCTCCCTAAAGACTCTACTGTTCAGGGATGCATACAACCTATACTAACCTTTCTTTATACCAGTTCTTCTTCTCCTCCATTGCTATCCCCTGAACCTCCTTAGCATGTAAGCCTAAGAGTCCAACTGTTTGTAGATCACCTTCTTAAGAGCTGACTACAACAGTGCAACTCTTGGCAGGGCCCTCTACCCATTTGATCCAGATAACTGTTTTGTTGTACTCTGCATTTGTTTATAGCGCTGCGGAATCTGTTGGCGCTCTACAAATAACCGATAATATATATATGGCAAGGATAGATTAAAAAGTATGTTACAGCGCATCTTCATTAGACCACTTTTTGATCAGGAATCAAAGTTCCTCTAGGGGGCTCTGAAGCAGGAAAAAAACACAGTGGTCAAACAGAGATCAAAAACTTTGCATGTGTAAGAAAAATAATTCGGTTTGTGACAAGGAATACTGTTATTTACACTCCTACAATCATAGGGTTTAAGATACAGGGTAAAATAGTCATAATAAACTTATCTCAAAATTTTGATAGTCCCACAATGTTCACATAGGATGTGTTCCAAGCAAGATGTGGTTTGTCAGTCTATTGCTTGCTCTTTATGTGACAGATGTTTCTTTTTCACTTTCTTTTCCCCTTTTAAAGCATGCACTAAGAAAATTAATGTGTTCAGAGCGCCTCAAATGGGCTAGGTGTTGTACAATGTGTAGAGTGTGTATTTAGAAATATTTTAATTGTAAATCTAGTACTTTACACAAGAGTAAAACATGCCACAGTTGGTACAGTGGTAATAAATGACAATAAAAACAATAAGATGTGGATCCACTCTTGTACAAATTAAATATTGAATATATCTATATGAAAACACTGAATATAAAATGATGCAGAGGCAATAATAATGGTAGCCCCAATAAAAATATGAGAAAGTTAAAATTCCAAACAATGTCTGAAAGAAATCAATCCAATGTGTGGATTAAAAAATACAGTAAATCAAATGAATGGATTGCTGATATCGACTAGGAGGAGGATACCGTAAGAGATATTGTGTACCAGTGTTGGTGGTGATAATGTGTATAAAAAAGGAGTGAAAATTTATCCTTAGTGATTGCAAATATAAAGAAAACAGACAGTGTCAACTTGCTTATTCAAAAGTGAAAAAAAATTACGTGAAAAATTGAAAAAATTACAAAGTCAAAAGTTAATAATGTGTAGAAAAGGAAACCTTATTTCTCTTGTTAAGTGTGTTCAGTCCACGGGTCATCCATTACTTATGGGATATATTCTCCTTCCCAACAGGAAGTTGCAAGAGGATCACCCAAGCAGAGCTGCTATATAGCTCCTCCCCTCACATGTCATATCCAGTCATTCTCTTGCAACCCTCAACAACGAAGGAGGTCGCGAGAGGAGCTGGAGTTTTTACTTAACTATTCTTCAATCAAAAGTTTGTTATTTTAAATGGCACCGGAGTGTGCTGTTTTTTCTATCTCAGGCAGTATTTGGAAGAAGAAACTGCCTGCGTTTTTTTCTATAATCTTAGCAGGCGTAACTAAGATCCACTGGCTGTTCTCGACATTCTGAGGAGTGGGGTAACTTCAGAAACTGGTAATAGCATGCGGGGTCCTCCGCAAATGAGGTATGTGCAGTACATTATTTTCTGGGAATGGAATTGACTAAGAAAATACTGCTGTTACCGTATGATGTAAGTACAGCCTTAAATGCAGTAACGTCTGGCAGAGAAATCAGGCTGATATTGTATGCGCAGTCGAGTTATTTTCTAGGGACTAGAATTTGACTGAGAAAATACTGTTAAAACTGAAATAATACTTAAGCCTTATCTGAAGTGGTAGCGACTGGTAGCAGGCTTAGTGATAACTTTGCATGACATTGGAAAATTTGTTTTTTAATAAAACGTTTACTGGCATGTTATTCGTTTTTGTGAGGTACTTTGGTGATAAATCTCTTTGGGCATGATTTTTTCCACATGGCTAACATATATTTTCTGCATGGAAACCATTACATCAGGGCTCCCACTGTTGTAATAGGAGTGGGAGGGACCTTGTTTAAGCGCCTTGTTGCGCAGTTAAAATTCTAGCACAGTCTTCCTGCTTCTTCCTCCTTGATCCAGGACGTCTCTAGAGAGCTCAGGGGTCTGCAAAATTCATTTTTGAGGGAGGTAATCAGTCACAGCAGATCTGTGACAGTGTGTTTGACTGTGATTAAAAGCGTTAAATCTTAATTGATATCCGTTTTATCCGTTTTGGGTATTGAGGGGTTAATCATCCTTTTGCTAATGGGTGCAATCCTCTGCTAATAATACACTTCTTGTTAAGAATTGTTTTAATTATATCTGTATTTTTGAAGCGCTGCAGCGTTTTTATATTGCTTGTAAACTTATTGAAAGTGATTTCCAAGCTTGCTAGTTTCATTGCTAAATATGTTTAAACATGTCTGATTCAGAGGAAACTGTTTGTTCATCATGTTCAAAAGCCAATGTGGAGCCCAATAGAACGATGTGTACCAATTGTATTGATATTGCTTTGAATAAAAGTCAATCTGTACCGATGGAGAAACTATCACCAGACAACGAGGGGGAAGTTATGCCGCCTAACTCTCCTCACGAGTCAGTACCTGCGTCTCCCGCTCTGGAGATGCGTAAGGTTGAGGCGCCAAGTACATCAAGGCCCTTACAAATCACTTTACATGATATGGCTAATGTTATGAAAGAAGTATTATACAATATGCCCGAATTCAGAGGCAAGCGCGATAGCTCTGGGTTAAGGACAGAGCACGCTGATGACACGAGAGCCATGTCTGATACTGCGTCACAATTTGCAGAACATGAGGACGGTGAGCTTCATTCTGTCGGTGACGGTTCTGATCCGGGGAGACCGGATTCAGAAATTTCTAATTTTAAATTTAAGCTTGAGAACCTCCGCGTGTTACTAGGGGAGGTGTTAGCGGCTCTGAATGATTGCGACGCGGTGGCAATCCCAGAGAAATTATGTAGGTTGGATAGATACTATGCGGTACCGGTGTGTACTGACGTTTTTCCTATACCAAAAAGGCTTACAGAAATTATTAGTAAGGAGTGGGATAGACCCGGTGTGCCTTTTTCCCCTCCTCCGATATTTAGAAAAATGTTCCCTATAGACGCCACCACACGAGACTTATGGCAAACGGTCCCTAAGGTGGAGGGAGCAGTTTCTACTTTAGCCAAGTGTACCACTATCCCGGTGGAGGATAGCTGTGCTTTCTCAGATCCAATGGATAAAAAATTAGAGGGTTACCTTAAGAAAATGTTTGTTCAACAAGGTTTTATATTACAGCCTCTTGCATGCATTGCGCCTGTCACGGCTGCAGCGGCGTTCTGGTTTGAGTCTCTGGAAGAGGCGATTCGCACAGAGCCATTGGATGAGGCTTTGAGAAAAGTTAGAACCCTTAAGCAAGCTAATGCGTTTGTTTCAGATGCCGTAGTACATTTAACCAAACTTACGGCTAAAAATTCCGGATTCGCCATGCAGAGCGCTCTGGCTTAAATCCTGGTCAGCGGATGTAACTTCCAAATCTAAGCTACTTAACATTCCTTTCAAAGGGCAGACCTTATTCGGGCCCGGCTTGAAGGAAATTATTGCTGACATTACGGGAGGTAAGGGCCACGCCCTTCCTCAGGACAGGGCCAAACCAAAGGCGAAACAGTCTAATTTTCGTGCCTTTCGTAACTTCAAGGCAGGAGCAGCATCAACTTCCTCCGCTCCAAAACAGGAAGGAACTACTGCTCGTTACAGACAGGGTTGGAAAAGCAACCAGTCATGGAACAAGAGCAAGCAGGCCAGAAAGCCTACTCCCGCCCCTAAGACAGCATGAAGACAGGGCCCCCTATCCAGAGACGGATTTAGTGGGGGGCAGACTTTCTCTCTTCGCCCAGGCTTGGGCAAGAGATGTGCAGGATCCCTGGACGTTGAAGATTATATCTCAGGGATACCTTCTGGATTTCAAAACCTCTCCTCCACAAGGGAGGTTCCATCTGTCGAGGTTATCAACAAACCTAGTAAAGAGAGAGGCATTTCTACAATGTGTACAAGACCTCTTAATTATGGGAGTGATCCACTCAGTTCCGCGATCGGAACAGGGACAAGGATTTTACTCAAATCTATTTGTGGTTCCCAAAAAAGAGGGAACTTTCAGACCAATCTTGGACTTAAAGATCTTAAACAAATTCCTAAGGGTACCATCGTTCAAGATGGAAACCATTCGAACCATCCTACCCATGATCCAAGAGGGTCAATATATGACCACAGTGGACTTAAAGGATGCTTAACTTCACATACCGATTCACAAAGATCATTATCGGTACCTAAGATTTGCCTTTCTAGACAGGCATTACCAGTTTGTAGCTCTTCCCTTTGGGTTAGCCACGGCCCAGAGAATTTTTACGAAGGTTCTGGGCTCACTTCTGGCGGTACTAAGACTACGAGGCATAGCGGTGGCTCCGTACCTAGACGACATTCTGATACAAGCGTCAAGTTTTCAGAATGCAAAGTCTCATACAGAGATAGTTCTAGCATTTCTGAGGTCGCATGGGTGGAAAGTGAACGTGGAAAAGAGTTCTCTGTTACCACTCACAAGGGTTCCTTTTCTAGGGACTCTTATAGATTCTGTAGAGATGAAGATTTACCTGACGGAGTCCAGGTTATCAAAGATTCTCAATGCTTGCCGTGTCCTTCATTCCATTCCAAGCCCATCAGTAGCTTAGTGCATGGAGGTAATCGGCTTAATGGTCGCGGCAATGGACATAGTGCCATTTGCGCGCCTGCATCTCAGACCGCTGCAACTATGCATGCTCAGTCAATGGAACGGGGATTACTCAGATCTGTCCCCTTTGCTAAATCTGGACCAGGAGACCAGAGATTCTCTTCTCTGGTGGTTGTCACCGGTTCATCTGTCCAAAGGAATGACCTTTCGCAGACCAGATTGGACGATTGTAAAAACGGATGCCAGCCTTCTAGGCTGGGGAGCAGTCTGGAATTCCCTGAAGGCTCAGGGATCGTGGACTCAGGAGGAGAAACTCCTTCCAATAAACATTCTAGAATTAAGAGCAATATTCAATGCTCTTCTAGCTTGGCCTCAGTTAGCAAAACTGAGGTTCATCAGATTTCAGTCGGACAATATCACGACTGTGGCTTACATCAATCATCAAGGGGGAACCAGGAGTTCCCTAGCGATGTTGGAGGTCTCGAAGATAATTCGCTGGGCCGAGTCTCACTCTTGTCACCTGTCAGCGATTTACATCCCAGGCGTGGAGAACTGGGAGGCGAATTTCCTAAGTCGCCAGACTTTTCATCCGGGAGAGTGGGAACTTCACCCGGAGATATTTGCTGAGCTGATTCGTCGTTGGGGCAAACCGGATCTGGATCTCATGGCATCTCGCCAGAACGCGAAGATTCCTTGTTACGGATCCAGGTCCAGGGACCCGGGAGCGGTGCTGGTAGATGCATTAGCAGCCCCTTGGGTTTTCAACATAGCTTATGTGTTTCCACCATTTCCGTTGCTACCTCGACTGATTACCAGGATCAAACAGGAGAGGGCATCGGTAATTCTGATAGCGCCTGCGTGGCCACGCAGGACCTGGTATGCAGACCTAGTGGACATGTCGTCCTGCCCACCATGGTCTCTACCTCTGAGGCAGGACCTTCTAATTCAGGGTCCTTTCAACCATCCAAACCTAATTTCTCTGAGGCTGACTGCCTGGAAATTGAACGCTTGATTCTATCAAAGTGTGGGTTTTCGGATTCGGTTATTGATACATTAATACAGGCTAGGAAACCTGTGACCAGAAAAATTTACCATAAGATATGGCGTAAATATTTATATTGGTGCGAATCCAAGAGTTACTCATGGAGTAAGGTTAGGATTCCTAGGATATTGGCTTTTCTACAAGAGGGTTTAGAAAAGGGTTTATCCGCTAGTTCGCTAAAGGGACAGATTTCCGCTCTGTCTATTCTTTTACACAAACGTCTGGCAGAGAATCCAGACGTCCAGGCTTTTTGTCAGGCTTTGGCTAGAATTAAGCCTGTGTTTAAAGCTGTTGCTCCTCCGTGGAGCTTAAACTTGGTTCTTAAAGTTCTTCAGGGTTTTCCGTTTGAACCCCTTCATTCCATTGATATTAAGCTTTTATCTTGGAAAGTTTTGTTTTTGATGGCTATTTCCTCGGCTCGAAGAGTCTCTGAGTTATCTGCCTTACATTGTGATTCTCCTTATCTGATCTTTCATTCAGACAAGGTAGTACTGCGTACTAAACCTGGGTTTTTACCTAAGGTTGTTTCTAACAGGAATATCAATCAAGAGATTGTTGTTCCATCATTATGTCCTAATCCTTCTTCAAAGAAGGAACGTCTTTTGCATAATCTAGACGTGGTCCGTGCTATGAAGTTCTACTTACAGGCAACTAAAGATTTTAGACAAACTTCTTCTCTGTTTGTCGTTTACTCTGGACAGAGGAGAGGTCAAAAGGCTTCGGCTACCTCTCTCTCTTTTTGGCTTCGTAGCATAATACGTTTAGCCTATGAGACTGCTGGACAGCAGCCTCCTGAAAGAATTACAGCTCATTCCATTAGAGCTGTGGCTTCCACCTGGGCCTTTAAGAATGAGGCCTCTGTTGAACAGATTTGCAAGGCTGCAACTTGGTCTTCACTTCATACTTTTTCCAAATTTTACAAATTTGACACTTTCGCTTCTTCGGAGGCTGGTTTTGGGAGAAAGGTTCTACAGGCAGTGGTTCCTTCTGTTTAATGTTCCTGCCTTGTCCCTCCCATCATCCGTGTACTTAGCTTTGGTATTGGTATCCCATAAGTAATGGATGACCCGTGGACTGAACACACTTAACAAGAGAAAACATAATTTATTTCTCTTGTAGTGTGTTCAGTCCACGGCCCGCCCTGTCTTTTTAAGGCAGGTTCTAAATTTTAAAATTATAACTCCAGTCTCCACTGCACTTTATAGTTTCTCCTTTTCTCGTCTTGTTTCGGTCGAATGACTGGATATGACATGTGAGGGGAGGAGCTATATAGCAGCTCTGCTTGGGTGATCCTCTTGCAACTTCCTGTTGGGAAGGAGAATATATCCCATAAGTAATGGATGACCCGTGGACTGAACACACTACAAGAGAAATAAATTTATCAGGTAAGCATAAATTATGTTTTTCCTAGTGGTGAGAGTCCGTCTGAGGTTCCTGATGGTGAGAATAAAGTCAACGGTCTTTTAGGTCAAACCCAATTAATGGGCTAGTGATCCTGTTCCTGATGGTGAGAACCTTTGGTGGTTGGGAGAAAATCCAATCCAAATTTATTTATTTTTTTAAATCATAAATTAAACCTAAAGGCAAATAAAAACAACAATAGTGTAGATGGTACTAAAAACTTATATAAAATCAGAATAGTGCTTACCAGCTGTGGTCAACGCGTTTCGGCCTCCTCTAGGCCTTTCTCAAGACTGCCAGCTGGTTGTCAAAAGTGTCCCTTTTACCAATTACAATATCAAGTTTTTGCATCAATATATTCAATATACAACTATGGATACGAATATGGTCAGTGCTCCTTAAAATACCGTTATGAATTGATAATGATTCATGCTTTTCTTATATAAGAAATTAAATTGGGATATATTGCAAAAGCCAAAATAACTTATCTAAGTATCTTTGTTTTTAAAAAAAACATTTCCTCAAATATTCTAGATCAACCAGCAATAGACTAATGATAATGTACATTATGCTATCATTCAGAAAAATTTGCACCTGATAAACTTCAAAATCTAGCAAACACAGCGCTAGAAGAGAATATTCCCCAGTTTGCATGATAAACTCGTGACAAGTTGTTTGATTTCATTACCACCCAACATTATATATACAAACATTATGTTAGGTTCAATAAATTATCTGTAGTTAGTAGACAAGCCATTGTAGTTTATTAATGTTGATTTAAACACTTCTAGACCTATCAGCAAAGGAATCCTGATAAGGTATACTACATTACAGTTTGAAAAAACTTTACCCCAAAAAATTTTTTTTTTACATCTGATAAATCTCATATTATAGTGAACATAAAAGAATAACATATGTTTTTTCCAGCTTGCGCAAAATACATTTGAAGTCACTCGTTCTCACTATCTATTAAATATTATATGCTCAATTTACACATGATGAAAAACCTACATTAACGAGACAAGCTATTCAGTATCAAAGGAGCCAATCGATTCTATATATATAAACATTTGGACCAGAATAACTCGCATTTGTTAAAGGTCAATTTCTATTGAATACAGTTCTAAAGGATAGTATCTGTTTTCCTAGCCGACGTGACAAAAGATTTACAAGTCACTTGATTCCACTACCTCTAAACATAACGCTATGCCCAATGAAATACCTAGAATAACGAGAGAAACTAAAATCAACCAATAGGAATACCACAAAAAACACATGGCTACTCTAGGAATGTACACAAACCACAACCAATCAAAGCAAAGCGGATATGACGTCACACAAAAACGGCGATAACATAGATAGGATAGATCACCGCAATACACTGTTATTATGTGACCATTGACTACCAGGGTGAACTCTACTATGAGTAATTAATAGAAAAGGAGCCGCTTTAATATATATATATATATTTTTGGGGTAAAGTTTTTTCAAAAGAAAAAAAAATTAACTCTATTACATACCCTACATCACTTCCGGTTTTTAGCCACGCCCCCAAACATACTTTTTGGCGCAAAACTTTTCACTACAAAAGGGACACTTTTGACAGCCAGCTGGCAGTCTTGAGAAAGGCCTAGAGGAGGCCGAAATGTGTTGACCACAGCTGGTAAGCACTATTCTGATTTTATATAAGTATTTAGTACCATCTACACTATTGTTGTTTTTATTTGCCTTTAGGTTTAATTTATGATTTTTAAAAAAAAAATTTTAAAAATTTGGATTGGATTTTCTCCCAACCACCAAAGGTTCTCACCATCAGGAACACTAGCCCATTAATTGGGTTTGACCTAAAAGACCGTTGACTTTATTCTCACCATCAGGAACCTCAGACAGACTCTCACCACTAGGAAAATGTTTCCTTTTCTACACATTATTAACTTTTTAATTTTATTTGGATCTTGACATTTAGCCTTTTTTAGGATTTTGTTTGTTGGATTACAATCACTGACTGTTCTCTTTTTTCCTTTTTTGACTTTGTTCTCTTTTTCATTTTTTGAGCAGCATTTTTTCATTTGTAATTTTTTCAATTTTTCACATCGTTTTTTTCACTTTTGAATAAGCAAGTTGACACTGTCTGTTTTCTTTATATTTGCAATCACTAAGGATAATTTTTCACTCCCTTTTTTATACACATTATCACCACCAACACTGGTACATAATATCTCTTACGGTATCCTCTTCCTAGTCGATATCAGCAATCCATTCATTTGATTTACTGTATTTTTTAATCCACACATTGGATTGATTTCTTTCAGACATTGTTTGGAATTTTAACTTTCTCATATTTTTATTGGGGCTACCATTAGTATTGCCTCTGCATCATTTTATATTCAGTGTTTTTATATAGATATATTCAATATTTAATTTGTACAAGAGTGGATCGACATCTTATTGTTTTTATTGTCATTTATTACCACTGTACCCACTGTGGCATGTTTTATTCTTGTGTAAAGTACTAGATTTACAATTAAAATATTTCTAAATACACACTCTACACATTGTACAACACCTAGCCCATTTGAAGCGCTCTGAACACATTTATTTTCTTAGTACATTTTCCAAGCTAGCTAGTTAGCCCACTGTTCAGAGCTATAGGTGCTCGTCTTTGGCGCTATACCCCATCAAAATCCCCTTTTAAAGCATGCACCAAATGAATGCTGCTCCTCTCCACCAATTCACAAAATGGTACAATGGATCCTAGACCTAGAAAACAGAGGGCACTTCTTGTGCATATCAGTAGTAAAATTGCAGTCAAGAGGTTTAGAAACACAGGGTACTCACATGGCGCTTGTTGTGCATATCAGTAATAAAATTGCAGTCAAGAGGTTTAGAAACGCACACAGGGCGCTTCTTGTGCATATCAGTAATAAAATTGCAGTCAAGAGGTTTAGAAACGCACACAGGGCGCTTCTTGTGCATATCAGTAATAAAATTGCAGTCAAGAGGTTTAGAAACGCAGGGTACTCACAGGGCGCTTCTTGTGCATATCAGTAGTAAAATTGCAATCAAGAGGTATAGAAACACAGGGTACTTGTAATGTGTAGGAGCACTCTATTGTGCTGATGGGATCGTTCTGGAGACTCAGTGCTCCAGCTCACTGAGTCATGGCTGACAGCTCTCTCCAAAAGGTCAGGCAGACGAAGTTCAAATAAAAACCTTTAAAAAGTGCATAAATACAAGGGGTTAAAGCAAACATTCAACAAACACGCGTTTCACCACTATGAAAGCAGTGGTTATGCCCGATGAAACTGCTTTGATAGCGGAGAAACCCCTTGTATTTATGCACTCTTTAAAGGTTTTTATTAAATATATGGTTTTTATTATATCTTAACCTTGAACTTCATCTGCCTGACCTTTTTGGAGAGCACTGAGAGTCTCCAGAACGCTCCCATCAGCACAATAAGAGTGCTGCTACACATTGTGAGTACCCTGGGTTTCTAAACCTTTTGACTGCACTTTTATTACTGATGTGCACAAGAAGCACCCTCTGTTTTCTATGTCTAAGATCTTCATTAGAAGTGATTAATTAATGTCCTTGTAAAATACAACTTAGATTCCAGACATGAATTAAAAACATTTACAGTTTGCCTTTACTTTAATTGCTAGTTTTTATTTGATTTTTTGCTAATAATAGGATGGTGGTCTGTCATATATTTTGTATAAGTGATTAATATACTTTGTTAATTTGTGCAGTATTTGGATCTGCTATCTTTTGTATGTTTGCTATAAAATAAAACAATATTTCTTAATGTCCAGTAAACTGTCCTTAAAGAGATATGAAATCCAATTTTTTTCTTTTATGATTCAGATAGAGCAGCAATTAAGCAACTTTATAATTTTCTCCTATTTTCTTTTTTTCTTTGTTCTCTTGGTATCTTATTTGAAAAAGCAGGACCCTGGATAGTGCTTGCTGATTGGTGGCTAATTTTAGCCACCAATCAGCAAACGCTACCCAGGTGCCGAATTAAGCTTTGCCTTTCTGCTTTTCAAATAAAGATACATAGAAAACAAAGATAAATTAATAATAGGAGTAAATGAAAAAGTTGCTGAAAAATGTATGCTCTATCTGAATCATGGAAGAAAAAATGTGTGCTTCATATTCATTTAAGCCTCAGCATGGAGCTGGGGAAAGGTATAGGGGGCATAGCCTGCCCCTTACTCTTGTGGTAGACACTCTTGCAGAGCAGTTAAAATGTCCTCAATATGTAATTGTGTCATTAATAAATAACATTACTCCCTTTGTATTTCTTATGAACAGGTGAATTTACAAACTGCAGTAATCCTAGTGATGGTGAAAGTACAAATACTTGCGTCAATATTCTACAAAATCAAACAAATGACGGGAGAAATGTATGTTCTGAATGCGGGAAATGTTTTTCCACTGAAACATTTCTTTCTAACCATATGAAAAGTCATACTGGAAAAAAATCACTTTCATGTTCTGAATGTGGGAAATGTTTTGTTGACAATTCAACACGGATCACTCATGAGAAAATTCATACAGGAGAAAAACCATTTTCATGTTCTGAATGTGGAAAATGTTTTATTAAGAAAACACAGCTCATGTCTCATCAGAAAATTCATACAGGAGAAAAACCATTTTCGTGTTCTGAATGTGGGAAATGTTTTGCTTGGAATTCAAATCTCACGTCTCACCAGAAAATTCATACAGGAGAGAAAGCATTTTCATGTTCTGAATGTGGGAAATGTTTTACTCAGAAGGCAGGTCTCATGTCTCACCAGAAAACTCATACAGGAGAGAAAACATTTTCATGTTCTGAATGTGGGAAATGTTTTGCTAATGAATTATATCTTAGTACTCATAAAAAAATTCATACAGTAGAGAAAGCATTTTCATGTCCTGTATGTGGGAAATGTTTTAAACGGATATCAGCTCTTACTAAACATCAGAAATATCATACAGGAGAGAAACCATTTTCATGTTCTGTATGTGGCAAATGTTTTATTGATAAATCAATTCTTAAAAGGCATCAGACAATTCATACAGGGAAAAAATGATTTCTGTGGTATGGATGTGGAAAATATTTTATCCAGAAATCAAAACTAATTACACATCAGAACATTCATATTAAAGGAAATCATGGAGATCAGAGTTTAACATCTTAAAGAGACAGTGTACACTAATATTTTCTCCCCTTTAATATTTTCCCTATTATCCATTTACCTACTGGAGTATATTCAATTTTGTACAAATAGTTTTTCCATCTTCCCACCTATACTAAACTTAAGTCCTGGTTACAAAACAAGTAAACAAAATGGTTCATATAAAATAATGCTCCTAGTTGTTGTCTGTGCCAGAAAGATTCTAACATATGTATTCTCTAAGTTCTGGCCTTTGAATAAACAGTAAAAATAAAAAGATAAGGACTTTATCAAATAAATAGACATAAGATAATGAGGTCTGCTTTCCCTGTTAATTGAACTCATTTCATTGTGTTGTGGTTTCAATTAGCAGAAGCAGCAATTTTAAGTACAGAATTCTATCCTAAAGTTGTAATTTCCCATACAATTTAAACTCTGCAGCTATTATACATATTATAAACACATTTACCAGAAACCAATTTTACCGTACACTGTCCCATTAAGTGAGTAGAGTGACATAGCCTCATCATTCATTCAATGTTTAGAGAGCTTATGAAGACTACATGTTGTCCTCTGGGGGGTGCACATTTAATGCTGTTTGAACCCCCCCTTTCTGAATCTCAAGTGATTACAAGGTGGCCCAGTGTGTTTGTCATTCCTGGGGAGATCAGAGGTCCATATAAAGGTTTGAATAACCAAGTAAACACCTGCTGTAAGTAAAATGCATTTATTTGAGTAGAGATTCATGGGATGGAGCCCCTATGTTTAAACCAAAAGACTCTTTATATATTGATAAACCCTTATTTAAAATGTAGGTATTAGGTGTATTTTAATAAGGTGATCACTGAAGTAGCAGCATTTCCCTAGATGAAATTTCCATTGATTAGGTGTACAGGGTGAGTGTTAACATCAGAAGTGGAAAAGGTTTACAGAAGCCCTTGGGGTAGATTTATTAAGAGGCGAGTAGACATGGTTCGCTGTAGGGAATCATGTCCGCTCACCCTCGCCAAATACAACAGCATTTCTAGTGAAAATGCTTGTGCAATGCTGCCCCCTCCTGCTTATTCGCTAGCAGAGGGCGTCCATTATCGGGATGATTGCATTCCGCCACCTAAAATGCAGTGGAGAAGTTGAGGAGCAGCGGTCTCACAAATGCTGCTTCTTAACTTCCGTTTCAGGCGAGCTTGAAACTTCAGGCGTAGAAAGCAGCATCCGCTGCTTGATAAATCTACCCCCTTGTGTGGATAGGACGGCTCCTGTATCTACATAAAAAGTGCTGAAATATAGCAAAATATATTGCTTTACTTTTGATCTCCAATTGATAATTTCTTTTGTATTTTTTTATAATCTTGTTTACTGAAATTGTAATATAAATGTTTTTTGTCGCACCTTTTGTATATTTCTCATGTCATATTTACATAAAATAAAGGTATATAATCTGCTACGTCTGAAGGAAAAAAAACAACTATCATTTGTGTGGGTTTTTCACACAAAAAATACTTCAGCGGTTAAGGGGTTAAATAGATGTTAAACACTTTTAGAATCTAATACAAATGTTTTATTATGTGTATTAAAACTGTCAAAGATAAGAGAGGTCACAATACTGCATAAAAAAGCCCCAGACTGTCTGCCAGTACCTAAGATGGTGGGGGGGAGAGAGAGCTGTTTTGTAATGTAGGGATTACCCCTGTGATCCATCCCATACGATTTACCATTTAACTAATTAACCCCTTCACTGCTGGAAATTTCAGCTGCAATTAGCGGCCTTCTAATTACCATAAACCAACAGCAAAGCCATATATATGTGCTACTTCTAAACAAAGAGATCCCAGAGAAGCTTTTACAACCATTTGTGTCATGATTGCACAAGTGACATGTAAATAATTTCATCAAGAACCACACAGTATTTTTTAGACAAAATTTAAACCGGTTTTTAAGAGATAGAGAAGGATTTTTATTCAGAAGACAAATCAAGTTAAATGTATTCTTAAATAGAAAGTAAGGTGTAGCATTGGCAAATATTAAAGCTTCAACTTAGTAGACAGTCCGCTATAGTCTACTCATAAAGAGAGCTCTTTAAAGGTTCGTAACAACAGCTGGGATAAAGTTAGTAAAATGCATGCTTAATAAACATCCAGTGATAAATTATTAGAAGCCAGACTCCTTGAAATGCAAAGTTAACAAAGCCAAGTCTTTGACACCAAAAGAATCTCAAGCATGAGATATTATATTCACAGCCGTTATTATGAAACTTTCCA
Organism: Bombina bombina; assembly: GCF_027579735.1. Taxonomy (NCBI): domain Eukaryota; kingdom Metazoa; phylum Chordata; class Amphibia; order Anura; family Bombinatoridae; genus Bombina; species Bombina bombina. Next base: position 456,640,013 of record NC_069505.1, on the reverse strand, counting down.
TGTGTTTAGAGTTGGAATAACGAGTATGCACACAACACACTGCAGAGATTATACACCAGACAGACGAGTGTTACCTTCACAACTCGGCATAAAAGGCTTCCTCCTTTGTAACCACCAGAGTTGAACAATTATTGTATTATACCTTTTTTTTTATGCCGCCACTCTCACTGACCAGTTTGAAATACTTGCATTAAATCACCGCTCTCAAGGTCCCCAGTTCCTTTGTTTAATTGCAATGGTCTACAATCAACTTTCTACCAGTCAGCTGATATTTCGGCTGATTTTCCAAATGTGTCACAAAGGATGTCACAAAAATGCTGGGTTGTGTCAGAGTTATAATCCAAAATGCTGAAGCGTGTTTCACCCATGATCCTTTGCAACGAGGGCTTCTTCGGTGTTAAAGTTAATTGGATCTGTTGTCCTATTTAACATACAGGCCCGACCCTCTTAATGAGAACACTGCTGCTTAAGATGGACCTAAGGGAATTCTCTTTAACTATGCTTAACCACATCAATTAGATACCCCTTACATTCAATGTTCACACGCTATATGTTTAGGGGTATTTTTAGTCTTGGTGACCATGACTTTTATGGCAAACCATACAGAAATATTTGCAACAATAAATTCTTATACTGTTTCTTATACATAATTTAAAGGGACAATACACCAGAATTTTTATTGTTTAAAAAATAGATAATTCCTTTATTACCCATTTTCCAGTTTTGCACAACCAACACAGTTATAATAATACACTTTTTACCTCTGTGATTATCTTGTATCTAAGCCTCTGCAAACTGCCCCCTTATTTTAGTTCTTTTGACAGACGTCCATTTTAGCCAGTCAGAGCTGGCTCACCTGAACTCCCCGTGCGTGAGCACAGTGTTATCTATATGAGACACATAAACTAACATCCTCTAGTGGTGAAAAACTGTCAAAATACCCTGAGAGAAGAGGCGGCCTTCAAGGGTTTAGAAATTAGCATATGAATCTCCTAGGTTTAGCTTTCAACTAAGAATACCAAGAGAACAAAGAAAAATTGGTGATAAAAGTAAATTGGAAAATTGTTTAAAATTACATTCTCTATCTGAATCATGAAAGTTTATTTTGGATTAGACTGTCCCTTTAATCAAAGAACGGATTGATTTGTTTATTATATACATTTTGTATTTGGACTTCACTAATTTCTAAAGTACCTATACATTTTCAAAAACACCAAATTTACACTATTTTAAAAAGCCTCTTTCTTTCTTAAGACACGGTGAGTCCACGGAATCATCAATTACTGTTGGGAATATCATTACTGGCCAGCAGGAGGAGGCAAAAAGCACCACAGCAGAGCTGTTAAGTATCACTTCCCTTCCCACAACCCCCAGTCATTCTCTTTGCCTCTAGTGCAAGGAGGAGGTGAAGTAATTAGGTGTCTGATTATGATTCTTCTATCAAGATTTTTTTATTTTGAAGCCAGGCCAGAACTGCTCTGATCTTCCATCACAATTTGGGTATAGCTGTACTCCATGTTAGTCTCTTCAGCAGGGATGTGGTAGCTTTAAAGCAGTTAGGAACTTGTAAAGTGGGCTTTGCTGCGTTTTCCTAACAGATTGCTGCCCTATGTCAGAATACCAGAGTAGGCTTACTGTTCATTCTTTTTTTTCACAGGTCTCTGTGAGAAGTGGCATCCTCTCATGCTTTGTGAGTCGTCCTGCCAGACGGCTAGAATTCAAGTAAGTGCCTTTTCGTCTTCTGGGGCTGAGAGACTGGCACTAATAAGGGTTGAAAGTAGCTTCCTCTCTGCAACTTATATGGGACAAATATCTCCTTTAGAAGGATATTTGAGGCAGTGTGCAGGCACTTTTTGGTGACAGGAGACTAGGGGTTAATATAGAATCCCCTGTATTTATATTTGGGCTCATATGTATCATGTTAAAGGCTCCTATGGGGTTAATGACCCTTCTAACTAGTTTTTATTATCATTCCGTTTAAGCTTGTGTACCTTTTTAATCTCAGTAGCGCAGTAATAAGCGTACCTGTGCGCCTCAATCTTTATTAGAGAGGACGCCATTGCAGTGTCTTTTAGAGCCTCCTTTGTCTTTGGACAGAGTAGCGTGTCTGAACGCTTGAATTGCGCTCAATGTTGGGGCAAGGAATATTGATTTGTGTTTTTTTCAGTGTCTCTTCGTTTTATTAGAGATATCGATTATAACTTTAGCTGATTTAATAAAGCACATTGCTAGAAAATGTGTCCGCCTCCTTCACTGTGAGGGAGATGCGGTGCCATGTTAATTCCTCTCCGGGTCTTGTGATCCTGGAACTCAGTATACTTCGGTTGAGAACGGAGTTGTTTTGCCACTTCTCAGTCCGTCTCTGTGATATAGAACAGTCCTGTGTTTGAGTATTATGTTTGGAAACGTTTTTAGAAAGAGTTTATAGGGAACGTTTTTCTATTGATTAAAAACGATTGGGAGCATAAATTATTATTTAATATCCCCCTCTCCCTGATACTATTCTACAGGGAGTGCAGAATTATTAGGCAAGTTGTATTGTTGAGGATTAATTTTATTATTGAACAACAACCATGTTCTCAATGAACCCAAAAAACTCATTAATATCAAAGCTGAATAGTTTTCGAAGTAGTTTTTAGATTGTTTTTAGTTATAGCTATTTTAGGGGGATATCTGTGTGTGCAGGTGACTATTGTATGTAATAGGTGACTATTACTGTGCATAATTATTAGGCAACTTAACAAAAAACAAATATATACCCATTTCAATTATTTATTTTTACCAGTGAAACCAATATAACATCTCAACATTCACAAATATACATTTCTGACATTCAAAAACAAAAACAAATCAGTGACCAATATAGCCACCTTTCTTTGCAAGGACACTCAAAAGCCTGCCATCCATGGATTCTGTCAGTGTTTTGATCTGTTCACCATCAACATTGCGTGCAGCAGCAACCACAGCCTCCCAGACACTGTTCAGAGAGGTGTACTGTTTTCCCTCCTTGTAAATCTCACATTTGATGATGGACCACAGGTTCTCAATGGGGTTCAGATCAGGTGAACAAGGAGGCCATGTCATTAGATTTTCTTCTTTTATACCCTTTCTTGCCAGCCACGCTGTGGAGTACTTGGACGCGTGTGATGGAGCATTGTCCTGCATGAAAATCATGTTTTTCTTGAAGGATGCAGACTTCTTCCTGTACCACTGCTTGAAGAAGGTGTCTTCCAGAAACTGGCAGTAGGACTGGGAGTTGAGCTTGACTCCATCCTCAACCCGAAAAGGCCCCACAAGCTCATCTTTGATGATACCAGCCCAAACCAGTACTCCACCTCCACCTTGCTGGCGTCTGAGTCGGACTGGAGCTCTCTGCCCTTTACCAATCCAGCCACGGGCCCATCCATCTGGCCCATCAAGACTCACTCTCATTTCATCAGTCCATAAAACCTTAGAAAAATCAGTCTTGAGATATTTCTTGGCCCAGTCTTGACATTTCAGCTTGTGTGTCTTGTTCAGTGGTGGTCGTCTTTCAGCCTTTCTTACCTTGGCCATGTCTCTGAGTATTGCACACCTTGTGCTTTTGGGCACTCCAGTGATGTTGCAGCTCTGAAATATGGCCAAGCTGGTGGCAAGTGGCATCTTGGCAGCTGCACGCTTGACTTTTCTCAGTTCATGGGCAGTTATTTTGCGCCTTGGTTTTTCCACACGCTTCTTGCGACCCTGTTGACTATTTTGAATGAAACTCTTGATAGTTCGATGATCACGCTTCAGAAGCTTTGCAATTTTAAGAGTGCTGCATCCCTCTGCAAGATATCTCACTATTTTTGACTTTTCTGAGCCTGTCAAGTCCTTCTTTTGACCCATTTTGCCAAAGGAAAGGAAGTTGCCTAATAATTATGCACACCTGATATAGGGTGTTGATGTAATTAGACCACACCCCTTCTCATTACAGAGATGCACATCACCTAATATGCTTAATTGGTAGTAGGCTTTGGAGCCTATACAGCTTGGAGTAAGACAACATGCATAAAAAGGATGATGTGGTCAAAATACTCATTTGCCTAATAATTCTGCACTCCCTGTATATACTCTTATTTAGTATACAATATTTATCTGCCCTGTGTTTGAGTATTATGTTTGAAAACGTTTTTATAAATTGATTATGGGGAACGTTTTGTTATGATTAAAACGATTGGGAGCATAATTTATTATTTAATAGCTACCTCTCCCTGATACTATACTATTTTCTCATATTTAGTATACAATTTTCATCTGTTCTAATTAAAGTGACAGTTGCATTTAATCTCAGTTTGTATTAGCAAAATCTCTGTGTGGTTTTTGACACTAATATTGTTTTATATTATGTTTTTATGTGTCTCGCTGGATCTCTTGAGATAGAGAGAGCGTGTTACTTCTGAGCCTATGTCTCCCAGGATGATACTGTCTGAGCAATGACACAGTTTCTCCTTTTTCATCCGAAGCCTCTGTGGCGTCACCTGCAGTGCCCTGTGGTTCCTTGTTATCTCCTGGAGGAGTTATTTGCATGCAGAATTTGCTGCTCAGGTATATGTTGGGTACTTGTGGCATTATCTGTTTTTCCTATTCTTAGGGAAAATCGCTGGAGAAACATTAGAGATTCAGTTAGTAAGGTTTCTGTATCATCTGTATCATCTGCTACTGCTGACCTTCCTGTCGTTAATCCTAAAGAATATGGAATTTTTAAAAAAATTCTAGGATTCTTTGTGGAAGGAGTCTGGTCTGGTGAGGGATTCGCCAGTAGCTAGGTGAAAGGCTCAGACTCGGACAGTATAATTCCTTCATCTTCTGCTGAAGTGATCAAATTCAAATGTATGCTTGCATCTCGTGTATTCTAAAGGAGGTGTTAGTTACTTGGACGACATTGATGCCCTGTTGTGGTCAGCCATTAGAAGTTTTGTAATCTTTATCTTCCTCTGTTGTTTTACGATGACTCAGAGAGGGAGGGTAGTTGCTCCTTCCAGATCTATGGATAGAAGCTGGTTAACTGTTCAATTAGAGCAATGCTTTGTCTTATAGACGTGCTGTACTAGCCGCCGGACATCGTGGCTGACACCTGGTCAGCTGAGAATCCTTCCTGGGGCTTAATGGTACAGCTTAGGCTTTTTAGTCCTGCAGTTGCAGCTTCAATATTTTATGTTCCTCCTAATCAACGTTTCTGATTTTTCCTTTCAAGGATGGGACTTTGTTTGGTCTTGGTCTGGCAGAGTTTTCCTCTGACTTAAGGGTGGAAAAAGATTTTTCTACCATATGCCTAGAGAGTAAGACTAAATGGAAGGTTTTCATTTTCCTCTTTCTGCAGGGTCAGTCTAGTCTTTTAAAGTACAATTTAAAATTCCTTCCAGGGACAGATTTTTCCGTCTAGAGTGTCTGTAATCCAGACTTGTAGAGAGCCTTTCCCTTGAACTGGGTTCAGGAACTTCCTCTCTGGGAGTGATAGCTCCAATCCCAGTCTGGGAACGGAATCTAGGTATTTATCTTTCTCAGGTTCTGACCTTCAAAGAGTATACATTTTCCTTTGGTTCAAGGGGGCCTGTTCATATTGAACATAGACCTGAGGGATGTGTATTTTTGCTCCCATTATTTGGGATCTCAAGTTTCTGAGGCTTGTCTTCCTAGGGGTCATCCTTCTTTGAGCTGACTCCCTTTCATTAAGATCTTGTCCAATTTTCTTTCTCATGGATGGGAAATTAATCTGGATAAGAGCCCCCTTGTTACATCTACAAGGGTGATTTAGGGAGTCCTTATAGTGTCTCTGTTTAGGAGAAGATTTCTATCAGAGGTTATATTTTCAAAGATCTATTCTTTTTCCTTTCTCGCCAGTTTACTGGCCGGCTAAAGGCGAGCTCTTGTGGTCCGGTAAATAACTTAACCATTTTTGCAACCAGCAGGTTGGGAATTTGGATCTGGCTGCAGTTGATTTTTCTTCACTTTTCAGCGACTTAATATGGAGGAATTGGTCTAATGTTATATTAGACTTCAATCCCTTTGCTATAACATCGGATCTGTCTCAGTGGATAGATCTAGATCAATCGACAAGAGATTCTCTCCCGTAGTAGTTTCTCTGGAGTATCTGTCTCAGGACACATGCTTTTAGAGACATTTCTGGGTGATGTGTCCATGGATGCCACCCTGCTGAGCTGGGAAACAGTTTGGGTCTTGTCTTTAGGCGCAGGTATTATGGATCAGAAGTGTCTGCTCTCCTCTTTATCATCTTAGAGTTGAGAGCGATTTAAAATGCTCTAATGGCTTGGCCTCAGTTGTCCTTAGCTGGGTTCCAGTTGGACAATATCCCCTCAATGGTTTACATAAACCACCAGGGAGGCACTGGGAGTGTCTTAGCCTAGTTGGAGGTGTCTGGATTGTTCAGTGGGCTTTCAATTGTTGTCTATCTGCCATCCTCTGTCCAGGTTTGTACATTGGGAAGCAGATTTTCTGAACAGTCAGGCTTTACATCCCGGGGAGTGGGAACTCCATACGTAGGTGTTCTCCAGGTTCACAACCAAAGGGGGTTTACCGGTATTGGATCTGATTGCGTCTCGTCAGAACACCAAGCTCCCTAAGTTGAGGTTGAAGGATTCTCAAGCCTTTCTGATAGATGTTCTGGCAATTCCAAGGAACTTCTTATTGGCTTATCTCTTTTCCCCATTTGCTCTCCTCCCACAAGTCATCGCTCGGATTAAGCAGGAGAGAGCACCGGTGATTCTAATAGTTCCTGCGTGGCCTCGCAAGATCCGGTATGCAGATCTAGTAAAGTTGTCCTCTCTTCCACCGTGGAGATTTCCGCTGATAAGGGATCCTCTGCTTCAGGGGCCTTTCCTTCATCCGGATCTCGTTTCTCTAAAGCTGTCTGCTTGGAGATTGGACGCTCAATTTTAGCTAAGCTTGGATAGAGACCTTGGTTCAGGTTCGTAGCCTGTCTCTAGTAAGATTTACCATAAAATATGGCGTAAATATCTCTTTTGGTGTGAATCTAAAGGATAATCTTGGAGTAAGATCAGGATCCCAAGGATTTTATCTTTTCTCCAGGAAGGCCTTGATAAGGGGTTATCTGTCAGTACCCTCAAGGGTCAGATTTCTGCTCTTTCCATTCTACACAAGCGTCTGGCGGACTTGCCGGATGTTCAATCCTTTTGTCAGGCCCTGGTCAGAATCAGGCCTGTGTTTTAATCAGTTGCTCCACCTTGGAGTCTTAACCTTGTTCTTAAAGTTTTACAACAAGCTCCGTTTGAGCCTATGCATTCCATAGATATTAAGTTATTATCTTGGAAGGTTTTGTTTCTTTCCGCTATTTCTTTTGATCGGTGAGTTTATGATTCTCAGTTTTGCAGTGTGACCCTCCCTATCTCATATTTCATGCGGATAAGGCGGTTTCTCCGTACCAAGTTCGGTTTTCTTCCTAAGGGTGTTTTTCGGACAGAAATATTATTCAGGAAATTGTTGTTCCTTCTCGCTGTCCTAATCCTTTTTCTCATAGAGAAAGTTTGCACTACGTAGATTTTGTACTGGCTTTTAAATTCTATCTGCAGGCTATGAAGGTCCTTCATCAGTCTTCTGCCTTGTTTGTTTTGTTTTTTTCTGGAAAACGTAAGAGTCTAAAAGCTGCTGCCACTTCTCTTTCTTTCTGGTTGAGAAGTATTATTTGTTTGATTTATGAGCCTGCTGGACTGCAGCCTCCTAAGAGTATTACAGCTAATTCCGCTAGGGCTGTTTTCTTCTTCTTCTTGGGCCTTCTAGAGTGAGGCCTCTGTAGAACAGATTTGTGAGGCTTTTTTTCTTTTAGGAGAAAGGTTCTGCAAGCAGTGGTGCCTTCTGTTTAGGTTACCTGTCTTGCCCTCCCTAATCATCTGTGTCCTGTAGCTTGGGTATTGATTCCCAACAGTAATTGATGATTCCGTGGACTCACCGTTTCTTAAGAAAGAAAACAAAATGTATGATTAACTGATAAATTTATTTATTTCTTGACATGGTGAGTCCACGGCCCTCCCAGTTTTTCAGACAATTTTTTTTATATAAACCTCAGGCACCTCTGCACCTTCTGTTATTTCCTTTCTCTCCTTTACTTTTGGTCGAATTATTGGTGGTTGGGGGAAGGGAAGTGATACTTAATAGCTTTGCTGTGGTGCTCTTTGCCTCCTCCTGCTGGCCAGGAGTAATATTCCCAACAGTACTTGATGATTCCGTGGACTCACCGTGTCAAGAAATAAATACATTTATCAGGTAATTATTAATTTCGTTTTCTTTCCTAAGATATAGAGAGTCCACAACATCATCAATTACTAGTGGGAATATCACTCCTGGCCAGCAGGAAGTATCACTCCCCTTCCCACAATCCCCAGTCATTCTCTTTGCCTCTGTCAATGGAGGAGGTGAAGTTTTGTTGTCTGAAGAAAATTGGATTTTTTTGGCTACAAGCAAGTTTTTTGGGTCTAGCCGTAGTCCACGTTAATATCTTCAGTGGGGTAGTGATGGCTTTAAAGTAGTTAGGAACTTGTAAGGTGGGCCTTGATCTGTTTTCCTAACATATTTGCTGCCCATGTTATTGAAAGCCAGAGTAGGTTTACTCTGTTCTATCTTTTTTCCACATGCCTCAGTAAGGTGTATGGGTCCTTTCATGCCATGTGAGCTGTCCTCCTGCCGGACGGCTAGACTGCAGGTAAGTGCTTTTGTCTTCTAGCGTTGGAGTTTTGCACTAAGAAGAGTTTAAAACGCCTGCAGTGTTTATTGGGACATTTATATTCCTTTTGGAAGGGATTGTTTAGACAGTGGCAGGCACTTTTTATGTGTGAGAGACGTGTGGGGTTTATTTCCTTTCATTGTGGGAATCATCCCCAGAGGCTGTGTTTGTTAACATTTAGATAAACAGTTTGCTAATGCTTTATTCCCCTTATTGCTCTGTTTATGCTGTTATGTAAAATACCACTGTATTTTAAAAAAAAAAAAAATCTGGATGTGAGAATAAAGTGTGTGGTTAGTTTTAGCTGTGCACTTCATTTCTTTGTGTCTCTGCCTCTTTCTTCAGGAGCGGCACCATTTTAAGTTGATTCTGTGCCCGATCCTTGTCTCGCCTCCTTCTTCGACTCACTCGACAGTGGATAGCTCCATTAGAACCTAGGTCTGCTATCGCTACAATTCAAAAGAAGCATGGAATTATCTTCCTGCATGATAAGGTAATGGGGATGTAATAGCCAAAGCGATCAGCTCAAGATCAGCCACGCTACGAATCTAAGTTTGTTCCGGACCGGGCACTTCCCCTGTTAACCACATAGTGGTGATGTAGCTGCACAGGTTCTTGCTTATTTAAAAAAGAAAAAGTATGTTTTTCTTCTCTGCAGAGAAGACCTTAACTTAAGAAGCCTTTACTTGCCATTCTTATTATTTACTACAGAATTTTTAGTAAAAGACCAATTACATATTTAAAGTGAAAGTGCATTTATTTTACTTTTCAAGAAGAGTCTCATAAATTAAGTTCAAATGGAGGCTTTTTTCTCTTGATTTTGGAACAGGGGTCTGTTCCTATGCATTAATGCTTATTGTGTTCTGGGGTCCAAATTGTTTTTAATAGGCAATTCTGTTCCTCATGTTTCGATTAAGTTCTTAAGATAAAGATAAGCGTTTTCTTTCTGAGTCTCATGTCTCTTAGGATGATGATGCAAACGTCCCAAGCCTTTATGGCTACACGTATAGTGCCCTGCATTTCCTCTCAGTCTCCTGGGGGAGTTTATTCGCCTGCAGAAATTGTTGCACAGGTATTTTCTGTGGTATCTTAGGCATTATTTTCTTTTACTATGTTCAAGGGAAAATGCAAGAGGAAAATTAGAGATTCAGATATTAAGGTTTCTTTTATGTAATTGGCAAGAGTCCATGAGCTAGTGACATGTGGGATATACAATCCTACCAGGAGGGGCAAAGTTTCCCAAACCTCAAAATGCCTATAAATACACCCCTCACCACACCCACAATTCAGTTTTACAAACTTTGGGGGGTAGTTATCAACGTGTCTATTTTACCTGTCTTTGCCGGCCCAATACGCCCGCCTAAGCTCGCCTCACATCGCCGCCGCGGACCTGCAAAAATTAAAAATTATCAAAAAAGCTGTCAAAAAGCCACGCACCAAGTACGGGGCGATGAGCAGCGGATTGTGAGAGTTATCACTCATCCGATCTCGCTGCTCTTCGGCTTTTTTACAGCTTTCTTGCTAGCCTGTCACTAAGCACCCACACTAAACTAAACTGTTCCACCCCCTATACCGGCGCCCCCGGAGCCCCCCGCAACTCAATAAAGTTAGTAACCCCTAAACCGCCGCTCCTAGACCCCGCCGCAACTCTTATAAATGTATTAACCCCTAAACCGCCACTCCCGGACACCGCCGCAACCTACATTATACCTAGTAGCCCCTATCCTGCCCCCCCCATACCGTCGCCCTCTATAATAAAGTTATTAACCCCTATCCTGCTGATCCCGCACCTCGCCGCAACTAAATAAATAGTTTAACCCCTAAACCGCCGCTCCATGACCCCGCCACAACTATAATATATGTATTAACCCCTAAACCGCCGCTCCATGACCCCGCCGCAACTATAATATATGTATTAACCCCTAAACCGCCGCTCCCGGACCACGGCGCAACCTATATTAAATTTATTAACCCCAATCATGCCCCCCCTACACCGTCGCCACCTATAATACATTTATTAACCCCTATCCTGTCCCCCACTACACCGCCGCCACTGTAATAAAATTATTAACCCCTAAACCTAAGTCTAACACTAACCCTAACACCCCCCTAACTTAAATATTAATTAAATAAATCTAAATAATATTTCTATTATGAACTAAATTAATCCAATTTAAAACTAAATACTTACCTATAAAATAAACCCTAATATAGCTACAATATAAATAATAATTATATTGTAGCTATGTTAGGATTTATTTTTATTTTACAGGTAACTTTCAATTTATTTTAAAGGATTACTGTTTTTTACTTTTTTCGTTACTCAATAGTCCCATATTTTGTATAATTATCATCTATTAAAAGCTACTAACCTATATTTTGTATAAAACAAAGCTTACAAACCTTATATTTTAACTAAATATTACCCGGCCATGACGTCACCTTTCCCAGCCCATCGTTTTCGGCATAGTGTGTATATGAAATGATTGACCAATAACATTTCGCTCCTATGCATATCATTACCAGCATAACCCTTCCTAATAAGCCTGCGCGTCAATTCAGCTAAATCGCGCATGCGCATTTGTAATTGTAGAAGCCGAAGTTACCTACATCTCTGTTAGTTTTACGCTTGCGCATTGGAGGGAAAATCTATTGAATCGGTTATCCAGACTTTCTAAGTATTAGATAACATTGACACGTCTTATATCTAGCTAAATATTGTACGGCTGTTTACAATTAAAAAGAACTAAAGCAGTAACTTTTTTGTTCAGTTTATATGTAAACAAGCTGTCACTAAGCACCCACATTATACTACACTGTTCTACCCCCTATACCGGCGCCCCCGGAGCTAAATAAAGTTACTAACCCCTAAACCGCCGCTCCTAGACCCCGCCGCAACTCTTATAAATGTATTAACCCCTAAACCGCCACTCCCGGAGTTCACCGCCACCTACATTATACCTAGTAACCCCTATCCTGCCCCCCTTATACCGCCGCCACCTATAATAAAGTTATTAACCCCTATCCTGCCTATCCCGGACCCCGTCGCAACTAAATAAATAGTTTAACCCCTAAACCGCCGCTCCCGGACCCTGCCACAACCTATATTAAACTTATTAACCCCCTAATCTGCCCCCCCTACACCGTCGCCACCTATAATAAATGTATTAACCCCTATCCTGCCCCCCCCCTACACCGCCGCCACTGTAATAAAATGATTAACCCCTAAACCTAAGTCTAACACTAACCCTAACACCCCCCTAACTTAAATATTAATTAAATACATCTAAATAAATTTAACTCTTATTAACTAAATGAATCCTATTTAAAACTAAATACTTACCTTTAAAATAAACTCTAATATAGCTACAATATAAATAATAATTATATTGTAGCTATCTTAGGATTTATATTTATTTTACAGGCAACTTTCAATTTATTTTAACTAGGTACAATAGCTATTAAATAGTTATTAACTATTTAATAGCTACCTAGTTAAAATAAAGAGAAATTTACCTGTAAAATAAATCCTAACCTAAGTTACAATTACACCTAACACTACACTATACTTTAATGAATGAATCCTATTTAAAACTAAATGATCCGATCAGCTAATAGAATGCGAGCTCAATCTGATTGGCTGATTCAATCAGCCAATCAGATTTTTCCTTCCTTAATTCCGATTGGCTGATAGAATCCTATCAGCCAATCGGAATTGAAGGGACGCCATCTTGGATGACATCCCTTAAAGGAGCCTTCATTCGTCGGTAGTCCGTCGGAAAAGAAGGATGTTCCGCGTCGGCGTGATGAAGATTGAAGACCCCGCTTGGAAGATGACATCGCCCGGATAGAAGACTTCTTCAGCGCCGCTTGGAAGATGACATCGCCCGGATAGAAGACTTCTTCAGCACCGCCTGGAGGATCACTTCTGCCGCTCCGGATCTCCTCTTCAGTTCCATCGGTGGCTCGGCTGAGTGAAGACGACTAAAGGTAGGATGATCTTCAGGGGATTAGTGTTAGGTTATTTTAAGGGGGGTTTGGGTTAGATTAGGGGTATGTGGGTGGTGGGTTTTAATGTTGGGGGGGTTGTATTTTTCTTTTACAAGCAAAAGAGCTGAATTCTTTGGGGCATGCCCCACAAAAGGCCCTTTTAAGGGCTGGTAAGGTAAAAGAGCTTTGAAATTTTTAAATGTAGAATAGGGTAGGGATTTTTTTTATTTTGGGGGGCTTTGTTATTTTATTAGGGGGCTTAGATTAGGTGTAATTAGCTTAAAATTGTTGTAATATTTTTTAAATGTTTGTAACCTATTTTTTTATTTTTGTAACTTAGCTTTTTTTATTTTTTGTACTTTAGTTAGTTTATGTAATTGTATTTAATTGTAGTTATTTGTATTTAATTTATTTAATTTATTTAATTTATTTAATGATAGTGTAGTGTTAGGTTTAATTGTAACTTAGGTTAGGATTTATTTTACAGGTAATTTTGTATTTCTTTTAGCTAGGTAGTTATTAAATAGTTAATAACTATTTAATAACTATTCTAACTAGCTAAAATAAATACAAAGTTGCCTGTAAAATAAATATAAATCCTAAAATAGGTACAATGTAATTATTAATTACATTGTAGCTATCTTAGGGTTTATTTTACAGGTAAGTATTTAGTTTTAAATAGGATTAATTTAGTTCATAATAGAAATATTTTTTAGATTTATTTAATTAATATTTAAGTTAGGGGGGTGTTAGGGTTAGTGTTAGACTTAGGTTTAGGGGTTAATAAATTTATTACAGTGGCGGCGGAGTAGTGGGGGGCAGGATAGTGGTTAATAAATGTATTATAGGTGGCGACAGTGTAGGGGGGGCAGATTAGGGGTTAATAAATTTAATATAGGTTGCGGCAGGGTCCGGGAGTGGCGGTTTAGGGGTTAATACATTTATTATAGTTGCGGGGTCAGGGAGCGGCGGTTTAGGGGTTAATATGTATAGAGTAGCTTGCGGTGGGCTCCGGGAGCGGCGGTTTAGGGGTTAACATATTTATTATAGTGGCGTTGGACTCCGGGAGCGGCGGTTTAGGGGGTAATAACTTTATTTAGTTGCGGCGGTGTAGGGGGGGACAGATTAGCGGTGTTTAGACTCGGGGTACATGTTAGGGTGTTAGGTGCAGACATCTCCCATAGAAATCAATGGGATGTCTGTCAGCAGCGAACTTGTACTTTCGCTATGGTCAGACTCCCATTGATTCCTATGGGATCCGCCGCCTCTAGGGCGGCAGATTGAAAACCAGGTACGCTGGGCCGTAAAAGTGCCGAGCGTACCTGCTAGTTTTTTGATAACTAGCAAAAGTAATCAGATTGTGCCGCACTTGTGTGCGGAACATCTGGAGTGCGTAAGAATCGATCTGTGTCGGACTGAGTCCGGCGGATCGAAGCTTACGTCACAAAATTCTACTTTTGCCGGTCTCTAGCCTTTGATAACTAAGGCGAATCAGCCTCGCCACAAATACGCTGCGGAATTCCAGCGTATTTGAGGTTGACGGCTTGATAACTAGGCCCCTTTGCCTCCTATGGAGGTGGTGAAGTAAGTTTGTGCTCAGATTTCTACATTGATATGCGCTTTTCAGCATCGTTGAAGCCCGATTCCTCTCAGAGTACAGCGAATGTCAGAGGGACGTGAAGGGAGTATCACTTATTGAATACGATGATTTCCCTAACGGGGGTCTATTTCATGGGTTCTCTGTTATCGGTCGTAGAGATTCATCTCCTACCTCCCTTTTCAGATCGACGATATACTCAGTTTACCATTACCTCTACTGATAACTATTTCTGTACTGGTTTGGCTATCTGCTATATGTGGATGGGTGTCTTTTGGCAAGTATGTTTTTTATTACTTAAGACACCTCAGCTATGGTTTGGCACTTTATGCATTTATATAAAGGTCTAAATATATGTATTATACTTATATTTGCCATGAGTCAGGTTCATGTATTTCCTTCTGCAGACTGTCAGTTTCATATTTGGGTAATATAAACATCTTTTATAGAAAAAAAATTCTTACCTGGGGTTTAGTCTTTTTTCAATTGACTACTTCTTGCAAATTGCGGGTGGCATTAGGCGGCGGGTGCGTCAAATGCTAAACTTTATTGCGCCATTCTTGGTGCAAAAATATTTTTGGCGTGGAAAAATACGTCTATGACGCAACTTCGTCATTTCCGGCGTCATACTTGACGCCGAGACCTTTCACACGATTGTGTCATTAGTGACGCGAGTGTGTCATTTCCGGTTATTTTTGGCGCCAAAAAGTTTACTTTATGTTGTGCGTCATACTTGGCGCCTGTAACATCCTTATGGGTAGTGATGGGTTAATCCTCTCAGCCTCCATCTCATCTTGCACCACCTTTATAAGGCACACCTCTGTTTAGTATCATTGCTTGGTATTGAATGTCCTATCTACAGAGATACTGGCCTTTCCGATATTCTCGGACTACTTTTTGTCCCAACCTATGCTATTTGTCTCTTGCTGAGACTCTCTAAGACCTACTAAATCAGATCCTGCTACTTACAGCATTTACCGCTGTTCCGGATCCTCCAGCCACCTCTCCCAGCTCTGGTTGCCACTTCTCCGGATCCTACAGGCTCAGCTGTTTGGCGGGTGACGTCACCGACGGCCGCATCGGATTCATCCGCAACGCCACGCTGCAAACATCTACCCGGCTGCTCTCTGCTACTCCACACCGCTCTGCTCAGTGTTACTAGCAACGCTCTCAGCCACAGGCAGTTTTGGTATCAACAACGATTGGTAACAAACATTGACTTGTTTATAATCTCACATTGTCTCAGTACTTAACTTCACTTAATCTAATCTATATTAACGTTGCTCATCATTCTCTGTGTGATCACTTGCTCTATATACCATATTAACCACCATGTTGTCTTGTTAGCCTGAGTGTCATTCAGACATTGACACTGAGCTAGCAAATAACTATATCAAATATCCTTAGCATTCTATGTAGGTATCAGAATCTGCCTATATATATCATTGCCTAGGATAACACACCTAAATTTTACATTTATTGATGTGGTATTGTTTCTTGATTGTGGGTTCTATTTATTATGTTTATGAGAAACTCAGGAAATTTACTTGCAATAATAATAACAACACTTTGTATGTCTGGGTTGTTACAGCGCCAAACTTTTTCATTATTTTAATACCCCATTGATGTTTGCCTCTTGATTTTTTCTCTATCAGAGGCCTATGCTATTTGCTTTTTTTCCCCATTCCTGAAACTGTCATATAAGGAAATAGATAATTTTGCTTTTTATGTTGTTGTTTTTCTCTTACATTTTGCAAGATGTCTTTATCTGATCCTGCCTCAGAAGTTTCTGCTGGAACATTGCTGCCTGACATCGGTCCTACCAAAGCTAAGTGCATTTGTTGTAAAATTGTTGAAATTATTTCGCCGAATTTGTAATAGTTGTCATGATAAACTTTTACATGCAGTTAGTGTATCCATCAGTAATAGCACATTGCCAGTTGTAGTTCCTTCAACTTCTAATGTGCATGATATACCTGTAATTTTTAAAGAATTTGTTTCTGATTCTATTTTGAAGGCTTTGTCTGCATTTCCACCTTCTAATAAACATAAAGGTCTTTTAAAACTTCTCATTTAGTTGATGAAATTTCAAATGACCAACAACATAATTTTTCCTCTTCTGATGAGGATCTATCTGATACAGAAGATCCTTCCTCAGACATTGACACTGACAAATCTACTTATTTATTTAAAATAGAGTATATGCGTTCTTTATTAAAAGAAGTGTTAATTATTTCGGATATTGAGGTAACAGTCCTATTGACGTTCAGTCTAATAAACGTTTAAATGCTGTTTCTCCTGTTAAGTGTGGTCAGTCCACGGGTCATCATTACTTCTGGGATATTAACTCCTCCCCAACAGGAAGTGCAAGAGGATCACCCAAGCAGAGCTGCTATATAGCTCCTCCCCTCTACGTCACACCCAGTCATTCTCTTGCACCCAACTAATAGATAGGATGTGTGAGAGGACTGTGGTGATTATACTTAGTTTTTATATCTTCAATCAAAAGTTTGTTATTTTAAAACAGCACCGGAGTGTGTTGTTCCTTCTCAGGTAGAATTTGAAGAAGAATCTACCTGAGTTTTTGGATGATTTTAGCCGGCGTAGCTAAAATTCATTTTGCTGTTCTCGGCCATTCTGAGGAGTGAGGTAAACTTCAGATCAGGGGACAGCGGGCAGGTTCACCTGCAAAGAGGTATGTTGCAGTATATTATTTTCTGAGGAATGGAATTGACTAAGAAAATACTGCCAATACCAATATAATGTAAGTTCAGCCTTAAATGCAGTAGTAGCAACTGGTATCAGGCTGTTTATGTATATATGTGTACACTTCAGTATTCTGGGGAATGGCACTTCTCTGGGTAATACTATATGCATATAATCTTTAGCCTTACTTGCAGTGGGAACGTCTAGCAACAGGCTGTTTAATGACATTTCATGATATTTAATTTTAAACGTTTTTGCTGGCATGCTAAATTGTTTAAATATCTGAGGTACTGGGTGAAAAAATGTTTTTGGGCACTGTTTTTTCCACTTGGCTGTCGTTTATTTTAATTTGAGACAGTTTACTGAGCTTCCCTCACTGCTGTGGGTGAGGGGGAGGGGCCTATTTTGGCGCTTTTGCTACGCATCAGAAATTCAGTCAAACGTCTTTTTCTCTTCCTGCATGATCCGGATCGTCTCTACAGAGCTCAAGGGTCTTCAAAAATTATTTTGAGGGAGGTAATCACCCACAGCAGACCTGTGAGATTGTGCTTTGACTGTGATAAAAAACGTTTATATTTTGTACATTTGTTTCTCTGCTATTAAGGGTTAGTTATCCATTGCTAATGGGGGCAATCCTTTGCTAAATTTATGCCTTTACTGGGAAAAATCTGATTGTTATAATTTTTCCGGTTTCTTATTATTAAACTGTCATAATTTTTTTCTGTGCTTCTTAAAGGCACAGTGCGTTTTTTCATATTACTTGTAATTTGAGTGAAAAGTATTTCCAAGCTTGCTAGTTTAATTGCTAGTTTGTTAAACATGTCTGATTCAGAGGAATATCTCTGTGCTATATGTGCAAAAGCCAAGGTAGAGCCCAATAGAAATTTATGTACTAATTGCATTGATGCTACTTTGAATAAAAGTCATTCTGTACAAACTGAACATCATTCACCAAACAACGAGGGGGAAGTTATGCCGACTAACTTGCCTCACGTGTCAGTACCTGCATCTCCCGCTCGGGAGGTGCGTGATATTGTAACGCTGAGTACTTCAGGGCGGCCATTACAAATCACACTGCAGGACATGGCTAATGTTATGACTGAAGTTTTGTCTAAATTACCAGAACTTAGAGGTAAGCGAGATCACTCTGGGGTGAGAACAGAGTGCGCTGACAATATTAGGGCCATGTCAGATACTGCGTCACAATTTGCAGAACATGAGGACGGAGAGCTTCATTCTGCAGGTGACGGATCTGATCCAAATAAACTGGATTCAGACATTTCAAATTTTAAGTTTAAGCTGGAAAACCTCCGTGTATTACTAGGGGAGGTCTTAGCGGCTCTGAATGATTGTAACACAGTTGCAATACCAGAGAAAATGTGTAGGTTGGATAAATATTTTGCGGTACCGTCGAGTACTGACGTTTTTCCAATACCTAAGAGACTTACTGAAATTGTTACTAAGGAGTGGGATAGACCCGGTGTGCCTTTCTCACCCCCTCCTATATTCAGAAAGATGTTTCCAATAGACACCACCACACGGGACTTATGGCAAACGGTCCTTAAGGTGGAGGGAGCAGTTTCTACTCTAGCTAAGCGTACCACTATTCCGGTGGAGGATAGCTGCGCCTTTTCAGATCCAATGGATAAAAAATTAGAGGGTTACCTTAAGAAAATGTTTGTTCAACAAGGTTTTATATTGCAACCCCTTGCATGCATTGCGCCTGTCACGGCTGCAGCAGCATTTTGGTTTGAATCAGCTCCATTGGATGAGATTACACACAAGCTTAAAACCCTTAAGCTAGCTAATTCATTTATTTCTGATGCCGTAGTACACTTAACTAAACTTACGGCTAAGAATTCCGGATTCGCCATTCAGGCACGCAGAGCGCTGTGGCTAAAATCCTGGTCAGCTGATGTAACTTCTAAATCTAAATTGCTTAACATACCTTTCAAAGGGCAGACCTTATTCGGGCCCGGTTTGAAGGAAATTATCGCTGACATTACAGGAGGTAAAGGCCATGCCCTGCCTCAAGACAGAGCCAAACCTAGGGCTAGACAGTCTAATTTTCGTGCCTTTCGTAACTTCAAGGCAGGAGCAGCATCAACTTCCTCTGCACCAAAACAGGAAGGAGCTGTTACTCGATACAGACAAGGCTGGAAACCTAACCAGTCCTGGAACAAGGGCAAGCAGGCCAGAAAACCTGCTGCTGCCCCTAAGACAGCATGAAGTGAGGGCCCCCGATCCGGGAACGGATCTAGTGGGGGGCAGACTCTCTCTCTTCGCCCAGGCTTGGGCAAGAGATGTCCAGGATCCCTGGGCGTTAGAGATCATATCTCAGGGATATCTTCTGGACTTCAAAGCCTCTCCCCCAAAAGGGAGATTTCATCTTTCAAGGTTGTCAACAAACCAGATAAAGAAAGAGGCGTTTCTACGCTGTGTACAAGATCTTTTACTAATGGGAGTGATCCATCCGGTTCCGCGGTCGGAACACGGACAAGGGTTTTACTCAAATCTGTTTGTGGTTCCCAAGAAAGAAGGAACCTTCAGACCAATCTTGGATTTAAAGATCCTAAACAAATTCCTAAGAGTTCCATCGTTCAAAATGGAAACTATTCGGACAATCTTACCCATGATCCAAAAGGGTCAGTACATGACCACAGTGGATTTAAAGGATGCCTACCTTCATATACCGATTCACAAAGATCATTACCGGTATCTAAGGTTTGCCTTCCTAGACAGGCATTACCAGTTTGTAGCTCTTCCATTCGGGTTGGCTACGGCTCCAAGAATCTTCACAAAGGTTCTGGGCTCTCTTCTGGCGGTGCTAAGGCCGCGAGGAATTTCGGTGGCTCCGTACCTAGACGACATTCTGATACAAGCGTCAAGCTTTCAAACTGCCAGGTCTCATACAGAGTTAGTACTGGCATTTCTAAGGTCGCATGGGTGGAAGGTGAATGTAGAGAAGAGTTCTCTCTTACCACTCACAAGTGTTCCCTTCTTGGGGACTCTTATAGACTCTGTAGAAATGAAGATTTATCTGACAGAAGACAGGTTAACAAAGCTTCAAAATGCTTGCCGTGTCCTTCATTCCATTCAACACCCGTCAGTGGCTCAATGCATGGAGGTAATCGGCTTAATGGTAGCGGCAATGGACATAGTACCCTTTGCACGCCTACATCTCAGACCGCTGCAATTATGCATGCTAAGTCAGTGGAATGGGGATTACTCAGATTTGTCCCCTACTCTGAATCTGGATCAAGAGACCAGAAATTCTCTTCTATGGTGGCTTTCTCGGCCACATCTGTCCAGGGGGATGCCATTCAGCAGACCAGATTGGACAATTGTAACAACAGACGCCAGCCTACTAGGTTGGGGCGCTGTCTGGAATTCCCTGAAGGCTCAGGGATCATGGACTCAGGAGGAGAGTCTCCTTCCAATAAACATTCTGGAATTGAGAGCAGTTCTCAATGCCCTTCTGGCTTGGCCTCAGTTAACAACTCGGGGGTTCATCAGGTTTCAGTCGGACAACATCACGACTGTAGCTTACATCAACCATCAAGGAGGGACAAGAAGCTCCCTAGCGATGATGGAAGTATCAAAGATAATTCGCTGGGCAGAGTCTCACTCTTGCCACCTGTCAGCGATCCACATTCCTGGAGTGGAGAACTGGGAGGCGGATTTCCTAAGTCGTCAGACTTTTCATCCGGGGGAGTGGGAACTTCATCCGGAGGTCTTTGCCCAAATACTTCGACTTTGGGGCAAACCAGAGATAGATCTCATGGCGTCTCGCCAGAACGCCAAGCTTCCTTGTTACGGGTCCAGGTCCAGGGACCCGGGAGCGGTCCTGGTAGATGCTTTGACAGCACCTTGGACCTTCGGGATGGCCTATGTGTTTCCACCCTTCCCGATGCTTCCTCGATTGATTGCCAGGATCAAACAGGAGAGAGCATCGGTGATTCTAATAGCGCCTGCGTGGCCACGCAGGACCTGGTATGCAGATCTAGTGGACATGTCATCCTGTCCACCTTGGTCTCTGCCTCTGAGACAGGACCTTCTAATTCAGGGTCCTTTCAAACATCAAAATCTAATTTCTCTGAAGCTGACTGCTTGGAAATTGAACGCTTGATTTTATCAAAACGGGGTATTTCGGAGTCAGTTATTGATACCTTAATACAGTCTAGGAAACCTGTTAGCAGAAAGATTTACCATAAAATATGGCGTAAATACTTACATTGGTGCGAATCCAAGAGTTACTCATGGAGTAAAGTTAGGATTCCTAGGATATTGTCTTTTCTACAAGAAGGTTTAGAAAAGGGTTTATCTGCTAGTTCCTTAAAGGGACAGATCTCAGCTCTGTCCATTCTTTTACACAAGCGTCTGTCAGAAGTTCCAGACGTTCAGGCTTTTTGCCAGGCTTTGGCCAGGATTAAGCCTGTGTTTAAGACTGTTGCTCCACCATGGAGCTTAAATTTAGTTCTTAACGTTTTACAGGGTGTTCCGTTTGAACCCCTTCATTCCATTGATATCAAGCTGTAATCTTGGAAAGTTCTGTTTTTAATGGCTATTTCCTCGGCTCGTAGAGTTTCTGAGTTATCAGCCTTACACTGTGATTCTCCGTATCTGATTTTTCATTCAGATAAGGTTGTTCTGCGTACTAAACCTGGGTTTTTACCTAAGGTTGTCACTAACAAGAATATCAATCAAGAGATTGTTGTGCCATCATTGTGTCCGAATCCTTCTTCAAAGAAGGAACGACTTCTGCACAATCTAGATGTAGTCCGTGCCCTGAAATTTTATTTACAGGCAACTAAAGATTTTCGCCAAACTTCTTCCCTGTTTGTCGTTTATTCTGGACAGAGGAGAGGTCAAAAAGCTTCTGCTACCTCTCTCTCTTTTTGGCTGCGTAGCATAATACGTTTAGCCTATGAGACTGCTGGACAGCAGCCTCCTGAAAGAATTACAGCTCATTCCACTAGAGCTGTGGCTTCCACTTGGGCCTTTAAGAATGAGGCCTCTGTTGAACAGATTTGCAAGGCTGCAACTTGGTCTTCTCTTCATACTGTTTCCAAATTTTCCAAATTTGACACTTTTGCTTCTTCGGAGGCTGTTTTTGGGAGAAAGGTACTTCAGGCAGTGGTTCCTTCCGTGTAAAGATCCTGCCTGTCCCTCCCGTCATCCGTGTACTTTAGCTTTGGTATTGGTATCCCAGAAGTAATGATGACCCGTGGACTGACCACACTTAACAGGAGAAAACATAATTTATGCTTACCTGATAAATTCCTTTCTCCTGTAGTGTGGTCAGTCCACGGCCCGCCCTGTTTTTTATGGCAGGTCTAAATTTTTAAATTATACTCCAGTCACCACTGTACCCTATAGTTTCTCCTTTCTCGTTTGGTTCTTGGTCGAATGACTGGGTGTGACGTAGAGGGGAGGAGCTATATAGCAGCTCTGCTTGGGTGATCCTCTTGCACTTCCTGTTGGGGAGGAGTTAATATCCCAGAAGTAATGATGACCCGTGGACTGACCACACTACAGGAGAAAGGAATTTATCAGGTAAGCATAAATTATGTTTTTTAAACCTCCTGTGGTTTCTCCAGGGGTTTTTCCTATTCCTGAGGCTATTTCTGATATGATTTCTAGGGAATGGAATAAGCCAGGTACTTCTTTTATTCCTTCTTCAAGGTTTAAAAAATTGTATCCTTTACCAGCAAAATCTATAGAGTTATGGGAAAAAATCCCCAAAGTTGATGGGGCTATTTCTACTCTTGCTAAACGTACCACTGTTCCTATGGAAGATAGTACTTCCTTTTAAGGATCCTTTAGATAGGAAGCTTGAATCTTATCTAAGGAAGGCCTATTTATATTCAGGTCATCTTCTCAGACCTGCAATTTCTTTGGCTGAATTTGCGGCTGCATCAACCTTCTGGTTGGAGAATTTAGCGCAACAGGAATTGGATTCTGACTTATCTAGCATTATTCGCCTATTGCAATATGCTAATTATTTTATTGTGATGCAATTTTTGATATTATCAAAATTGATGTTAGATCCATGTCTTTAGCTATTTTAGCTAGAAGAGCTTTGTGGCTTAAATCTTGGAATGCTGATATGACATCTAAATCTAGATTACTATCTCTTTCTTTCCAAGGTAATAATTTATTTGGTTCTCAGTTGGATTCTATTATTTCAACTGTCACTGGGGGAAGGGAGTTTTTCTGCCTCAGGATTAAAAACCTTAGGGTAAATCTAAGGCTTCTAACCATTTTCGTTCCTTTCGTCAGAATAAGGAACAAAAACTCAATCTTCCCCCCAAGGAGTCTGCTTCCAATTGGAAGCCTTCCTTATATTGGATTAAATCAAGCCATTTAGGAAACCAAAGTCAGCCCCTAAGTCCGCATGAAGGTGCAGCCCTCATTCCAGCTCAGCTGGTAGGGGGCAGATTAAGGTTTTTCAAAGATATTTGGATAAAATCTGTCCAAAATCAATGGATTCAAAGCATTGTCTCAAGGGTATCGAATAGGATTCAGAGTAAGACCTCCTGTGAGAAGATTTTTTCTCTCACGTATCCCAGCAAATCCAGTAAAAGCTCAGGCTTTCCTGAAGTGTGTTTCAGACCTGGAGTCTTCAGGGGTAATCATGCCAGTTCCTCCTCAGGAACAAGGTTTGGGGTTTTATTCAAATCTATTCATTGTACCAAAGAAGGAAAATTTATTCAGACCAGTTCTGGATCTGAAACATTTTGAATCGTTATGTAAGAGTACCAACTTTCAAGATGCTGACTATAAGGACTATTCTGCCTTTTGTTCAGCAAGGACATTATATGTCCACAATAGACTTGCAGGATGCATACCTTCATATTCCGATTCATCCAGAACATTATCAGTTTCTGAGAGTCTCTTTTCTTAACAAGCATTACCAATTTGTTGCTCTTCCATTTGGCCTAGCAACAGCTCCAAGAATCTTTTCAAAGGTTCTGGGTGCCCTACTCTCTGTAATCAGAGAACAGGGTATTGCGGTGTTTCCTTATTTGAACGATATCTTGGTACTAGCTCAGTCTTTACATACTGCAGAATCTCACACAAATCAACTAGTGTTGTTTCTTTGGAAACATGGTTGGAGGATCAATTTACCAAAGTTTCTTGATTCCTCAGACAAGAGTCACCTTTTTAGGCTTCCAGATAGATTCATTGTCCATGACACTATCTCTAACAGACAAGAGACGTTAAAATTGGTTGCAGCATGCCGGCACCTTCAGTCTCAGTCTTTCCCTTCAATGGCTATGTGCATGGAAGTTTTAGGTCTCATGACTGCAGCATCGGACGCGATCCCCTTTGCTCGTTTTCACATGAGACCTCTACAGCTTTGTATGCTGAATCAATATACGACACTCTCTGACATGGTGGATAGATCACCATCGTTTAGTTCAAGGGGCTTCTTTTGTTCGGCCAACCTGGACTGTGATCACAACATATGCGAGTCTTTCAGGTTGGGGAGCTGTTTGGGGATCTCTGACAGCACAAGGGGTTTGGAAATCTCAAGAGGCGAGATTACCAATAAATATTTTAGAACTCCTTGCAATTCTCAGAGTTCTTCAGTTTTGGCCTCTGCTAAAGAGAGAACAGTTCATTTGTTTTCAGACAGACAATATCACAACAGTGGCATATGTCAATCATCAGGGTGGGACTCACAGTCCCCAAGCTATGAAAAAAATCTCGGATTCTTGTTTGGGCGGAATCCAGCTCTTGTCTAATCTCTGCGGTGCTTATCCCAGGTGTAGACAATTGGGAGGCGGATTAACTCAGCCGCCAGACTTTACATCCAGAGGAGTAGTCTCTCCATCCAGATGTGTTTTCTTAGATTGTTCAATTGTGGGGTCTTCCAGAGATAGATCTCATGGCCTCTCATCTAAACAAGAAATTTCCCAGATACCTGTCCAGGTCCAGGGATGTTCAGGCGGAAGCAGGGGATGCGCTGACACTTCCTTGGTGTTATCATCCTGCTTACATTTTCCCGCCTCTAGTTCTCGTTCCAAGAGTGATCTCCAAAATCATCAGGGAACAATCATTTGTGTTGCTGGTGGCTTCAGCATGGCCACACAGGTTTTGGTATGCGGATCTGGTTTGGATGTCCAGTTGCCTGCTTTGGCCACTTCCGTTCAGCCAGACCTACTATCTCAAGGTCCGTTTTTCCCATCAGGATTTCAAATCATTAAATTTGAAGGTATGGAAATTGAACGCTTAGTTCTAAGTCATAGAGGTTTCTCTGACTCAATGATTAATACTATGTTACAAGCTCGTAAATCTGTTTCTAGAAAGATTTATTATAGAGTTTGGAAGACTTACATTTCATGGTGTTCTCATAAATTCTCCTGGCATTCTTTTAGAATTCCTAGAATTTTACAGTTTATTCAGGACGGTTTGGATAACGGTTTGTCTGCGAATTCCTTTAAAGTACAATTCTCTGCTCTTTCTGTTTTATTTCACAGAAAGATTGCTATACTTCCTGATATACACTGTTTTGTACAGGCTTTAGTTCTTATTAAGCCTGTTATTTAATCAATTTCTCCTCCTTGGAGTCTTAATTTGGTTCTGACGGCTTTACAGGTTTTTCCATTGGAACCTAAGCATTTTTTGGACATTAAACTACTTTCTTGGAAAGTGTTGTTCCTTTTGGCCATCTCTTCTGCTAGAAGAGTTTCTGAGTTATCTGCTCTTTCTTGTGAGCCTCCTTTTCTGATTTTTTCATCAGGATAAGGCAGTTTTGCGGACTTCTTTTTTAATTTTTACCTAAGGTTGTGAATTCTAACAACATTAGTAGAGAAATTGTTGTCCCTTCCTTGTGTCCTAATCCTAAGAATTCTTTGGAAAGTTCCTTACATTCTTTGGATGTGGTAAGAGTTTTGAAATATTATGTGGAAGCTACTAAAGATTTCAGGAAGACTTCCAGTCTATTTGTTTAATTTTCTGGTCCTAGGAAAGGTCAGAAAACTTCTGCTATTTCCTTGGCTTCTTGGTTGAAACTTTTGATTCATCAAGTTTATTTTGAGTCGGGTCAGGCCCCGCCTCAGAGAATTACAGCTCATTCTACTAGATCAGTCTCCACTTCGTGGGCTTTTAAGAATGAAGCTTCAGTTGATCAGATTTGCAAAGCGGCAACTTGGTTCTCTTTGCATTCATTTACTAAATTCTACCGTTTTTATGTATTTGCTTCTTCGGAAGCAGTTTTTGGTAGAAAAGTTCTTCAGGCAGCTGTTTCAGTTTGATTCTTCTGATTTTGATTTAAGTTTTTTTCTTTCAAATGAAATAAACTTATATATTTGGGTTGTGGATTAATTTTTTTCAGCAGATTATGGCTGTTTTTATTTTATTCCCTCCCTCTAGTGACTCTTGAGTGGAGATCCACATCTTGGGTATTGTTATCCCATATGTCACTAGCTCATGGACTCTTGCCAATTACATGAAAGAAAACATAATTTATGTAAGAACATACCTGATAAATTCATTTCTTTCATATTGGCAAGAGTCCATGAGGCCCACCCTTGTTATGGTGGTTATAATTTTTGTATAAACACAATTATTTCCAAATTTCCTTTGTTGATGCTTTCTACTCCTTTCTTTATCACGCCACTCCTTGGCTATTCAGTAAACTGAATTGTGGGTGTGGTGAGGCGTGTATTTATAGGTATTTTGAGGTTTGGGAAACTTTGCCCCTCCTGGTAGGATTGTATATCCCATATGTCACTAGCTCATGGACTCTTGCCAATATGAAAGAAATGAATTTATCAGGTAAGTTCTTACATAAATTATGTTTTCTGTTCCATCTCCTGCTACACAGATTGCTCTCCCTCATAAGCCTGATGGGGAGGATACGTCGGGAGCCTCTGAGGGAGAGATCTCAGATTTGGACAGTGTAATTCCTTTATCTGATACTGAAGAAGTACACTTCAGATTTAGGCTTGAACGCCTTTGTGTACTGTTAAGGAGGTATTGGCTACTTTAGACGACTCTGATACTCCTGTCTTTTTCAACCCTAAGAAATCTGGTGAACTTTATTAAGACTATGATGTTTCTTCCACTGTGGAAGTGTTTCCTGTACCAGGCAGTGCAAGGGAGATTACTTCACCGGAATGGAGAAGCCAGGGATACTTTTTTCCTCATCTCCTGTCTTTAATAAGATGTTTCCTGTCAATTACTCCATTAGAGATTTATGGTGCACGGTGCCTGCAGTAGAAGGGGCCATTTCTACTGCTTCAACTTTGTTCCTCATAGAGGATAGCTACTCTTTTTAGGATCTCAGAGTCAAGAAGCTGATATCTTCAATGCAACATGCAGTTTGTATTGCTGCTGTTTTATGTGCGTCATCTTATTGGTGCAACACCTTGTCTGTATCAGTTTTGGTGGAGATCCTAGACAGGATTAGAGCTCTTAAACTAGCCAATTCCTTTATTTCTGATGCTACCATGCTAGTTATTAGGCTGGGAGCAAAGATATCTGGTTTCTCTGTTCTAAGCCACAGGGCCTTGTGGCTTAAATCTAAGTCCAAGCTTATAGTGCTTCCTTACAAGGGTAAGACTTGTTTGGACCTGGTGGCAGAAATAATTCCTGATTCTTTGGGAGCAGGCCAATGTAGCCTCGTGGTTACCTCTGTGGCTTTGCAACTCGAAGGTTGATAGTTCGAATCCAGTTGCTGGTGCTGGATGTCCATTTATGGAAAGGTCTTTTCTTCCACAAGACAAGAAGAATAGAGATAAAGGACGTCAAAGTAATTTTTGTTCCTTTCAGTAACTTCAAAGAAAAGTCTTCCTCTCCCTCTTTCAAGCAGGCTCAGTCCAAGTCTTTTTGGAAACCCAATCAGTCTTGAAGCTAGGGGAAGTAATCAAAGAAACCCGCAGCAGAGTCTAAGTCAGCATGTTGGGTTTACCCCGATCTGGGGTTGGATTGGATACAAGTTGTCCCAGATCCTTGGGCTGTGAACATTGTATCTTTAGGTTTCATTTGGAATTCAAGCTTTCCCTCCCAGGGATAGTTTTCTTCTCTCAGGATTATCTGCAGTCCAGGTAATTAGAGAGGTACTGTTGAACTGTGTTCAGGAGCGATAGTTCCGTTTACAGTAATGGAACAGGACCTAGGACCTATTATACAAGTTTCTCAGAGTACCGTCCTTCAAGATGGAAACCATTTTGTTCTATTCTTCCTTTGGCTCAAGAGGGTCAGTTCATGACGAACATAGACCTGAAGGATGCGTACTTTCATGCTCCCATTCCAAATGATAGTCTCAAGTTTCTGAGATTTGCCTTTCTAGAAGACTCTTTTAGGTCTCGGAATTGTAGGAGCGCCCTTCCTGAACGACAGTTTGGTTCAGGCGCCACTTTTTCTTCAAGCAATCTCTCATTCAGAGATCTTGCTGTTTTTTCTACGTTTTCTTGAATGGAAATCTAGAAAAGAGTTCCTTTGTCCTAACTACAAGGGTAGTTTTCTAAGGGACCATAATAGATTCCCTATCTATGTTATTATTTCTGACAGATGTCAGAAAATCCTAATAGTTTCATCTTGCCTCTCTCTGCAGTCTTCTGTTCGAACTCTTTGTATGGAGGTAATTGGTCTGATGATTGTTTCCATGAACATCATTCCCTTTACTCGATTCTATTTGGGAGCTCTGCAGCTGCAGTTATGCATGCTTAGTCAATTGAACGGGGACCATTCGGATCTGTCTCAGAAGATATATCTAGACCAGTCGTCAAGAGGAGTCTTCTCTCCCCATGAACATTTTGGAGTTGGGAGCGATTTACAATGCTTTGAGGTCTTGGCCTCAGTTGTCCTTTCTGGTTTATCCAGTTTCAGTCGGACTACCTTATCTCACATACATCTTCCTCCAGCGAGGAACTCGGAGTTCCTTAGCCATGAAGGAGGTGGCTCGGATTGTTCAGTGGGTGGAAGCTCACAATTGTTGTTTATCTGCCATCCACATTCCAGTTGTGATCAACTGGGAAGCAGATTTTCTGAGCAGACAGACATTTCATCCCGGGGAGTGGGCACTCTATCGGGAGGTGTTCTCCAGGTTAACCCTCAAAATGGTGGATGCCGGAGTTGGATCCGATGGCATCTCGGTAGAACGCAAAGCTTCCAAGATATGGTTTAAGGTCAAGAGATCCGCAGGCCACCCTGATAGATGCTCTGGCGGTTCCTTGGGATTTCAGTCTAGCATATCAGTTTCCTTTGTTTGCTCTCCTTCCACAAGTCTTTGCTCGTATCAAACAGAAGAGAGCATCAGTAATTCTGATAGCTCCTGCATGGCCTCGCAGGATCTGGTATGCAGATCTAGTGAAGATGTCTTTTCTTCCACCTTGAAAGTTGCCTCTGAGGAAGGACCTTCTAACTCAGGGTCCTTTCCTCCATCCAAAACTTGTTTCTGTGAAGCTGACTGTTTGGAGATTGAACGCTTAGCTCGGTCTAAGCGTGGTTTTTCTGATTCGGTCATTGAGACCATGATTGGCTCGCAAGCCTGTTACTAGAAAGATTTTCCATAAGGTATGGCGTAAATACCTTTATTGGTTTGAATCCAAGGGCTACTCTTGGGGTAGGGTCAGGATTCCTAGGAAGGAAGGTCTGGAGAAGGAATTGTCAGTCATTTCTCTAAAGGGTCAGATTTCTGCATTTTCTATTTTGTTGCACAAGTGTCTGGCGGATGTGCCAGATGTTCAATCTTGTTGTCAGGCACTGATCAGAATCAGGGCTGTGTTTGAGTCTGTTGCTTCTCCTTGTCACTTTAACACTTTTTATTGCTATCTCTTCTGCTCAGAAAGTTTCGGAACTCTCGGCTTTGCAGTGTAATTCGCCTTAACTTATCTTTCATGTTATTAGGCGGTTCTTCGTACTAAGTTGGATTTTCTTCCTAAAGTAGTTTTGGATAGAAATATTTTCAGGATATAGTTGTTCCTTTTCTATATCCTAACCCTTCTCATAAGGAATGTTTGTTGCACAACTTAGATGTTGTGTGTTCTTTTATATTCTATTTACAGGTGACTAAGGTTTTTCACCAGTCCTCTGATCTTTTTAGAAAGCGTTAGGTCAGAAGGCTTCCTCTGGGTGGTAAGTATAATTTGTTTTGCTTATGAGATTGCTGGTCAGCAGTCTCCTGAGAGAATTACAGCTCATTTCACTAGGGCTGTCTCCTCTTCTTGGGCTTTCAAAAATGTAGTTTTTGTGGAACAGATTTGCAAGGCTGCAACTTGATCCTCTGCATACTTTTTCCAAAATTTTTAAATTTTACTCTTTTGCCTCAGCTGATGTTTCTTTTGGGAGACAGGTTCTTTAAGAAGTGGTGCCTTCTGTTTAGGTCTGCCTGTCTTGCTCTCCAAATTTTATGCTTACCTGATAAATTTCTTTCTTTAAGCGGTCGTGGATTTTCCATATCCGGAAAGAGAGTTATTATTTTGACTAAACCTCAGGCACCTCTACTCCATTGTGTTATCCCTTTTTTCCATTTCCCTTCAGTCGAATGACTGGGGATTGTGGGAAGGGGAGTGCTACTTAACATCATTGCTGTGGTGCTCTTTGCCTCCTCCTGCTGGCCAGGAGTGATATTCCCACAAGTAATTGATGATGATGTGGACTCTCCATATCAGGAAAGAGTGAAATTTATCAGGGAAGCCTACATTTTGTTTTTCTGGTCTAAACATAGTTCATCTATCACTTTATTTCAGAATTTTCTGCAAATACCTTTCATAAGAAACTTGCAAATTCTAGTTTTTCATTTAGACCTATAGGTGCTAGGGTTTTTAATGAGTACATCCTTTTAGTTTCTTTTTGTAAAAGGCATTTATCATGATCTCCACCTCTTCCAGATGTGATCCCTCTATACCGATTATTTGGAGGGAGTCAAGATTTGACCTATGGAATTCCATAAAGTGTCTGGTAACATTAGTATCCTTGGAGTGAGAAATATTGTCTCTATGCTCCCTTACACCGTCCTTTATCTGTCTTTTCTTTTTTCCAACATAAAATTTTGGACACGAGCAGGAGAGAAGATATACTACTCCAAAAGTAGTACAATTGATGAAGTGTCTAATTTGGTAATTACTTTGTCCTTTACTGAAGTTGTTGCCCTTACCATAAAGGGGAAGTATATACATTTTCCACAAGGGAAACTGCCCACTACCTTATGTGAGGTTAACCAATTTCTCATAGGAGAAATTGTCCAATAGAATCGATGTACATTTCACTGGTCATCGCCGGCTTTTTCATGCTTGAAAAAGCCATTGACAACCAGTGAAACGTACGATGGATTCTATTGGACAGTTGGGACTCTGATGTCATAAAGAGGGTTGGGACTTTGAATTTTACACTGTGAAGCCGTCTGTGAATGCGGTGTTTGGTGATTTAACAGTCGGTTGTGTATTTAAATTGTTCCCTTATCCTGAGTGATTTTAATAAGTGAATAAATCGCTTTTAAAGAAGTTTAATGTCCCCTGATCTATCTGTACTTTTACATATGAGCCGTTTTACTGAGAGCTAAGTTATAGCTCCTTAGAGTGTGAGTACATATATTCCACCTCTTTTTAACGCTTGTTCATACAGGACTTCACTATCTGTTGTTATTTTACCTTCTCTTCCAAGGACTTAAACATCAGGATTCCTGAAGAAAACATATCCTTACCAGTGCTTTATCACATTTGTTTGTTGTTTTTTTATATATATTTGTTTGTGGTGTATTACAAGTTAACACTTTATTTTTTGAGGAAGACATTATGTGTCCGGACAAACCTCAATAGATTCACTATCAGGTCTGTATGTCTCTTACAGGATTCACCTCGAGGTTCCAGAAAGTGCCGTGCTGCTTCAATCCCTACATCATGCATAAAGGCTCTCTACATCCAAAGAAACTAAAATTGTGGTTTCTGAAAATGTTAAGCCATCCAATTTCCTTAAAAGGTCAAAAATATCTTTCACATAAGATGGCAAGGTAACTAGGAAAGGTATTAGGGAGATGTCAATGAAATTCCCAACCTTTTCTGTAAGGCGTCCTATTCCCGAGACTATGGGGTGTCCTGGTGGAGGAGAACTAGTTTTGTGTAATTTTGGAATTATGTAGAAGACTGGAATCAACGGGTATTCTTGGTGCATACATTTTAATTCCTTGAATGTTATCAAACCTTCCACTTCCGCATCATTTAATATTTTAAAAAGTTCAGATTGAGCTTTTTTAATTGGATTGAACGTTAATTTTGCATATTGTTCTTTATCATTAAGTTGACATTTAGCCTCCATTATATAATATTTCTCATCCATCAGGACTAAATTCCCACCCTTGTCCGCAGGCTTTATTATTATGTTTTTTTGTCAGATTGTCATTAACAATCATGGTATCATACATATTTTCAATATCCTTCTGTACCGCTTTTACAGAGTAGCTAAACGCTGGTACCATGGATAAAGATGTCAGTTTCCCTTGTGGAAAATGTGTATACTGACCCTTTATGTTAAGGGCAAAAAACTTCAATACAGGACAAAGAAATTACCAAATTAGACACTTCATTAATTGTGATACTTTTGGAGTAGTATATCTTCTCTCCTGCTTGTGTCCAAAATTTTGTGTCAGAAAAAAACGAAAAGACAAATAAAGGACCATCTAAGGGAGCATAGAGACGATAATTCTCACTCCAAGGATACTAATGTTGTCAGACACTTTATGGCATTCCATGGGTTTAATCTTGACTCCCTCCAAATAATCAATATAGATAGATGGATCCCATCTGGAAGAGGTGAAGATCATGATAAATGCCTTTTACACAAAGAAACTAAATGGGGGGGGGGACCTAGCCGGTGCAGGGAGCAGACGCATATCAGCTGAGCTCCTATATATACCAGTAAAACCGGGTGTTTTGTTTTTTCAGCCTAAAAACCCCTCCGGACCTAAGCTCACTTCAGTGGCGAATACCCCAGCCTACACAGGGTTAAATCATAGCGCATTAGTGTAGGCCTCCAAACTTAACCCTGCTAAACGGCTTGACCCAGCACAGAGACCGCCGTCCTTCACCCTTTCTATCGTGCCTGCAATTTTCGGCTCTAATGGTGCCACTTCTGAGCACCAAAGCAAACTGGGATCGGGTAGCAGTCATCACCAAAACAAGTGAGAATCAAGGGTGAAGTAATCATGTGACCAGTCCAAAATTACTGGCTTCTGAATGTTTAAACTGACACTTTGTTTTGTAGCGTATCTCCCTATCTCTCACTTCATTTTTTTTTTTTTTTTTTTTTTATAGGGCCCATCCTACTCCTTCCCCTTTCAGCTGCTAGACTGCCCACCCGCTTTCCCTCTAACACCTCCCGCCGTGCCCAGCAGATGATCGTTACAAACTACACTGTGTGTCTGTAATAATCTTGCATCTGCCTTCATTTGCAACCGGACCATCTATAAAAAAAAGTTAGCCTCCGAAGTCATTATTATTAAAAAATAGAGTTGACTTAAAGGGACATTAAACACTTTGAGATGGGAATATGAAATGATACATTGTATTTATAAATAAAATCTGCAATATACTTTCATTATTTATTTTGTGCCTTTTTCCTGTAATTCCATTCTGAAATTGTGAGCTTTTCAGTTCCTGTTAGAAATGGAAGTGCAGAGCACTGTTATATTACACACAGCTATTGGCTGCACAATCTAGTGACCTATTTATAACTCTCTC
Organism: Bombina bombina; assembly: GCF_027579735.1. Classification (NCBI taxonomy): domain Eukaryota; kingdom Metazoa; phylum Chordata; class Amphibia; order Anura; family Bombinatoridae; genus Bombina; species Bombina bombina. The sequence continues at coordinate 456,606,316 of NC_069505.1, read as the reverse complement.
TAATAGGCCACAGCAGAGAAGGTAACCTAAGTTACAACATGGCAGGACCCATTAGTATAGACACTAAAACTTTACACTGTCAGTATTTAAACAGCTAATGAAACTAAAAAAATACATCTGCATGTTATTCACAGACTAATCTTTTTATTGAATGCTTCATTTTATCTAGCATTTATTTAGTGTTTAATGTCCATTTAAGGGTAATCACACAGCTTCTCTCTATATTAGATTACAAATAAATGGCTGTCATTTTCTGTCTGGGGTACTGCAGGGCTCACAAATTTGTTCTAAACAAAGAGGAAGTCTAAAAATTCAGAAGCCAGTAAGTTTGGCCTGGTCACATGATTACTTCACCCTTGATTGCCGAAAAAAAGGGTTAAAGGGACAGTCTGCACCAAAATTGTTATTGTTTAAAAAGATAGATAACCCCTTTACTACCCATTCCTCAGCTTTGCACAACCAACATTGTTATATTAATATATTTTATAACTCTCTGCCTGTTTCTAAGCCACTACAGACAGCCCCTTATCACATGCTTTTTTATTGGCGTTTCATAGCAGAATACTTCTAGTTCATGTGGGCCATATAGATAACATTGTGCTCACGCCCGTGCACTACAGTTAGACACTGCTAGTTCATGTGGGCCATATAGATAACATTGTGCTCACGCCCGTGCACTACAGTTAGACACTGCTAGTTCATATGAGTCATATAGATAACATTGTGCTCACGCCAGTGCACTACAGTTAGACACTGCTAGTTCATATGAGTCATATAGATAACATTGTGCTCACGCCCGTGCACTACAGTTAGACACTGCTAGTTCATATGAGTCATATAGATAACATTGTGCTCACGCCCGTGCACTACAGTTAGACACTGCTAGTTCATGTGAGTCATATAGATAACATTGTGCTCACACCAGTGCACTACAGTTAGACACTGCTAGTTCATGTGAGTCATATTGTGCTCACGCCCGTGCACTACAGTTAGGCACTGCTAGTTCATATGAGTCATATAGATAACATTGTGCTCTCGTCCGTGCACTACAGTTAGACACTGCTAGTTCATATGAGTCATATAGATAACATTGTGCTCACGCCCGTGCACTACAGTTAGACACTGCTAGTTCATATGAGTCATATAGATAACATTGTGCTCACGCCCGTGCACTACAGTTAGACACTGCTAGTTCATATGAGTCATATAGATAACATTGTGCTCACGCCCGTGCACTACAGTTAGACACTGCTAGTTCATATGAGTCATATAGATAACATTGTGCTCACACCCGTGCACTACAGTTAGATACTGCTAGTTCATATGAGTCATATAGATAACATTGTGCTCACGTCCGTGCACTACAGTTAGACACTGCTAGTTTATGTGAGTCATATAGATAACATTGTGCTCACACCAGTGCACTACAGTTAGACACTGCTAGTTCATGTGAGTCATATAGATAACATTGTGCTCACGCCCGTGCACTACAGTTAGACACTGCTAGTTCATATGAGTCATATAGATAACATTGTGCTCACACCCGTGCACTACAGTTAGACACTGCTAGTTCATGTGAGTCATATAGATAACATTGTGCTCACACCAGTGCACTACAGTTAGACACTGCTAGTTCATATGAGTCATATAGATAACATTGTGCTCACGCCCGTGCACTACAGTTAGACACTGCTAGTTCATATGAGTCATATAGATAACATTGTGCTCACGTCCGTGCACTATAGTTATACACTGCTAGTTCATATGAGTCATATAGATAACATTGTGCTCACGCCCGTGCACTACAGTTAGATACTGCTAGTTCATATGAGTCATATAGATAACATTGTGCTCACGCCCGTGCACTACAGTTAGACACTGCTAGTTCATATGAGTCATATAGATAACATTGTGCTCATGCCCGTGCACTACAGTTAGACACTGCTAGTTCATGTGAGTCATATAGATAACATTGTGCTCACACCAGTGCACTACAGTTAGACACTGCTAGTTCATGTGAGTCATATAGATAACATTGTGCTCACGCCCGTGCACTACAGTTAGACACTGCTAGTTCATGTGAGTCATATAGATAACATTGTGCTCACGCCCGTGCACTACAGTTAGACACTGCTAGTTCATGTGAGTCATATAGATAACATTGTGCTCACGCCCGTGCACTACAGTTAGATACTGCTAGTTCATATGAGTCATATAGATAACATTGTACTCACGCCCGTGCACTACAGTTAGACACTGCTAGTTCATATTAGTCATATAGATAACATTGTGCTCACGCCCGTGCACTACAGTTAGACACTGCTAGTTCATGTGAGTCATATAGATAACATTGTTCTCACACCAGTGCACTACAGTTAGACACTGCTAGTTCATATGAGTCATATAGATAACATTGTGCTCACGCCCGTGGAGTTGTGCAGGGCACAGCACTAATTGGCTAAAATGCAAGACAATAGATAATAAATAAAAAGTCATGTGATCAGGGGGCTGTCAGAAGATGCTTAGATACAAGGTAATCACAGAGGTAAAAAGTCATGTGATCAAGGGACTGTCAGAAGATGCTTAGATACAAGGTAATCACAGAGGTAAAAAGTCATGTGATCAAGGGACTGTCAGAAGATGCTTAGATACAAGGTAATCACAGAGGTAAAAAGTCATGTGATCAAGGGACTGTCAGAAGATGCTTAGATACAAGGTAATCACAGAGGTAAAAAGTCATGTGATCAAGGGACTGTCAGAAGATGCTTAGATACAAGGTAATCACAGAGGTAAAAAGTGTATTAATATAACCATGTTGGCTGTGCAGAACTGGGGAATAGGTAATAAAGGGATTATCTATCTTTATAAATATTTTGGAGTTAACTGTCCCTTTAAACTGTACATCAATTGCAGGAAAGTGTGTATTATTTAACCTGTTCTAGATTGGGCCATCATGCCTGTGAGCACAAGACGACCCATTCTTGTCATGAAGGTGCATTGCTGTTCCAATGTTGTTAGCCATCCCCTGACTACAGGTCAAAATCAGTGGTGTAGTGGCCGGTGTTCTAAAGTTATGCGTCTACCCGTAGGAATGTGTATACTTTGTCACTTCTGGTGACGTTTGTCAGCTGGTGGAGGTTTGTGGCGCTCACTGCGCATGCGCTAGAGGCCCAAACTCCTTACAACAGCTGATGAGGAATTATGTGGCACGCGCACGATACTGGTTACAAAATCACAATGAACAAGCGGTCTGTCATTGGATTTTGTAACCAGAAAGGGTACTGACATTGTATTGACTAACATTGAGAGATGCGGTAGGAAAATATATTGAATATGTCTGCTACGTACTATATCCCACACCTCCTCCCTCACACTATATCTCTGGTGCTGTTCTGTTCTCTGATCCACAGCACAATGTAAAAAAAAAAAAAAAAAACTTCTCACAGGATGTGGAAATAAAAAACGCAGTTTCTGAATTCCTCTAACCTAAGGGTCAAGAGCTCAGCGCAGCTCCTTAGGTTAGAGGAATTCAGAAACTGCGTTTTTTATTTCCACATCCCGTGAGATGTTTTTTTTTTTTTTTTACATCGTGCTGTGGATCAGAGAACAGAACAGCACCAGAGATATAGTGTGAGGGAGGAGGTGTGGGATATAGTATGTAGCAGACATATTCAATATATTTTCCTACCGCATCTCACAATGTTAGTCAATACAATGTCAGTACCCTTTCTGGTTACAAAATCCAATGACAGACCGCTTGTTCATTGTGATTTTGTAACCAGTAACGTGCGCGTGCCACATAATTCCTCATCAGCTGTTGTAAGGAGTTTGGGCCTCTAGCGCATGCGCAGTGAGCGCCACAAACCTCCACCAGCTGACAAACGTCACCGGAAGTGACGAAGTATACACATTCCTACGGGTAGACGCATAACTTTAAAACACCGGCACTCCCAATGTAACTGCTGGTGATGTCACCACAAACAGAAGGTGACATCACAGAGGAGGCGGGACAAGAAAGGACAGGCAGTAAAGTATATTGGATGGGGGAGGGTGGGCAAACCCCCTCAATCTCAACTCCCTTACCAGCCACAGGCCTCCAAGACTCCTCATTTGAAAGAGAATTGCTTACTCTTTCTGCTACAAGGAGACAACGCTAGGATAAAGCCTGGTTTCTCAACAGCTGGACCGTGACAACTCTACTGGTGGACCGCGACCCAACATGCCCCTACTGCATACGCTTGACAGGCCCACCACTCCACATATCAGGAATACCAGGCAGGCTTTTCAGTGTGCCATTGTACATATGCGTGGGCCCTGGGCATGTAGCGGCAGCTCATTGGGAGGATAATGCGGGACAGGGAGCAGACGGGACTGGATAATGACAACAATGTATAAGTGTGTGTATATATATAAACTACCGGCCCCTGGAGACATCCGGCTAATATTTACCAGACCTTGAGGTCACTTAGTTTGAGAACCACTGGTATAAAGTGTCTGTGCCACAACTGAAAGCAAAGGGAGATCTGTGTCTGTCCAGGTAGCAAGACCAAGGCATTTACTCATCTGCTAGAGCCCATTTTGAAGACAGATGCTGATGCCAGGCTTAATCTAGCCCTAGTAGTGCGATTTCACATTTGCTTCTGATTATCATCTGATTATACAAAGAGAGATTTACCGAATGAGTGCACAAAAAACAACGTAATAGGGCAACATGTAGTGGTTTATCCCAGGGTTCATTGCAGGGGCCTGGTGTGTTTAATACAGTTTTCAGTAATCTTACTAATGGATGTTGAGGAAAATGTGTCTTTTTATACACAATACAAACATTTGCAACAATGTTGACATTTTTAAAAGCAAATTAATAGTATTAAAAAATAGAGAAAGTACCAAATTATGTATTTAGGATTAAAACAAACAACAAATTAATGGATTACTGATCTAGCCATACTTAACTAACAGGAACATAATTAACTTTGGAATTATTATTTCAGATGATTAAAAGGCAGGTAACCACTACACTAATGCAGCAGGAAACACCTGCAGGGTGGTAGGGTGTACAAGGAGAGGTATTTTAGTAGCAGAAAAAAAGTGAAGCTTCTATGCCACTTTATAAATTACAAGTTTGCCTCACCTTACTGCATACTGTATACAGATCTGGAGACATCATTTATAGAAGCACATACATTACAGACTACATCAGGTGGTCTGTATCCCTCAGACATATAACACACTCACCTGTACCCTGTATCCCTCAGACACATCACACTCTCACCTGTACCCTGTGCCCCTCAGACACATTACACACACTCACCTGTACCCTGTATCCCTCAGACACATCACACACACACTCACCTGTACCCTGTATCCCTCATACACATCACACATATACACTCACCTGTACCCTGTATCCCTCAGACACATCACACATATACACTCACCTGTACCCTGTATCCCTCAGACACATCACACACGTACACTCACCTGTACCCTGTATCCCTCAGACACATCACAAATATACACTCACCTGTACCCTGTATCCCTCAGACACATCACGCACATACACTCACCTGTACCCTGTATCCCTCAGACACATCACACACATACATACACTCACCTGTACCCTGTATCCCTCTGACACATCACGCACATACACTCACCTGTACCCTGTATCCCTCAGACACATCACACACATACACTCACCTGTACCCTGTATCCCTCAGACACATCACACATACACTCACCTGTACCCTGTATCCCTCATACACATCACACACATACACTCACCTGTACCCTGTATCCCTCATACACATCAAACACATATACACTCACCTGTACCCTGTATCCCTCAGACACATCACACACGTACACTCACCTGTACCCTGTATCCCTCAGACACATCACACACATACACTCACCTGTACCCTGTATCCCTCAGACACATCACACATACACTCACCTGTACCCTGTATCCCTCATACACATCACACACATACACTCACCTGTACCCTGTATCCCGCATACACATCACACACACACATCCACTCACCTGTACCCTATATCCTTCAGACACATCACACACATACACTCACCTGTATCCTGTGTCCCTCAGACACATCACACACATACACTCATCTGTACCCTGTATCCCTCAGACACATCACACACATACACTCACCTGTACCCTGTATCCCTCAGACACATCACACACATACACTCATCTGTACCCTGTATCCCTCAGACACATCACACACTCACCTGTGCCCTGTATTCCTCAGACACATCACACACAGACTCACCTGTACCCTGTATCCCTCAGACACATCACACACATACACTCACCTGTACCCTGTATCCCTCATACACATCACACACACATCCACTCACCTGTACCCTGTATCCCTCATACACATCACACACACATCCACTCACCTGTACCCTATATCCTTCAGATACATCACACACAGACTCACCTGTACCCTGTATCCCTCAGACACATCACACACATACACTCACCTGTACCCTGTATCCCTCATACACATCACACATATACACTCACCTGTACCCTGTATCCCTCATACACATCACACACACATCCACTCACCTGTACCCTATATCCTTCAGACACATCACACACATACACTCACCTGAACCCTGTATCCCTCAGACACATTACACACATACACTCACTTGTACCCTGTATCCCTCAGACACATCACACACTCAACTGTACCCTGTGCCCCTCGGACACATTACACACATACTCTCACTTGTACCCTGTATCCCTCAGACACATCACACACATACACTCACCTGTACCCTGTATCCCTCAGACACATCACACTCTCACCTGTACCCTGTGCCCCTCAGACACATTACACACATACACTCACTTGTACCCTGTATCCTTCAGACACATCACACACATACACTCACCTGTACCCTGTATCCCTCAGACACATCACACACATACACTCACCTGTACCCTGTATCCCTCAGAAACATCACACACATACACTCACCTGTACCCTGTGCCCCTCAGACACATTACACATATACACTCACTTGTACCCTGTATCCCTCAGACACATCACACACATCCACTCACCTGTACCCTATATCCTTCAGACACATCACACACATACACTCACCTGTACCCTGTGTCCCTCAGACACATCACACACATACACTCATCTGTACCCTGTATCCCTCAGACACATCACACATACACTCACCTGTACCATGTATCCCTTATACACATCACACACATACACTCACCTGTACCCTGTATCCCTCAGACACATCACACACGTACACTCACCTGTACCTTGTATCCCTCAGACACATCACACACATACACTCACCTGTACCCTGTATCCCTCAGACTCATCACACACATACACTCACCTGTACCCTGTGCCCCTCAGACACATTACACACACTCACCTGTACCCTGTATCCCTCAGACACATCACACACATACACTCACCTGTACCCTGTATCCCTCAGACACATCACACACATACACTCACCTGTACCCTGTAACCCTCAGACACATCACACACATACACTCACACTGTACCCTGTATCCATCAGACACATCACACACATACACTCATCTGTACCCTGTGTCCCTCAGACACATCACACACTCACCTGTACCCTGTGCCCCTCAGACACATCACACACATACACTCACCTGTACCCTGTATCCCTCAGACACATCACACACTCACCTGTACCCTGTGCCCCTCAGACACGTTACACATATACACTCACTTGTACCCTGTATCCCTCAGACACATCACACACATACACTCACTTGTACCCTGTATCCCTCAGACACATCACACACATACACTCACTTGTACCCTGTATCCCTCAGACACATCACACACATATACACTCACCTGTACCCTGTATCCCTCAGACACATCACACACATATACACTCACCTGTACCCTGTATCCCTCAGACACATCACACACATACACTCACTTGTACCCTGTATCCCTCAGACACATCACACACATACACTCACCTGTACCCTGTATCCCTCAGACACATCACACATATACACTCACCTGTACCCTGTATCCCTCAGACACATCACACACTCACCTGTACCCTGTATCCCACAGACACATACACTCACCTGTACCCTGTATCCCTCAGACACATCACACACTCACCTGTACCCTGTGCCCCTCAGACACATCACACACATACACTCACCTGTACCCTGTATCCCTCAGACACATCACACATATACTCACCTGTACCCTGTATCCATCAGACACATCACACACATACACTCACCTGTACCCTGTATCCCTCAGACACATCACACACATATACACTCACATGTACCCTGTATCCTTCAGACACATCACACACATACACTCACCTGTACCCTGTATCCCTCAGACACATCACACACGTACACTCACCTGTACCCTGTATCCCTCAGACACATCACACACAAACACTCACCTGTACCCTGTAACCCTCAGACACATCACACACATACACTCACACTGTACCCTGTATCCATCAGACACATCACACACATACACTCATCTGTACCCTGTATCCCTCAGACACATCACACACTCACCTGTACCCTGTGCCCCTCAGACACATCACACACATACACTCACCTGTACCCTGTATCCCTCAGACACATCACACACATATACTCACCTGTACCCTGTATCCTTCAGACACATCACGCACATACACTCACCTGTACCCTGTATCCCTCAGACACATCACACACATACACTCACCTGTACCCTGTATCCCTCAGACACATCACACACTCACCTGTACCCTGTGCCCCTCAGACACGTTACACATATACACTCACTTGTACCCTGTATCCCTCAGACACATCACACACATACACTCACCTGTACCCTGTATCCCTCAGACACATCACACACATACACTCACTTGTACCCTGTATCCCTCAGACACATCACACACATATACACTCACCTGTACCCTGTATCCCTCAGACACATCACACACATATACACTCACCTGTACCCTGTATCCCTCAGACACATCACACACATACACTCACTTGTACCCTGTATCCCTCAGACACATCACACACATACACTCACCTGTACCCTGTATCCCTCAGACACATCACACATATACACTCATCTGTACCCTGTATCCCTCAGACACATCACACACTCACCTGTACCCTGTATCCCACAGACACATACACTCACCTGTACCCTGTATCCCTCAGACACATCACACACTCACCTGTACCCTGTGCCCCTCAGACACATCACACACATACACTCACCTGTACCCTGTATCCCTCAGACACATCACACACATACACTCACCTGTACCCTGTATCCTTCAGACACATCACACATATACTCACCTGTATCCATCAGACACATCACACACATATACACTCACATGTACCCTGTATCCTTCAGACACATCACACACATACACTTACATGTACCCTGTATCCCTCAGACACATCACACACGTACACTCACCTGTACCCTGTATCCCTCAGAACATCTCACACAAACACTCACCTGTACCCTGTATCCCACAGACACATACACTCACCTGTACCCTGGTATCCCTCAGACACATCACACATTCACCTGTACCCTGTGCCCCTCAGACACATTACACATATACACTCACTTGTACCCTGTATCCCTCAGACAAATCACACACATATACTCACCTGTACCCTGTATCCATCAGACACATCAACACATACACTCACCTGTACCCTGTATCCCTCAGACACATCACACACATACACTCACCTGTACCCCTCCAGACACATCACACACATACACTCACCTGTACCCCTCAGACAAATCACACACATACACTCACCTGTACCCTGTATCCCTCAGATACATCACACACGTACACTCACCTGTGCCCTGTATTCCTCAGACACATCACACACATACACTCACCTGTACCCTGTATCCCTCAGACACATCACACACAGACTCACCTGTACCCTGTATCCCTCAGACACATCACACACAGACTCACCTGTACCCTGTATCCCTCAGACACATCACACACATACACTCACCTGTACCCTGTATCCCTCATTCACATCACACACATACACTCACCTGTACCCTGTATCCCTCATACACATCACACACACATCCACTCACCTGTACCCTATATCCTTCAGACACATCACACCTCAGACACGTTACACATACCTCACTTGTACCCTGTATCCCTCAGACACATCACACACATACACTCACTTGTACCCTGTATCCCTCAGACAATCACACACATACACTCATTGTACCTGTATCCCTCAGACACATCACACACTATACACTCACCTGTACCCTGTATCCCTCAGACACATCACACACATATACACTCACCTGTACCTGTATCCCTCAGACACATCACACACATACACTCACTTGTACCCTGTATCCTCAGACACATCACACACATACACTCACCTGTACCCTGTATCCCTCAGGACACATCACACATATACACTCACCTGTACCTGTATCCCTCAGACATCACACACTCACCTGTACCCTGTATCCCACAGACATACACACTCACTGTACCCTGTATCCCTCAGACACACACACACTCACCTGTACCTGTGCCCCTCAGACACATCACAACATACACTCACCTGTACCCTGTATCCCTCAGACATCACACATATACTCACCTGTACCCTGTATCCATCAGACACATCACACACATACACTCACCTGTACCTGTATCCCTCAGACACATCACACACATATACACTCACATGTACCCTGTATCCTTCAGACACATCACACACATACACTCACCTGTACCCTGTATCCCTCAGACACATCACACACATACACTCACCTGTACCCTGTATCCCTCAGACACATCACACACAAACACTCCACCTGTACCCTGTAACCCTCAGACACATCACACACATACACTCACACTGTACCCTGTATCCATCAGACACATCACACACATACACTCATCTGTACCCTGTATCCCTCAGACACATCACACACTCACCTGTACCCTGTGCCCCTCAGACACATCACACACATACACTCACCTGTACCCTGTATCCCTCAGACACATCACACACATACACTCACCTGTACCCTGTATCCTTCAGACACATCACACACATACACTCACCTGTACCCTGTATCCCTCAGACACATCACACACATACACTCACCTGTACCCTGTATCCCTCAGACACATCACACACTCACCTGTACCCTGTGCCCCTCAGACACGTTACACATATACACTCACTTGTACCCTGTATCCCTCAGACACATCACACACATACACTCACTTGTACCCTGTATCCCTCAGACACATCACACACATACACTCACTTGTACCCTGTATCCCTCAGACACATCACACACATATACACTCACCTGTACCCTGTATCCCTCAGACACATCACACACATATACACTCACCTGTACCCTGTATCCCTCAGACACATCACACACATACACTCACTTGTACCCTGTATCCCTCAGACACATCACACACATACACTCACCTGTACCCTGTATCCCTCAGACACATCACACATATACACTCATCTGTACCCTGTATCCCTCAGACACATCACACACTCACCTGTACCCTGTATCCCACAGACACATACACTCACCTGTACCCTGTATCCCTCAGATACATCACACACTCACCTGTACCCTGTGCCCCTCAGACACATCACACACATACACTCACCTGTACCCTGTATCCCTCAGACACATCACACACATACACTCACCTGTACCCTGTATCCTTCAGACACATCACACATATACTCACCTGTATCCATCAGACACATCACACACATATACACTCACATGTACCCTGTATCCTTCAGACACATCACACACATACACTCACCTGTACCCTGTATCCCTCAGACACATCACACACGTACACTCACCTGTACCCTGTATCCCTCAGACACATCACACACAAACACTCACCTGTACCCTGTATCCCACAGACACATACACTCACCTGTACCCTGTATCCCTCAGACACATCACACATTCACCTGTACCCTGTGCCCCTCAGACACATTACACATATACACTCACTTGTACCCTGTATCCCTCAGACAAATCACACACATATACTCACCTGTACCCTGTATCCATCAGACACATCACACACATACACTCACCTGTACCCTGTATCCCTCAGACACATCACACACATACACTCACCTGTACCCCTCAGACACATCACACACATACACTCACCTGTACCCCTCAGACAAATCACACACATACACTCACCTGTACCCTGTATCCCTCAGATACATCACACACGTACACTCATCTGTGCCCTGTATTCCTCAGACACATCACACACAGACTCACCTGTACCCTGTATCCCTCAGACACATCACACACAGACTCACCTGTACCCTGTATCCCTCAGACACATCACACACAGACTCACCTGTACCCTGTATCCCTCAGACACATCACACACATACACTCACCTGTACCCTGTATCCCTCATTCACATCACACACATACACTCACCTGTACCCTGTATCCCTCATACACATCACACACACATCCACTCACCTGTACCCTATATCCTTCAGACACATCACACACAGACTCACCTGTACCCTGTATCCCTCAGACACATCACACACATACACTCACCTGTACCCTGTGTCCCTCAGACAGATCACACACATACACTCACCTGTACCCTGTATCCCTCAGACACATCACACACATCCACTCACCTGTACCCTGTATCCCTCAGACACATCACACACACATCCACTCACCTGTACCCTATATCCTTCAGATACATCACACACAGACTCACCTGTACCCTGTATCCCTCAGACACATCACACACATACACTCACCTGTACCCTGTATCCCTCATACACATCACACACATACACTCACCTGTACCCTGTATCCCTCATACACATCACACACACACATCCACTCACCTGTACCCTATATCCTTCAAACACATCACACACATACACTCACCTGTACCCTGTGTCCCTCAGACACATCACACACATACACTCATCTGTACCCTGTATCCCTCAGACACATCACACACATACACTCACCTGTACCCTGTATCCCTCAGACACATCACACACATACACTCATCTGTACCCTGTATCCCTCAGACACATCACACACTCACCTGTGCCCTGTATTCCTCAGACACATCACACACAGACTCACCTGTACCCTGTATCCCTCAGACACATCACACACATACACTCACCTGTACCCTGTATCCCTCATACACATCACACACATACACTCACCTGTACCCTGTATCCCTCATACACATCACACACACATCCACTCACCTGTACCCTATATCCTTCAGACACATCACACACATACACTCACCTGTACCCTGTATCCCTCAGACACATCACACACATACACTCACCTGTACCCTGTATCCCTCAGACACATCACACACTCACCTGTACCCTGTGCCCCTCAGACACATTACACACATACACTCACTTGTACCCTGTATCCCTCAGACACATCACACACTCACCTGTACCCTGTGCCCCTCGGACACATTACACATATACACTCACTTGTACCCTGTATCCCTCAGACACATCACACACTCACCTGTACCCTGTATGCCTCAGACACATCACACACAGACTCACCTGTACCTTGTATCCCTCAGACACATCACACACAGACTCACCTGTACCCTGTATCCCTCAGACACATCACACACATACACTCACCTGTACCCTGTATCCCTCAGACACATCACACACATACACTCATCTGTACCCTGTATACCTCAGACACATCACACACATACACTCATCTGTACCCTGTATCCCTCAGACACATCACACACATACACTCATCTGTACCCTGTATCCCTCAGACACATCACACACTCACCTGTGCCCTGTATTCCTCAGACACATCACACACAGACTCACCTGTACCCTGTATCCCTCAGACACATCACACACATACACTCACCTGTACCCTGTATCCCTCATACACATCACACACATACACTCACCTGTACCCTGTATCCCTCATACACATCACACACACATCCACTCACCTGTACCCTATATCCTTCAGACACATCACACACAGACTGACCTGTAACCTGTATCCCTCAGACACATCACACACATACACTCACCTGTACCCTGTATCCCTCAGACACATCACACACATACACTCACCTGTACCCTCTATCCCTCAGACACATCACACACTCACCTGTACCCTGTGCCCCTCAGACACATTACACACATACACTCACTTGTACCCTGTATCCCTCAGACACATCACACACATATACTCATTGTACCCTGTATCCCTCAGACACATCACACACTCACCTATACCCTGTGCCCCTCAGACACATTACACACATACACTCACTTGTACCCTGTATCCTTCAGACACATCACACACATACACTCACCTGTACCCTGTATCCCTCAGACACATCACACACATACACTCACCTGTACCCTGTATCCCTCAGAAACATCACACACATAAACTCACCTGTACCCTGTGCCCCTCAGACACATTACACATATACACTCACTTGTACCCTGTATCCCTCAGACACATCACACACATACACTCACCTGTACCCTGTATCCCTCAGACACATCACACATATACACTCATCTGTACCCTGTATCCCTCAGACACATCACACACAGACTCACCTGTACCCTGTATCCATCAGACACATCCCACACATACACTCACCTGTACCCTGTATCCCACAGACACATACACTCACCTGTACCCTGTATCCCACAGACACATACACTCACCTGTACCCTGTATCCCTCAGACACATCACACACTCACCTGTACCCTGTGCCCCTCAGACACATTACACATATACACTCACTTGTACCCTGTATCCCTCAGACACATCACACACACATACTCACCTGTACCCTGTATCCATCAGACACATCACACACAGACTTACCTGTACCCTGTATCCCTCAGACACATCACACACAGACTCACCTGTACCCTGTATCCCTCAGACACATCACACACAGACTCACCTGTACCCTGTATCCCTCAGACACATCACACACATACACTCACCTGTACCCTGTATCCCTCATACACATCACACACACATCCACTCACCTGTACCCTATATCCTTCAGACACATCACACACACATCCACTCACCTGTACCCTATATCCTTCAGACACATCACACACATACACTCACCTGTACCCTGTATCCCTCAGACACATTACACATATACACTCACCTGTACCCTGTATCCCTCAGACACATCACACACTCACCTGTACCCTGTATGCCTCAGACACATCACACACAGACTCACCTGTACCCTGTATCCCTCAGACACATCACACACAGACTCACCTGTACCCTGTATCCCTCAGACACATCACACACATACACTCACCTGTACCCTGTATCCCTCAGACACATCACACACATACACTCATCTGTACCCTGTATCCCTCAGACACATCACACACATACACTCATCTGTACCCTGTATCCCTCAGACACATCACACACATACACTCATCTGTACTCTGTATCCCTCAGACACATCACACACTCACCTGTGCCCTGTATTCCTCAGACACATCACACACAGACTCACCTGTACCCTGTATCCCTCAGACACATCACACACATACACTCACCTGTACCCTGTATCCCTCATACACATCACACACATACACTCACCTGTACCCTGTATCCCTCATACACATCACACACACATCCACTCACCTGTACCCTATATCCTTCAGACACATCACACACAGACTGACCTGTAACATGTATCCCTCAGACACATCACACACATACACTCACCTGTACCCTGTATCCCTCAGACACATCATACACTCACCTGTACCCTGTATCCCTCAGACACATCACACACTCACCTGTACCCTGTGCCCCTCAGACACATTACACACATACACTCACTTGTACCCTGTATCCCTCAGACACATCACACACATATACTCACCTGTACCCTGTATCCCTCAGACACATCACACACTCACCTATACCCTGTTCCCCTCAGACACATTACACACATACACTCACTTGTACCCTGTATCCTTCAGACACATCACACACATACACTCACCTGTACCCTGTATCCCTCAGACACATCACACACATACACTCACCTGTACCCTGTATCCCTCAGAAACATCACACACATAAACTCACCTGTACCCTGTGCCCCTCAGACACATTACACATATACACTCACTTGTACCCTGTATCCCTCAGACACATCACACATATACACTCATATGTACCCTGTATCCCTCAGACACATCACACACAGACTCACCTGTACCCTGTATCCATCAGACACATCACACACATACACTCACCTGTACCCTGTATCCCACAGACACATACACTCACCTGTACCCTGTATCCCACAGACACATACACTCACCTGTACCCTGTATCCCTCAGACACACCACACACTCACCTGTACCCTGTGCCCCTCAGACACATTACACATATACACTCACTTGTACCCTGTATCCCTCAGACACATCACACACACATACTCACCTGTACCCTGTATCTATCAGACACATGACACACAGACTCACCTGTACCCTGTATCCCTCAGACACATCACACACAGACTCACCTGTACCCTGTATCCCTCAGACACATCACACACAGACTCACCTGTACCCTGTATCCCTCAGACACATCACACACATACACTCACCTGTACCCTGTGTCCCTCAGACACATCACACACATACACTCATCTGTACCCTGTATCCCTCAGACACATCACACACATACACTCACCTGTACCCTGTATCCCTCAGACACATCAAACACATATACACTCACCTGTACCCTGTATCCCTCAGACACATCACACACATACACTCACCTGTACCCTGTATCCCTCAGATACATCACACACGTACACTCACCTGTGCCCTGTATTCCTCAGACACATCACACACAGACTCACCTGTACCCTGTGTCCCTCAGACACATCACACACAGACTCACCTGTACCCTGTATCCCTCAGACACATCACACACAGACTCACCTGTACCCTGTATCCCTCAGACACATCACACACATACTCACCTGTACCCTGTATCCCTCAGACACATCACACACATACACTCACAAGTACCCTGTATCCCTCATACACATCACACACACATCCACTCACCTGTACCCTATATCCTTTAGATACATCACACACAGACTCACCTGTACTCTGTATCCCTCAGACACATCACACACAGACTCACCTGTACCCTGTATCCCTCAGACACATCACACACATACACTCACCTGTACCATGTGTCCCTCAGACACATCACACACATACACTCATCTGTACCCTGTATCCCTCAGACACATAACACACATACACTCACCTGTACCCTGTATCCCTCAGACACATCACACACATACACTCATCTGTACCCTGTATCCCTCAGACACATCACACACTCACCTGTACCCTGTGCCCCTCAGACACATTACACACATACACTCACTTGTACCCTGTATCCCTCAGACATATCACACACATACACTCACCTGTACCCTGTATCCCTCAGACACATCACACACATACACTCACCTTTACCCTGTATCCACCAGACACATCACACACACTCACCTGTACCCTGTATCTCTCAGACATATCACACACACTCACCTGTACCCTGTATCCCTCAGACACACACACATACACTCACCTGTACCCTATATCCCTCAGACACATACACTAACCTGTACCCTGTATCCCTCAGACACATCACACACACTCACCTGTACCCTGTATCCCTCAGACACATCACACACACATACACTCACCTGTACCTTGTATCCCTCAGACACACACTCACCTGTACCCTGTATCCCTCAGACACATCACACACATACACTCACCTGTACCCTGTATCCCTCAGACACATCACACACATACACTCACCTGTACCCTGTATCCCTCAGACACATCACACACATACACTCACCTGTACCCTGTATCCCTCAGACACATCACACACATATACACTCACCTGTACCCTGTATCCCTCAGACACATCACACACATATACACTCACCTGTACCCTGTATCCCTCAGACACATCACACACATACACTCACCTGTACCCTGTATCCCTCAGACACATCACACACAAACACTCACCTGTACCCTGTATCCCTCAGACACATCACACACAAACACTCACCTGTACCCTGTATCCCTCAGACACATCACACACACATACACTCACCTGTACCCTGTATCCCTCAGACACATCACACACATACACTCACCTGTACCCTGTATCCCTCAGACACATTACACACATACACTCACCTGTACCCTGTATCCCTCAGACACATCACACACGTACACTCACCTGTACCCTGTATCCCTCAGACACATCACACACATATACTCACCTGTACCCTGTATCCCTCAGACACATTACACACATACACTCACCTGTACCCTGTATCCCTCAGATACATTACACACATATACACTCACCTGTACCCTGTATCCCTCAGATACATCACACATATACACTCACCTGTACCCTGTATCCCTCAGATACATCACACACATACACTCACCTGTACCCTGTATCCCTCAGACACATCACCCACGTGCCCCCAAATGGTGTGGTACTTCAAACAAACACAAAATATAATATGGTGGTCAGGTCTACTCACAAGATGTGCAGCACTAACAAATATATCAGCAGTCTGGACCTTAATAAAGCCGTCCAGTCAGCTTACTCCATGATTTTGTAGCATTGGTTCCTGTGAGGTACTTAGATTCCAATAAAATACTGGTGTGCTATATAGCTGTGAAAAAGGTGTCACAGAGGGGCATCCCAGATCACTCAAATCCTCATTCAAAATATTAGAAGCAAACGGGATAATCGCAACACAAAACCTTAAAATACCACCGACTAGAGATCTCTATAAAAGCACAATGTATTTGAACACAAAATGTCAGATTAAAACCCCATTAAAATCAGTTTCTCAGTGATACACTGTTTGATCAGGTGAGTAATTTGTACAATGATTAAAGATCGTTGGCGTCCTCATTCGGCAAATGCGCATGCGTAGTCCAAGGTTAGGCACGCCCATCATCACGGTATGTTGATCCATAATCGAGTAACTAAACTGATTAGTGATGATATAAAGGGCTTGTGGACATTGATATATGCATGGCATATTATGAATTAGGAACACCAATATAGACAACATATATATGGCAAAAAATATATAATAATAAAACCATTCGCATACATCACTTAGTGGACAAGGTCAGCTTCATGCTAGCTAGTGGGTATGTGTGTAAACAATTATATCCGTAGATGGTGACTTCACTGTAACACTTCCCATGATTCCTATATAATAAAAGGCCAGGCGTGTTTGTCCGAAGCTGTCATGCGCAGCAGAGACTGCGCAAGGGCAAACACACCTGGCCTTAGACCAAATACCCCTGGCACCTGATCCGCAATAGACTTATGCGAGACAGTGGGCGAGGATCAATTGGTAGTGCGTCTTTGTCCACTGCGAGAACAGTGGTTGGAAGTGGACGTGGAGAGGCCGGGTGGGACCGCTGCATTGCAGAAAATGGCCGTGTACGCGGGCTTTAGGACTAGTATCTTATAAACCAATCCAAATCTAGCATAACCCAGGAAAATAAATGAATAAATTCCGCTATCAAAAACAGAGGGTTCTCTTGGATAGAGGAAAATAGTTTAATTGCAAATGTATTACTAGTGTAACTAGCAAAATAAATCTATATATTAATAAGTGATACCAACCTTATGAAGCACAATAAAGATTATTACTCCTTATGGGCTCAATAAAAATATTGTTATGGCTGCATCTTTATTATGCTTCATGCACTTTAGTACTTTTTGTTATAGTCTTTAGTTTATCAGTTGATTAATTAAACGTGATTCAATTTAGATTCTTTATTTAGAGTATTTGTCATCACTAGTAATATATATTTTTTGATATACATGTTATATATACACACATTTTTTACGTTCATATACTAATAAAGTTCTATGGACATCACTTTTATTTTTATATCTTTATATATCGGTTGGTTTAACCAGACTGATATCAATAACGTTATTTAGCACTACAAAAAACTACCACAAGGGGGAGGAAGAGGCACAGACATTATCATTAAAATGAACGTCAAAGTGTAACACTGCCTCTTTTTGCACGTAACGTTTTTAATCAGAGCGTCTGCTGAAATGCATGCTGGGAATCTTAGTTCTATTTGGAGTTTATCGTGTACTTGTGACGTCACAGCAGTACATGAGCGCATGTTTAAGTCGCTTTCTTTTATCTACGTATTTCCGGTCAGTGCGTGCGCACACCGGCTGTAACTACACAGGTGAATAAAGCAGCCACTTCTGTATGATAATGTGCAGTGTAACTATGTATAATGTGTAACTGTGTATAATGTTCAGTGTAACTGTGTATAATGTATAATGTGTAGTGTAACAGTGTATGATGTGTGTAACTGTGTATAATGTGCAGTGTAACTGTGTATGATGTGTGTAACTGTATAATGTGCAGTGTAACTGTGATGTGTGTAACTGTGTATAATGTGTAGTGTAACTGTGATGTGTGTAACTGTGTATAATGTGCAGTGTAACTGTGTATGATGTGTGTAACTGTGTATAATGTGCAGTGTAACTGTATAATGTGCAGTGTAACTGTGTATAATGTGTAACTGTGTATAATGTGCAGTGTAACTGTGTATAATGTGTAGTGTAACTGTGTATAATGTGCATGTAACTGTGTATAATGTGCAGTGTAACTGTGTATAATGTGTAACTGTGTATAATGTGCAGTGTAACTGTGTATAATGTGTAACTGTTTAAAGTGCAGTGTAACTGATGTGTGTAACTGTGTATAATGTGTAGTGTAACTGTGTATAATGTGCAGTGTAACTGTATAATGTGTAGTATAACTGTGTATAATGTGCAGTGTAACTGTATAATGTCTGTGTGATAATGTGCAATGTAACTGTGTATAAAGTGCAATGTAACTGTGTATAGTGTGTGTATCTGTGTATAACGTGTCTGTAACTGTGTATAATGTGTCTGTAACTGTATAATGTGCAGTGTAACTGTGTATAACGTCTGTGTGATGTGCAATGTAACTGTGTATAATGTGTGTGTAACTGTGTATAATGTCTGTGTGATAATGTGCAGTGTAACTGTGTATAATGTCTGTGTGATGTGCAATGTAACTGTGTATAATGTGTGTGTAACTGTGTATAATGTCTGTGTGATAATGTGTGTGTAACTGTGTATAATGTCTGTGTGATAATGTGCAGTGTAACTGTGTATTATGTGCAGTGTAACTGTGTATAATGTCTGTGTGATAATGTGCAGTGTAACTGTGTATAATGTCTGTGTGATAATGTGCAATGTAACTGTGTATATAGTGCAATGTAACTGTGTATAGTGTCTGTAACTGTGTATAATGTGTCTGTAACTGTGTATAATGTCTATAACTGTATATAATATGCAGTGTAACTGTGTATAACGTCTGTGTGATAATGTGCAATGTAACTGTGTATAATGTCTGTGTAACTGTGTATAATGTGCAATGTAACTGTGTATAATGTCTGTGTGATAATGTGCAGTGTAACTGTGTATAATGTGCAGTGTAACTGTGTATAATGTGCAGTGTAACTGTGTATAATGTCTGTGTGATAATGTGCAGTGTAACTGTGTATAATGTCTGTGTGATAATGTGCAGTGTAACTGTGTATAATGTCTGTGTGATAATGTGCAGTGTAAATGTGTATAATGTCTGTGTGATAATGTGCAGTGTAACTGTGTATAATGTCTGTGTGATAATGTGCAGTGTAACTGTGTATAATGTGCAGTGTATCTGTGTATAATGTGTAACTGTGTATAATGTCTGTGTGACAATGTGCAGTGTAACTGTATAATGTGCAATGTAACTGTGTATAATGTGCAGTGTAACTGTGTATAATGTGCAGTGTAACTGTGTATAATGTCTGTGTGATAATGTGCAGTGTAACTGTGTATAATGTATGTGTGATAATGTGCAGTGTAACTGTGTATAATGTCTGTGATAATGTGCAGTGTAACTGTGTATAATGACTGTGTATAATGACTGTGTGTAACTGTGTATAATGTGTGTGTAACTGTGTATAATGTGCAGTGTAACTGTGTATAATGTGCAGTGTAACTGTGTATAATGTGTGTGTAACTGTGTATAATGTGCAGTGTAACTGTGTATTATGTGTAACTGTGTATAATGTGTGTGTGATAATGTGCAGTGTAACTGTGTATAATGTGCAGTGTAACTGTGTACAATGTCTGTGTGATAATGTGCAGTGTAACTGTGTATAATATGTGTGACAGAGGAAACCTCTCTATAATATTATATATCTGTATATAAGGTACTGGGGAGGGGCTGTGTGTGTGAGAGACAGAGGGAACCTCTCTATAATATTATATAGCTGTATATATGGTACTGGGGAGGGGCTGTTTGTGTGAGACAGAGGGAACCTCTGTATAATATTATATATCTGTATATAAGGTACTGGGGACGAAACTGTGTGTGTGTGTGTGAGACAGAGGGAACCTCTCTATAATATTATATATCTGTATATAAGGTACAGGGGTGGGGCTGTGTGTGTGTGTGAGAGACAGAGGGAACCTCTGTATAATATTATATATCTGTATATAAGGTAATGGGGAGGTGCTGTGTGTGTGAGACAGAGGGAACTTCTCTATAATATTATATATCTGTACATAAGGTACTGGGGAGGGGCTGTGTGTGTGAGACAGAGGGAACCTCTCTATAATATTATATATCTGTATATAAGGTACTGGGGAGAGACTGTGTGAGACAGGGAACCTCTCTATAATATTATATATCTGTATATAAGGTACTGGGGAGGGGCTGTGTGTGTGTGTGTGAGACAGAGGGAACCTCTATATAATATAATATATATGTATATAAGGTACTGGGGAGGGTCTGTGTGTGTGTGAGACAGAGGAAACTCCTCGGCACACCAGGGATATGATAGGTAAAAAGCCAGTCTTTATTCAGTAGTAGATAAAAACATAATCCTCATACAGCAACTTGGTAAAAACAATTATATGTACTGGAACAGGGGGAACATCACCTCCTGTGACATCATACGCGTTTCATGCCTCTGGGGAACAGGTGGTGAAAGTGCTCTTAATATACAGATTTCTGTCCAATGACATAACATCAATTAAAACACATCTCATTAACCCCTATGTTCCTGTCAAAAACACAAAAAATCCTAGTCTATATAGCCGCTCTGTATGACACCCACTACAAAAGTATGTGTGTATGTGTACACTGCAACATAAATTTAGTTCATTGTGTCTCAATTTAATAAAACCATTATGCTATTATTTCATATTGCCAAAAATAATAAAGTATTAATTGAATAATGCATATATTTTAATAAACCCAAGTATGAATATAGGTATATGATTAAATTGGACATCAAGACCTGATCCTCACTACAATGTATGTAACCCCTATTAAAAAATAGGAAAATTTATAAAGCGTTGATTAAGTAATGCTTATACATATGAAAACACTTTTTCATTACAGTACATTTTGAGCGATCAATCAACGTTGAATAAACATATTTACATCCATTCTGGAATTCAAACCCGTAGGTACCCTGGTTTTTAAATGAAGGATCCAAAAAACCTCTCTTTCATCAAGTTTCTTTTCCCTGTCTCCACCCCGGGGATGTCTTGGTATAAAGTCTATGCCCTGTACTTTTAAAAGTGATTTATCAGAATTATGAAAATTTCTGAAATGTTTGGCAATGGGCGTTTTTGACTCAGGGTCCTCTATGGACCTTAGATGTTCCATGACCCGGTCCTTCAGGGATCGTTTGGTACGTCCCACATATTGAATATTACATCCCTGACAAGTCAATAGGTAAATCACGTGTGTACTGTTACAATTTATAAAATATCTTATATCACTTGTTTTACCTAGTGCTTCAGATCTGCAGGTATTGCCCTGAATAATGTGAGAGCACGTCTTGCATCGTGAGGCATATATATATATATATATATATGTATATAAGGTACTGACGAGGGACTGTGTGTGTGTGTGTGAGACAGAGGGAACCTCTCTTTATTATTATATATCTGTATATAAGGTACTGGGGAGGGGCTGTGTGTGTGAGACAGAGGTAAACTCTATATAATATTATATATCTGTATATAAGGTACTGGGGAGGGGCTGTGCGTGTGAGACAGAGGGACCCTCTTTATAATATTATATTTCTGTGTATAAATTACTGGGGAGGGGCTGTGTGTGTTTGAGACAGAGGGAACCTCTATAATATTATATATCTGTATATAAGGTACTGGGGAGGGGTTGTGTGTGTGACAGAGGGAATCTCTCTATACTATTATATATCTGTATATAATATACTGGGGAGGGGCTGTGTGTGTGTGATTGAAAGAGGGAACCTCTCTATAATATAATATCTGTATATAAAGTACTGGGGAGGTGCTGTGTGAGACAGAGGGAACCTCTCTATAATAATATATATCTGTATATAAGGTACTGGGGAGGGGCTATGTGGGTGACAGAGGGAATCTCTCTATACTATTATATATCTGTATATAATATACTGGGGAGGGGCTGTGTGTGTGTGATTGAAAGAGGGAACCTCTCTATAATATAATATCTGTATATAAAGTACTGGGGAGGTGCTGTGTGAGACAGAGGGAATCTCTCTATAGTATTATATATCTGTATATAAGGTACTAGGGTGGGGCTGTGTGTGTGTAAGACAGAGGGAAACTCTATAATATTATATATCTGTATATAAGGTACTGGGGGTTGTATGTGAGATTGAGGGAACCTCTCTATATTATTATATATCTGTATATAAGGTACTGGGGAGGGGGCTGTGTGTGTAAGACAGAGGGAACCTCTTTATAATATTATATATCTGTATATAAGGTACTGGGTAAGGGGCTGTGTGTGTAAGACAGAGGGAACCTCCTTATAATATTATATATCTGTATATTAGCGCTACAGAATTTGGCGGCGCTATACAAATAAATGATGATAATAATAATATAAGGTACTAGGGAGGGGCTGTGTGTGTGAGACAGAGGGAACCTCTCTATAATATATATCTGTATATAAGGAGCGGACTGTGTTTGTGTGAGACAGAGGGAACCTCTATAATAATGTATATCTGTATATAAGGTACTAGGGAGGGGCTGTGTGTGTGAGACAGAGGGAACCTCTTTATAATATATATATATGTATATAAGGTACTGACGAGGGACTGTGTGTGAGACAGAGGGAACCTCTCTATAATATTTATCTGTATATAAAGTATTGACGAGGGACTGTGTGTGTGAGACAGAGGGAACCTCTCTATAATATTATATATCTGTATATAAGGTACTGGGGAGAGACTGTGTGTGTGTGTGAGACAGGGAACCTCTCTATAATATATATCTGTATATAAGGTACTGGGGAGGGTCTGTGTGTGTGTGTGTGAGACAGAGGGAACCTCTATATAATATATATATGTATATAAGGTACTGACGAGGGACTGTGTGTGTGTGAGACAGAGGGAACCTCTATAATATTATATATATATATGTATATAAAGTACTGACGAGGGACTGTGTGTGTGAGACAGAGGCTCTCTATAATATTATATATCTGTATATAAGGTACTGGGGAGGGGCTGTCTGAGTGAAATAGAGGGAACCTCTCTATAATATTATATATCTGTATATAAAGTACTGGGGAGGGGCTGTGTGAGACAGAGGGAACCTCTCTATAATATTATATATCTGTATATAAGGCACTGGGGAAGGGGCTATGTGTGTGTGTGTCTGTCTGTGTGTGAGACAGAGGGAACCTCTCTATTATAATATATATCTGTATATAAGGTACTGGGGAGGAGCTGTGTGTGTGTGTGAGACAGAGGGAACCCTCTATAATATTATATATATGTATATAAGGTACTGGGGAGGGGCAGTGTGTGTGTGAGACAGAGGGAACCTCTATATAATATATATATGTATATAAGGTACTGAGGAGGGACTGTGTGTGAGACAGAGGGAACCTCTCTATAATATTATTTATCTGTATATAAAGTATTGACGAGGGACTGTGTGTGTGAGACAGAGGGAACCTCTCTATAATATTATATATCTGTATATAAGGTACTGGGGAGGGGCTGTCTGAGTGAAATAGAGGGAACCTCTCTCTATAATATTATATATCTGTATATAAGGTACTGGGGAGAGACTGTGTGTGTGTGAGACAGGGAACCTCTCTATAATATTATATATCTGTATATAAGGTACTGGGGAGGGTCTGTGTGGATGTGTGAGACAGAGGGAACCTCTATATAATATATATATGTATATAAGGTACTGACGAGGGACTGTGTGTGTGTGTGTGTGAGACAGAGGGAACCTCTATATAATATATATATGTATATAAAGTACTGACGAGGGACTGTGTGTGTGAGACAGAGGCTCTCTATAATATTATATATCTGTATATAAGGTACTGGGGAGGGGCTGTCTGAGTGAAATAGAGGGAACCTCTCTCTATAATATTATATATCTATATATAAGGTACTGGGGAGGGGCTGTGTATGTGAGACAGAGGTAAACTCTATATAATATTATATTTCTGTATATAAATTACTGGGGAGGGGCTGTGTGTGTGTGAGGCAGAGGGAACCGCTGTATAATATTATATATCTGTATATAAGGTACTGGGGAGGGGCTGTGTATGTGTGAGACAGGGGAAACCTCTCTATAATATTATATATCTATATATAAGGTACTGGGGAGGGAGGGGCTGTGTGTGTGTGTGTGTGTGTGACAGAGGGAACCTCTCTATAATATTATATATCTGTATATAAGATACCGGGAAGGGGCTGTGTGTGTGTGATTGAAAGAGGGAACCTCTCTATAATATAATATCTGTATATAAAGTACTGGGGAGGGGCTGTGTGAGACAGAGGGAACCTCTCTATAATATTATATATCTGTATATAAGGTACTGACGAGGGACTGTGTGTGAGACAGAGGGAACCTCTCTATAATATTATTTATCTGTATATGAAGTATTGACGAGGGACTGTGTGTGTGAGACAGAGGGAACCTCTCTCTATAATATTATATATCTGTATATAAGGTACTGGGGAGAGACTGTGTGTGTGTGTGAGACAGGGAACCTCTCTATAATATTATATATCTGTATATAAGGTACTGGGGAGGGTCTGTGTGTGTGTGAGACAGAGGGAACCTCTATATAATATATATATATATATATATATATATATATGTATATAAAGTACTGACGAGGGACTGTGTGTGTGAGACAGAGGCTCTCTATCATATTATATATCTGTATATAAGGTACTGGGGAGGGGCTGTCTGAGTGAAATAGAGGGAACCTCTCTCTATAATATTATATATCTATAAATAAGGTACTGGGGAGGGGCTGTGTATGTGAGACAGAGGTAAACTCTATATAATATTATATTTCTGTATATAAATTACTGGGGAGGGGCTGTGTGTGTGTGAGACAGAGGGAACCTCTGTATAATATTATATATCTGTATATAAGGTACTGGGGAGGGGCTGTGTATGTGTGAGACAGAGGGAACCTCTCTATAATATTATATATCTATATATAAGGTACTGGGGAGGGGCTGTGTGTGTGTGTGACAGAGGGAACCTCTCTATAATATTATATATCTGTATATAAGGTACTGGGGAGGGCCTGTGTGTGTGTGTGACAGAGGAATCTCTCTATACTATTATATATCTGTATATAAGATACCGGGAAGGGGCTGTGTGTGTGTGATTGAAAGAGGGAACCTCTCTATAATATAATATCTGTATATAAAGTACTGGGGAGGGGCTGTGTGAGACAGAGGGAACCTCTCTATAATATTATATATCTGTATATAAGGCACTGGGGAAGGGGCTGTGTGTGTGTGTGTCTGTGTGTGAGACAGAGGGAACCTCTCTATAATAATATATATCTGTATATAAGGTACTGGGGAGGGGCTATGTGTGTGAGACAGAGGGAAACTCTCTATAATATTATATATCTGTATAAAAGGTACTGGGGAGGGGCTGTGTGGGTGAGATAGAGGGAACCTCTCTATAATATTATATATCTGTATATAAGGTACTGGGGGTTGTATGTGAGACAGAGGGAACCTCTCTATAATATATATCTGTATATAAGGTACTGGGGAAGGGGCTGTGTGTGTGAGACAGAGGGAACCTCCTTATAATATTCTATATCTGTATATTAGCGCTACAGAATTTGGCGGCGCTGTACAAATAAATGATAATAATAATATAAGGTACTAGGGAGGGGCTGTGTGTGTGAGACAGAGGGAACCTCTCTATAATATATATCTGTATATAAGGAGCGGACTGTGTTTGTGTGTGTGTGAGACAGAGGGAACCTCTATAATAATGTATATCTGTATATAAGGTACTAGGGAGGGGCTGTGTGCGTGAGACAGAGGGAACCTCTCTATAATATTATATATCTGTATATAAGGTACTGGGGAGGGGCTGTGTGTGTGAGACAGAAGGAACTTCTCTATAATATTATATATCTGTATATAAGGTACTGGGGAGGGGCTGTGTGTGTGAGATAGAGGGAACCTCTCTATAATATTATATATCTGTATATAAGGTACTGGGGGGTTGTATGTGAGACAGAGGGAACCTCTCTATAATATTATATATCTGTATATAAGATACTGGGAAGGGGCTGTGTGTGTGGGATAGAGGGAACCTCTCTATAATATTATTTATTTGTATATAAGGTACTGGGGCGGGGCTGTGTTTGTGAGAGACAGAGGGAACCTCTCTATAATATTATATATCTGTATATAAGGTACTGGGGAGGGCTGTGTATGTGTGAGACAGAGGGAACCTCTCTATAATATTATATATCTATATATAAGGTACTGGGGAGGGGCTGTGTGTGTGTGTGACAGAGAGAACCTCTTATTAATATTATATGTCTGTATATAAGGAGGGGGCTGTGTGTGTGTGGGGGACAGAGGGAAGCTCTCTATAATATTATATATCTGTATATAAGGTACTGGGGAGGGGTTGTGCGTGTGAGGCAGAGGGAACCTCTCTATAATATTATATATCTGTATATAAGGTACTGGGGAGGGGCTGTGTGTGTGATACAGAGGGAACCTCTTTATAATATTATATATCTGTATATAAGGTACTGGGGAGGGGCTGTGTGTGAGACAGAGGGAACCTCTCTATAATATTATATATCTGTATATAAGGTACTGGGCGGGGTTGTGTGTGTGAGACACAGAGGGAATCTCTCTATACTATTATATATCTGTATATAAGATACCGGGGAGGGGCTGTGTGTGTGTGATTGAAAGAGGGAACCTCTCTATAATATAATATCTGTATATAAAGTACTGGGGAGGGGCTGTGTGAGACAGAGGGAACCTCTTTATAATATTATATATCTGTATATCAGCACTACAGAATTTGGCGGCTCTATACAAATGAATGATAATAATAATATAAGTTACTAGGGAGGGGCTGTGTGTGTGGGACAGAGGGAACCTCTCTATAATATTATATATCTGTATATAAGGTACTGGGGAGGGGCTGTGCGTGTGGGACAGAGGGAACCTCTCTATAATATTATATATCTGTATATAAGGTACTGGGGAGGGGCTGTGTGTGAGACAGAAGGAACCTCTCTATAATATTATATATCTATATATAAGGTACTGGGCGGGGTTGTGTGTGTGAGACACAGAGGGAATCTCTCTATACTATTATATATCTGTATATAAAAGTACTGGGGAGGGGCTGTGTGAGACAGAGGGAACCTCTTTATAATATTATATATCTGTATATCAGCGCTACAGAATTTGGCGGCTCTATACAAATAAATGATAATAATAATATAAGGTACTAGGGAGGGGCTGTGTGTGTGAGACAGAGGGAATCTCTATATAATATTATATATCTGTATATAAGGTACTGGGGAGGGGCTGTGTGTGTGAGACAGAAGGAACCTCTCTATAATATTATATATCTGTATATAAGGTACTGGGGAGGGGCTGTGTGTGTGAGACAGAGGGAACCTCTCTATAATATTATAAATCTGTATATAAGGTACTGGGGAGGGGCTGTGTGTGTGGGACAGAGGGAACCTCTCTATAATAGTATATATCTGTATATAAGGTACTGGGGAGGGGCTGTGTGTGTGGGGGAGACAGAGGGAACCTCTCTATAATATTATATATCTGTATATAAGGTACTGGGGAGGGACTGTGTGTGTGTTAGACAGAGGGAACCTCTCTATAATATTATATATCTGTATATAAGGTACTGGGGATGGGCTGTGTGTGTGAGACAGACGGAACCTCTCTATAATATTATATATCTGTATATAAGGTACTGGGAAGGGTCTGTGTTTGTGTGAGAGAGAGGGAACCTCTCTATAATATATATCTGTATATTAGGAGGGGACTGTGTTTGTGTGTGAGACAGAGGGAGTCTCTCTATAATATTATATGTCTGTAAGAAGGGGGCTATGTGTGTGTGGGACAGAGGGAACCTCTATAATAATGTATATCTGTATATAAGGTACTACGGAGGGGCTGTGTGTGTGAGACAGAGGAAACCTCTCTATAATATTATATATCTGTATATAAGCTACTGGGAAGGGGCTGTGTGTGTGAGACAGAGGGAACCTCTCTATAATATTATATATCTGTATATAAGGTACTGGGCGGGGTTGTGTGTGTGAGACACAGAGGGAATCTCTCTATACTATTATATATCTGTATATAAAGTACTGGGGAGGGGCTGTGTGAGACAGAGGGAACCTCTTTATAATATTATATATCTGTATATCAGCGCTACAGAATTTGGCGGCTCTATACAAATAAATGATAATAATAATATAAGGTACTAGGGAGGGGCTGTGTGTGTGAGACAGAGGGAATCTCTATATAATATTATATATCTGTATATAAGGTACTGGGGAGGGGCTGTGTGTGTGAGACAGAAGGAACCTCTCTATAATATTATATATCTGTATATAAGGTACTGGGGAGGGGCTGTGTGTGTGAGACAGAGGGAACCTCTCTATAATATTATATATCTGTATATAAGGTACTGGGGAGGGGCTGTGTGTGTGGGACAGAGGGAACCTCTCTATAATAGTATATATCTGTATATAAGGTACTGGGGAGGGGCTGTGTGTGTGAGACAGAGGGAACCTCTCTATAATATTATATATCTGTATATAAGGTACTGGGGAGGGGCTGTGTGTGTGTTAGACAGAGGGAACCTCTCTATAATATTATATATCTGTATATAAGGTACTGGGGATGGGCTGTGTGTGTGAGACAGAGGGAACCTCTCTATAATATTATATATCTGTATATAAGGTACTGGGAAGGGGCTGTGTTTGTGTGAGAGAGAGGGAACCTCTCTATAATATATATCTGTATATTAGGAGGGGACTGTGTTTGTGTGTGAGACAGAGGGAGTCTCTCTATAATATTATATGTCTGTAAGAAGGGCGCTATGTGTGTGTGGGACAGAGGGAACCTCTATAATAATGTATATCTGTATATAAGGTACTAGGGAGGGGCTGTGTGTGTGAGACAGAGGAAACCTCTCTATAATATGATATATCTGTATATAAGCTACTGGGAAGGGGCTGTGTGTGTGAGACAGAGGGAACCTCTCTATAATATTATATATCTGTATATAAGGTACTGGGGAGGGGCTGTGTGTGTGAGACAGAGGGAACCTCTCTATAATATTATATATCTGTATATAAGGTACTGGGGAGGGGCTGTGTGTGTGAGACAGAGGGAACCTCTCTATAATAGTATATATCTGTATATAAGGTACTGGGGAGGGGCTGTGTGTGTGTGGGGGAGACAGAGGGAACCTCTCTATAATATTATATATCTGTATATAAGGTACTGGGGAGGGGTTGTGTGTGTGACAGAGGGAACCTCTCTATAATATATATCTGTATATAAGGTACTAGGGAGGGGCTGTGTGTGTGGGGGAGACAGAGGGAACCTCTCTATAATATTATATATCTGTATATAACCCCAAGGCAGAGCAATGTGCGATATTATCGCATAAACTGAAGGGTCTCTGCAAAATGAACGGCAGTGGCAGTTAAAAAAAAAAAAATGCCTGCACTTTTAATTTCTGCCTGCGGGTGTCACTGTTCCGTTTCTAGGAGTCTACGAGCCAACCAATATACTTAGACAGATTTTTTTTATAAGGTACTGGGGAGGAGCTGTGTGTGTGTGTGAGACAGAGGGAACCCTCTATAATATTATATATCTGCAAATAAGGTACTGGGTAGGAGGCTGTTTGTGTGAGACAGAGGGAACCTCTCTATAATATTATATATTTGTATATAAGGTACTGGGGAGGGACTGTGTGTGTGAGACAGAGGGAACCGCTCTATAATATTATATATCTGTATGTAAGGTACTGGGGAGGGGCTGTGTGTGTGAGAGAATAGGGAACCACTCTATAAAATTATATATCTGTACATAAGGTACTGGGGAGGGGCTGTGTGTGAGACAGAGGGAACCTCTCTATTATAGTGTGTGAGACAGAGGGAACCTCTCTAATATTATTTATCTGTATATAAGATACTGGGGAGGGGCTATGTGTGTGTGAGACAGAGGGATCCCTCTATAATATTATATATCTGCAAATAAGGTACTGGGGAGGAGGCTGTTTGTGTGAGACAGAGGGAACCTCTCTATAATATTATATATCTGTATATAACGTACTGGGGAGAGGCTGTGTGTGTGAGAGAATAGGGAACCTCTCTATAATATTATATATCTGTATGTAAGGTACTGGGGAGGGGCTGTGTGTGTGAGAGAATAGGGAACCTCTCTATAATATTATATATCTGTATATAAGGTACTGGGGAGGGTCTGTGTGTGTGAGAAAAGGAAACCACTCTATAAAATTATATATCTGTATATAAGGTACTGGGGAGGGGCTATGTGGGTGAGATAGAGGGAATCTCTCTATAGTATTATATATCTGAATATAAGGTACTAGGGTGGGGCTGTGTGTGTGTGAGACAGAGGGAAACTCTCTATATTATTATATATCTGTATATAAGGTACTGGGGAGGGGCTGTGTGGGTGAGATAGAGGGAACCTCTATATAATATTATATATCTGTATATAAGGTACTGGGAAGGGTGCTGTGTGTGTAAGACAGAGGGAACCTCTTTATAATATTATTTATCTGTATATAAGATACTGGGGAGGGGCTATGTGTGTGTGAGACAGAGGGAACCCTCTATAATATTATATATCTGCAAATAAGGTACTGGGGAGGAGGCTGTTTGTGTGAGACAGAGGGAACCTCTCTATAATATTATATATCTGTATATAACGTACTGGGGAGGGGCTGTGTGTGTGAGAGAATAGGGAACCTCTCTATAATATTATATATCTGTATATAAGGTACTGGGGAGGGTCTGTGTGTGTGAGAAAAGGAAACCACTCTATAAAATTATATATCTGTATATAAGGTACTGGGGAGGGGCTATGTGGGTGAGATAGAGGGAATCTCTCTATAGTATTATATATCTGAATATAAGGTACTATGGTGGGGCTGTGTGTGTGTGAGACAGAGGGAAACTCTCTATATTATTATATATCTGTATATAAGGTACTGGGGAGGGGCTGTGTGGGTGAGATAGAGGGAACCTCTCTATAATATTATATATCTGTATATAAGGTACTGGGGAGGGGCTGTGTGGGTGAGATAGAGGGAACTTCTCTATAATATTATATATCTGTATATAAGGTACTGGGAAGGGTGCTGTGTGTGTAAGACAGAGGGAACCTCTTTATAATATTATATATCTGTATATAAGGTACTGGGGAAGGGGCTGTGTGTGTAAGACAGAGGGAACCTCCTTATAATATTATATATCTGTATATTAGCGCTTTGGCGGTGCTATACAAATAAATGATAATAATAATATAAGGTACTAGGGAGGGGCTGTGTGTGTAAGACAGAGGGAACCTCTCTATAATATTATATATCTGTATATAAGGTACTGGGGATGGGCTGTGTGTGTGAGACAGAGGGAACCTCTCTATAATATTATATATCTGTATATAAGGTACTGGGAAGGGGCTGTGTTTGTGTGAGAGAGAGGGAACCTCTCTATAATATATATCTGTATATTAGGAGGGGACTGTGTTTGTGTGTGAGACAGAGGGAGTCTCTCTATAATATTATATGTCTGTAAGAAGGGCGCTATGTGTGTGTGGGACAGAGGGAACCTCTATAATAATGTATATCTGTATATAAGGTACTAGGGAGGGGCTGTGTGTGTGAGACAGAGGAAACCTCTCTATAATATGATATATCTGTATATAAGCTACTGGGAAGGGGCTGTGTGTGTGAGACAGAGGGAACCTCTCTATAATATTATATATCTGTATATAAGGTACTGGGGAGGGGCTATGTGTGTGAGACAGAGGGAACCTCTCTATAATATTATATATCTGTATATAAGGTACTGGGGAGGGGCTGTGTGTGTGAGACAGAGGGAACCTCTCTATAATAGTATATATCTGTATATAAGGTACTGGGGAGGGGCTGTGTGTGTGTGGGGGAGACAGAGGGAACCTCTCTATAATATTATATATCTGTATATAAGGTACTGGGGAGGGGTTGTGTGTGTGACAGAGGGAACCTCTCTATAATATATATCTGTATATAAGGTACTAGGGAGGGGCTGTGTGTGTGGGGGAGACAGAGGGAACCTCTCTATAATATTATATATCTGTATATAAGGTACTGAGGAGGGGCTGTGTGTGTTAGGCAGAGGGAACCTCTATAATATTATATATCTGTATATAAGGTACTGGGGAGGGGTTGTGTGTGTGACAGAGGGAACCTCTCTATAATATATATCTGTATATAAGGTACTAGGGAGGGGCTGTGTGTGTGGGGGAGACAGAGGGAACCTCTCTATAATATTATATATCTGTATATAACCCCAAGGCAGAGCACTGTGCGATATTATCGCATAAACTGAAGGGTCTCTGCAAAATGAACGGCAGTGGCAGTTAAAAAAAAAAAATGCCTGCACTTTTAATTTCTGCCTGCGGGTGTCACTGTTCCGTTTCTAGGAGTCTACGAGCCAACCAATATACTTAGACAGATTTTTTTTATAAGGTACTGGGGAGGAGCTGTGTGTGTGTGTGAGACAGAGGGAACCCTCTATAATATTATATATCTGCAAATAAGGTACTGGGTAGGAGGCTGTTTGTGTGAGACAGAGGGAACCTCTCTATAATATTATATATCTGTATATAACGTACTGGGGAGGGGCTGTGTGTGTGTGTGAGACAGAGGGAACCTCTCTATAATATTATATATTTGTATATAAGGTACTGGGGAGGGACTGTGTGTGTGAGACAGAGGGAACCGCTCTATAATATTATATATCTGTATGTAAGGTACTGGGGAGGGGCTGTGTGTGTGAGAGAATAGGGAACCACTCTATAAAATTATATATCTGTACATAAGGTACTGGGGAGGGGCTGTGTGTGAGACAGAGGGAACCTCTCTATTATAGTGTGTGAGACAGAGGGAACCTCTCTAATATTATTTATCTGTATATAAGATACTGGGGAGGGGCTATGTGTGTGTGAGACAGAGGGATCCCTCTATAATATTATATATCTGCAAATAAGGTACTGGGGAGGAGGCTGTTTGTGTGAGACAGAGGGAACCTCTCTATAATATTATATATCTGTATATAACGTACTGGGGAGGGGCTGTGTGTGTGAGAGAATAGGGAACCTCTCTATAATATTATATATCTGTATGTAAGGTACTGGGGAGGGGCTGTGTGTGTGAGAGAATAGGGAACCTCTCTATAATATTATATATCTGTATATAAGGTACTGGGGAGGGTCTGTGTGTGTGAGAAAAGGAAACCACTCTATAAAATTATATATCTGTATATAAGGTACTGGGGAGGGGCTATGTGGGTGAGATAGAGGGAATCTCTCTATAGTATTATATATCTGAATATAAGGTACTAGGGTGGGGCTGTGTGTGTGTGAGACAGAGGGAAACTCTCTATATTATTATATATCTGTATATAAGGTACTGGGGAGGGGCTGTGTGGGTGAGATAGAGGGAACCTCTCTATAATATTATATATCTGTATATAAGGTACTGGGAAGGGTGCTGTGTGTGTAAGACAGAGGGAACCTCTTTATAATATTATATATCTGTATATAAGGTACTGGGGAAGGGGCTGTGTGTGTAAGACAGAGGGAACCTCCTTATAATATTATATATCTGTATATTAGCGCTACAGAATTTGGCGGTGCTATACAAATAAATGATAATAATATAAGGTACTAGGGAGGGGCTGTGTGTGTGAGACAGAGGGAACCTCTCTATAATATTATATATCTGTATATAAGGTACTGGGGATGGGCTGTGTGTGTGAGACAGAGGGAACCTCTCTATAATATTATATATCTGTATATAAGGTACTGGGAAGGGGCTGTGTTTGTGTGAGAGAGAGGGAACCTCTCTATAATATATATCTGTATATTAGGAGGGGACTGTGTTTGTGTGTGAGACAGAGGGAGTCTCTCTATAATATTATATGTCTGTAAGAAGGGCGCTATGTGTGTGTGGGACAGAGGGAACCTCTATAATAATGTATATCTGTATATAAGGTACTAGGGAGGGGCTGTGTGTGTGAGACAGAGGAAACCTCTCTATAATATGATATATCTGTATATAAGCTACTGGGAAGGGGCTGTGTGTGTGAGACAGAGGGAACCTCTCTATAATATTATATATCTGTATATAAGGTACTGGGGAGGGGCTATGTGTGTGAGACAGAGGGAACCTCTCTATAATATTATATATCTGTATATAAGGTACTGGGGAGGGGCTGTGTGTGTGAGACAGAGGGAACCTCTCTATAATAGTATATATCTGTATATAAGGTACTGGGGAGGGGCTGTGTGTGTGTGGGGGAGACAGAGGGAACCTCTCTATAATATTATATATCTGTATATAAGGTACTGGGGAGGGGTTGTGTGTGTGACAGAGGGAACCTCTCTATAATATATATCTGTATATAAGGTACTAGGGAGGGGCTGTGTGTGTGGGGGAGACAGAGGGAACCTCTCTATAATATTATATATCTGTATATAAGGTACTGAGGAGGGGCTGTGTGTGTTAGGCAGAGGGAACCTCTATAATATTATATATCTGTATATAAGGTACTGGGGAGGGGTTGTGTGTGTGACAGAGGGAACCTCTCTATAATATATATCTGTATATAAGGTACTAGGGAGGGGCTGTGTGTGTGGGGGAGACAGAGGGAACCTCTCTATAATATTATATATCTGTATATAACCCCAAGGCAGAGCACTGTGCGATATTATCGCATAAACTGAAGGGTCTCTGCAAAATGAACGGCAGTGGCAGTTAAAAAAAAAAAAATGCCTGCACTTTTAATTTCTGCCTGCGGGTGTCACTGTTCCGTTTCTAGGAGTCTACGAGCCAACCAATATACTTAGACAGATTTTTTTTATAAGGTACTGGGGAGGAGCTGTGTGTGTGTGTGAGACAGAGGGAACCCTCTATAATATTATATATCTGCAAATAAGGTACTGGGTAG
The DNA here is from genome assembly GCF_027579735.1 of Bombina bombina. Lineage (NCBI taxonomy): Eukaryota > Metazoa > Chordata > Amphibia > Anura > Bombinatoridae > Bombina > Bombina bombina. The sequence continues at coordinate 456,568,370 of NC_069505.1, read as the reverse complement.
GAGGCTGTTTGTGTGAGACAGAGGGAACCTCTCTATAATATTATATATTTGTATATAAGGTACTGGGGAGGGACTGTGTGTGTGAGACAGAGGGAACCGCTCTATAATATTATATATCTGTATGTAAGGTACTGGGGAGGGGCTGTGTGTGTGAGAGAATAGGGAACCACTCTATAAAATTATATATCTGTACATAAGGTACTGGGGAGGGGCTGTGTGTGAGACAGAGGGAACCTCTCTATTATAGTGTGTGAGACAGAGGGAACCTCTCTAATATTATTTATCTGTATATAAGATACTGGGGAGGGGCTATGTGTGTGTGAGACAGAGGGATCCCTCTATAATATTATATATCTGCAAATAAGGTACTGGGGAGGAGGCTGTTTGTGTGAGACAGAGGGAACCTCTCTATAATATTATATATCTGTATATAACGTACTGGGGAGGGGCTGTGTGTGTGAGAGAATAGGGAACCTCTCTATAATATTATATATCTGTATGTAAGGTACTGGGGAGGGGCTGTGTGTGTGAGAGAATAGGGAACCTCTCTATAATATTATATATCTGTATATAAGGTACTGGGGAGGGTCTGTGTGTGTGAGAAAAGGAAACCACTCTATAAAATTATATATCTGTATATAAGGTACTGGGGAGGGGCTATGTGGGTGAGATAGAGGGAATCTCTCTATAGTATTATATATCTGAATATAAGGTACTAGGGTGGGGCTGTGTGTGTGTGAGACAGAGGGAAACTCTCTATATTATTATATATCTGTATATAAGGTACTGGGGAGGGGCTGTGTGGGTGAGATAGAGGGAACCTCTCTATAATATTATATATCTGTATATAAGGTACTGGGAAGGGTGCTGTGTGTGTAAGACAGAGGGAACCTCTTTATAATATTATATATCTGTATATAAGGTACTGGGGAAGGGGCTGTGTGTGTAAGACAGAGGGAACCTCCTTATAATATTATATATCTGTATATTAGCGCTACAGAATTTGGCGGTGCTATACAAATAAATGATAATAATATAAGGTACTAGGGAGGGGCTGTGTGTGTGAGACAGAGGGAACCTCTCTATAATATTATATATCTGTATATAAGGTACTGGGGATGGGCTGTGTGTGTGAGACAGAGGGAACCTCTCTATAATATTATATATCTGTATATAAGGTACTGGGGAGGGGCTGTGTGTGTGTGGGGGAGACAGAGGGAACCTCTCTATAATATTATATATCTGTATATAAGGTACTGAGGAGGGGCTGTGTGTGTTAGGCAGAGGGAACCTCTATAATATTATATATCTGTATATAAGGTACTGGGGAGGGGTTGTGTGTGTGACAGAGGGAACCTCTCTATAATATATATCTGTATATAAGGTACTAGGGAGGGGCTGTGTGTGTGGGGGAGACAGAGGGAACCTCTCTATAATATTATATATCTGTATATAACCCCAAGGCAGAGCACTGTGCGATATTATCGCATAAACTGAAGGGTCTCTGCAAAATGAACGGCAGTGGCAGTTATTAAAAGTGCAGGCAATTTTTTTTTTTTTTTCTGCCTGCGGGTGTCACTGTTCCGTTCTATCTCAATGGAAATATTTGCTATATTCCTCTCTTTTCAATTTTCTCCCCCTTCCTGATCTCCAGTACGGTAGAGGGTAACAGCACATTGCAGAAAAGGTAAATCAGGACTTAACAACATTTATTCTAGGAGTCTACGAGCCAACCAATATACTTAGACAGATTTTTTTTTTGTTCTTTAATTTGTGTGTGTGTGTATATGGTATGGGTGTGTGTGTGTGTGTGTGTATATGGTATGTGTGTGTATATGGTATGTGTGTGTGTGTGTATATGGTATGTGTGTGTATATGGTGTGTGTGTGTGTGTGTGTATATGGTGTGTGTGTGTGTGTGTGTATATGGTGTGTGTGTGTGTGTGTGTATATGGTGTGTGTGTGTGTGTGTGTGTGTGTATATGGTGTGTGTGTGTTTGTGAATATGGTGTGTGTGTGTGTATATATGGGGTATGTGTGTATATGGTGTGTGTGTGTGTGTGTGTGTATATATGGTGTATACACAGACTGTACATGAACATGTCCTCATGTACACCGAGTAAGGGCAACAAACACAGCAAAATCGGCTCCTTAGAAACACTGCAGAAAAATTTTCACTAAAAAAAAATCTCATCGCAGAAAATGAAAAAAAGATCTGCCTCTGGGGTATATAAGGTACTGGGGAGGGGCTGTGTGTGGGTGAGAAAAGGGAACCTCTCTATAATATTTTATATCTGTATATAAGGTACTGGGGAGGGGCGGAACCTCTCTATAATATTATATATCTGTATATAAGGTACTGGGGAGGGGCTGTGTGTGTGAGAAAAGGGAACCACTCTATAAAATTATATATCTGTACAGAAGGTACTGGGGAGGGGCTGTGTCTGTGTGAGACAGAGGGAACCTCTCTATTATAATATATATCTGTATATAAGGTACTGGGGAGGAGCTGTGTGTGTGTGAGACAGAGGGAACCTCTCTAATATTATTTATCTGTATATAAGGTACTGGGGAGGGGCTCTGTGTGTGTGAGACAGAGGGAACCCTCTATAATATTATATATCTGCAAATAAGGTACTGGGGAGGAGGCTGTTTGTGTGAGACAGAGGGAACCTCTCTATAATATTATATATCTGTATATAACGTACTGGGGAGGGGCTGTGTGTGTGTGAGACAGAGGGAACCTCTCTATAATATTATATATTTGTATATAAGGTACTGGGGAGGGACTGTGTGTGTGAGACAGAGGGAACCGCTCTATAATATTATATATCTGTATGTAAGGTACTGGGGAGGGGCTGTGTGTGTGAGAGAATAGGGAACCACTCTATAAAATTATATATCTGTACATAAGGTACTGGGGAGGGGCTGTGTGTGAGACAGAGGGAACCTCTCTATTATAATATATATCTGTATATAAGGTACTGGGGAGGAGCTGTGTGTGTGTGTGAGACAGAGGGAACCTCTCTAATATTATTTATCTGTATATAAGATACTGGGGAGGGGCTATGTGTGTGTGAGACAGAGGGAACCCTCTATAATATTATATATCTGCAAATAAGGTACTGGGGAGGAGGCTGTTTGTGTGAGACAGAGGGAACCTCTCTATAATATTATATATCTGTATATAACGTACTGGGGAGGGGCTGTGTGTGTGAGAGAATAGGGAACCTCTCTATAATATTATATATCTGTATATAAGGTACTGGGGAGGGTCTGTGTGTGTGAGAAAAGGAAACCACTCTATAAAATTATATATCTGTATATAAGGTACTGGGGAGGGGCTATGTGGGTGAGATAGAGGGAATCTCTCTATAGTATTATATATCTGAATATAAGGTACTATGGTGGGGCTGTGTGTGTGTGAGACAGAGGGAAACTCTCTATATTATTATATATCTGTATATAAGGTACTGGGGAGGGGCTGTGTGGGTGAGATAGAGGGAACCTCTCTATAATATTATATATCTGTATATAAGGTACTGGGGAGGGGCTGTGTGGGTGAGATAGAGGGAACTTCTCTATAATATTATATATCTGTATATAAGGTACTGGGAAGGGTGCTGTGTGTGTAAGACAGAGGGAACCTCTTTATAATATTATATATCTGTATATAAGGTACTGGGGAAGGGGCTGTGTGTGTAAGACAGAGGGAACCTCCTTATAATATTATATATCTGTATATTAGCGCTTTGGCGGTGCTATACAAATAAATGATAATAATAATATAAGGTACTAGGGAGGGGCTGTGTGTGTAAGACAGAGGGAACCTCTCTATAATATTATATATCTGTATATAAGGTACTGGGGATGGGCTGTGTGTGTGAGACAGAGGGAACCTCTCTATAATATTATATATCTGTATATAAGGTACTGGGAAGGGGCTGTGTTTGTGTGAGAGAGAGGGAACCTCTCTATAATATATATCTGTATATTAGGAGGGGCTGTGTTTGTGTGTGAGACAGAGGGAGTCTCTCTATAATATTATATGTCTGTAAGAAGGGCGCTATGTGTGTGTGGGACAGAGGGAACCTCTATAATAATGTATATCTGTATATAAGGTACTAGGGAGGGGCTGTGTGTGTGAGACAGAGGAAACCTCTCTATAATATTATATATCTGTATATAAGCTACTGGGAAGGGGCTGTGTGTGTGAGACAGAGGGAACCTCTCTATAATATTATATATCTGTATATAAGGTACTGGGGAGGGGCTATGTGTGTGAGACAGAGGGAACCTCTCTATAATATTATATATCTGTATATAAGGTACTGGGGAGGGGCTGTGTGTGTGAGACAGAGGGAACCTCTCTATAATAGTATATATCTGTATATAAGGTACTGGGGAGGGGCTGTGTGTGTGTGTGGGAGACAGAGGGAACCTCTCTATAATATTATATATCTGTATATAAGGTACTGAGGAGGGGCTGTGTGTGTGTGAGGCAGAGGGAACCTCTATAATATTATATATCTGTATATAAGGTACTGGGGAGGGGTTGTGTGTGTGACAGAGGGAACCTCTCTATAATATATATCTGTATATAAGGTACTAGGGAGGGGCTGTGTGTGTGGGGGAGACAGAGGGAACCTCTCTATAATATTATATATCTGTATATAACCCCAAGGCAGAGCACTGTGCGATATTATCGCATAAACTGAAGGGTCTCTGCAAAATGAACGGCAGTGGCAGTTAAAAAAAAAAAATTGCCTGCACTTTTAATTTCTGCCTGCGGGTGTCACTGTTCCGTTCTATCTCAATGGAAATATTTGCTATATTCCTCTCTTTTCAATTTCCTCCCCCTTCCTGATCTCCAGTACGGTAGAGGGTAACAGCACATTGCAGAAAAGGTAAATCAGGACTTAACAACATTTATTCTAGGAGTCTACGAGCCAACCAATATACTTAGACAGATTTTTTTTTTGTTCTTTAATTTGTGTGTGTGTGTGTGTGTGTGTATATGGTATGGATGTGTATGTGTGTGTGTATATGGTATGGGTGTGTGTGTGTGTGTGTATATGGTATGGATGTGTATGTGTGTGTGTATATGGTATGTGTGTGTATATGGTATGTGTGTGTGTGTGTGTGTGTATATGGTATGTGTGTGTGTGTGTGTGTATATGGTATGGGTGTGTGTGTGTGTGTGTATATGGTATGGATGTGTATGTGTGTGTGTATATGGTATGTGTGTGTATATGGTATGTGTGTGTGTGTGTGTGTGTGTATATGGTATGTGTGTGTGTGTGTGTGTATATGGTATGGGTGTGTGTGTGTGTATATGGTATGGATGTGTATGTGTGTGTGTATATGGTATGTGTGTGTATATGGTATGTGTGTGTGTGTGTGTGTGTATATGGTATGTGTGTGTGTGTGTGTGTATATGGTGTGTGTGTGTTTGTGAATATGGTGTGTGTGTGTGTATATATGGGGTATGTGTGTATATGGTGTGTGTGTGTGTGTGTGTGTATATATGGTGTATACACAGACTGTACATGAACATGTCCTCATGTACACCGAGTAAGGGCAACAAACACAGCAAAACCGGCTCCTTAGAAACACTGCAGAAAAATTTTCACTAAAAAAAATCTCATTGCAGAAAATGAAAAAAAGATCTGCCTCTGGGGTATATAAGGTACTGGGGAGGGGCTGTGTGTGGGTGAGAAAAGGGAACCTCTCTATAATATTTTATATCTGTATATAAGGTACTGGGGAGGGGCTGTTTGTGCGAGACAGAGGGAACCTCTCTATAATATTATATATCTGTATATAAGGTACTGGGGAGGGGCTGTGTGTGTGAGAGAATAGGGAACCTCTCTATAATATTATATATCTGTATATAAGGTACTGGGGAGGGGCTGTGTGTGTGAGAAAAGGGAACCACTCTATAAAATGATATATCTGTACAGAAGGTACTGGGGAGGGGCTGTGTGTGTGTGAGACAGAGGGAACCTCTCTATTATAATATATATCTGTATATAAGGTACTGGGGAGGGGCTGTGTGTGTGAGAGAATAGGGAACCACTCTATAAAATTATATATCTGTACATAAGGTACTGGGGAGGGGCTGTGTGTGAGACAGAGGGAACCTCTTTATTATAATATATATCTGTATATAAGGTACTGGGGAGGAGCTGTGTGTGTGTGAGACAGAGGGAACCTCTCTAATATTATTTATCTGTATATAAGGTACTGGGGAGGGGCTATGTGTGTGTGAGACAGAGGGAACCCTCTATAATATTATATATCTGCAAATAAGGTACTGGGGAGGAGGCTGTTTGTGTGAGACAGAGGGAACCTCTCTATAATATTATATATCTGTATATAACATACTGGGGAGGTGCTGTGTGTGTGTGAGACAGAGGAAACCTCTCTATAATATTATATATTTGTATATAAGGTACTGGGGAGGGACTGTGTGTGTGAGACAGAGGGAACCTCTCTATAATATTATATATCTGTATGTAAGGTACTGGGGAGGGGCTGTGTGTGTGAGAGAATAGGGAACCACTCTATAAAATTATATATCTGTACATAAGGTACTGGGGAGGGGCTGTGTGTGAGACAGAGGGAACCTCTCTATTATAATATATATCTGTATATAAGGTACTGGGGAGGAGCTTTGTGTGTGTGAGACAGAGGGAACCTCTCTAATATTATTTATCTGTATATAAGATACTGGGGAGGGGCTATGTGTGTGTGAGACAGAGGGAACCCTCTATAATATTATATATCTGCAAATAAGGTACTGGGGAGGAGGCTGTTTGTGTGAGACAGAGGGAACCTCTCTATAATATTATATATCTGTATATAACGTACTGGGGAGGGGCTGTGTGTGTGAGAGAATAGGGAACCTCTCTATAATATTATATATCTGTATGTAAGGTACTGGGGAGGGGCTGTGTGTGTGAGAGAATAGGGAACCTCTCTATAATATTATATATCTGTATGTAAGGTACTGGGGAGGGTCTGTGTGTGTGAGAAAAGGAAACCACTCTATAAAATTATATATCTGTATATAAGGTACTGGGGAGGGGCTGTGTGGGTGAGATAGAGGGAACCTCTTTATAATATTATATATCTGTATATAAGGTACTGGGAAGGGTGCTGTGTGTGTAAGACAGAGGGAACCTCTTTATAATATTATATATCTGTATATAAGGTACTGGGGAAGGGGCTGTGTGTGTATGACAGAGGGAACCTCCTTATAATATTATATATCTGTATATTAGTGCTACAGAATTTGGTGGTGCTATACAAATAAATGATAATAATAATATAAGGTACTAGGGAGGGGCTGTGTGTGTGAGAGAATAGGGAACCACTCTATAAAATTATATATCTGTACATAAGGTACCGGGGAGGGGCTGTGTGTGAGACAGAGGGAACCTCTCTATTATAATATATATCTGTATATAAGGTACTGTGGAGGAGCTGTGTGTGTGTGAGGCAGAGGGAACCTCTCTAATATTATTTATCTGTATATAAGATACTGGGGAGGGGCTATGTGTGTGTGAGACAGAGGGAACCTCTCTATAATATATATCTGTATATAAGGAGCGGACTGTGTTTGTGTGTGTGTGAGACAGAGGGAACCTCTATAATAATGTATATCTGTATATAAGGTACTAGGGAGGGGCTGTGTGTGTGAGACAGAGGGAACCTCTCTATAATATTATATGTCTGTATATAAGGTACTGGGAAGGGGCTGTGTGTGGGACAGAGGGAACCTCTCTATAATATTATATATCTGTATATAAGGTACCGGGGAGGGGCTGTGTGTATGAGAGAGACAGAGGGAACCTCTCTATAATATTATATATCTGTATATAAGATACTGGGGAGGGGCTGTGTGTGTGAGATAGAGGGAACCTCTCTATAATATTATATATCTGTATATAAGATACTGGGGAGGGGCTGTGTGTGTGGGATAGAGGGAACCTCTCTATAATATTATATATTTGTATATAAGGTACTGGGGAGGGGCTGTGTGTGTGTGTGTGACAGAGGGAACCTCTCTATAATATTATATATCTGTATATAAGGAGGGGACTGTGTTTGTTTGAGACAGAGGGAGTCTCTCATTAATATTATATGTCTGTATATAAGGAGGGGGCTGTGTGTGTGTGGGACAGAGGGAACCTCTCTATAATATTATATATCTGTATATAAGTTACTGGGGAGGGACTGTGCGTGTGAGACAGAGGGAACCTCTCAATAATATTATATATCTGTATATAAGGTACTGGGGAGGGGCTGTGTGTGTGAGACAGAATGAACCTCTCTATAATATTATATATCTATATATAAGGTACTGGGGAGGGGCTGTGTGTGAGACAGAGGGAACCTCTCTATAATATTATATATCTGTATATAAGGTACTGTGCGGGGTTGTGTGTGTGAGACACAGAGGGAATCTCTCTATACTATTATATATCTGTATATAAAATACCTGGGAGGGGCTGTGTGTGTGTGATTGAAAGACGGAACCTCTCTATAATATAATATCTGTATATAAAGTACTGGGGAGGGGCTGTGTGAGACAGAGGGAACCTCTTTATAATATTATATATATGTATATCAGCTCTACAGAATTTGGCGGCTCTATACAAATAAATGATAATAATAATATAAGGTACCAGGGAGGGGCTGTGTGTGTGAGACAGAGGGAACCTCTCTATAATATTATATATCTGTATATAAGGTACTGGGGAGGGGCTGTGTGTGTGAGACAGAGGGAACCTCTCTTTTATATTATATATCTGTATATAAGGTACTGGGAAGGGGATGTGTTTGTGTGAGAGAGAGGGAACCTCTCTATAATATATATCTGTATATTAGGAGGGGACTGTGTTTGTGTGTGAGACAGAGGGAGTCTCTCTATAATATTATATGTCTGTAAGAAGGGCGCTATGTGTGTGTGGGACAGAGGGAACCTCTATAATAATGTATATCTGTATATAAGGTACTAGGGAGGGGCTGTGTGTGTGAGACAGAGGAAACCTCTCTATAATATTATATATCTGTATATAAGCTACTGGGGAGGGGCTGTGTGTGTGAGACAGAGGGAACCTCTCTATAATATTATATATCTGTATATTAGGTACTGGGGAGGGGCTGTGTGTGTGAGACAGAGGGAACCTCTCTATAATATTATATATCTGTATATAAGGTACTGGGGAGGGGCTATGTGTGTGAGACAGAGGGAACCTCTCTATAATAGTATATATCTGTATATAAGGTACTGGGGAGGGGCTGTGTGTGTGGGGGAGACAGAGGGAACCTCTCTATAATATTATATATCTGTATATAAGGTACTGGGGAGGGGATGTGTGTGTGTGAGACAGATGGAACCTCTCTATAATATTATATATCTGTATATAAGGTACTGGGGAGGGACTGTGTGTGTGAGACAGAGGGAACCTCTCTATAATAGTATATATCTGTATATAAGGTACTGGGGAGGGGCTGTGTGTGTGGGGGAGACAGAGGGAACTTCTCTATAATATTATATATCTGTATATAAGATACTGCGGGGTTGTATGTGAGACAGAGGGAACCTCTCTATAATATTATATATCTGTATATAAGATACTGGGGAGGGGCTGTGTGTGTGTGAGACAGAGGGAACCTCTCTATAATAGTATATATCTGTATATAAGGTACTGGTGAGGGGCTGTTTGTGCAAGACAGAGGGAACCTCTCTATAATATTATATATCTGTATAAAAGGTACTGGGGAGGGGCTGTGTGTGTGAGAGAATAGGGAACCTCTCTATAATATTATATATCTGTATATAAAGTACTGGGGAGGGGCTGTGTGTGTGAGACAGCGGGAACCTCTCTCTTTTATATTATATATCTTTATATAAGGTACTGGAGGGGGGCTGTGTGTGTGAGACAGAGGGGGGAACCTCTCTATTATATTATATATCTGTACATAAGGTACTGGGGAGGGGCTGTGTGTGTGTGTGAGACAGAGGGAACCTCTCTATTATAATATATATCTGTATATAAGGTACTTGGGAGGAGCTGTATGTGTGTGAGACAGAGGGAACCTCTCTAATATTTATCTGTATATAAGGTACTGGGGAGGGGCTATGTGTGTGTGAGACAGAGGGAACCCTCTATAATATTATATATCTGTATATAAGGTACTGGGGAGGGGCTGTGTGTGTATGAGACAGAGAGAACCTCTCTATATTATTATATATCTGTATATAAGATACTGGGGAGGGGCTGTGTGAGACAGAGGGAGCCTCTCTATAATATATATCTGCAAATAAGGTACTGGGGAGGAGGCTGTTTGTGTAAAACAGAGGGAACCTCTCTATAATATTATATATCTGTATATAACGTACTGGGGAGGGGCTGTGTGTGTGTGAGACAGAGGGAACCTCTCTATAATATTATATATCTGTATATAACGTACTGGGGATGGGCTGTGTGTGTGAGACAGAGGGAACCTCTCTATAATATTATATATCTGTATATAAGGTACCGGGGAGGGGCTGTGTGTATGAGAGAGACAGAGGGAACCTCTCTATAATATTATATATCTGTATATAAGATACTGGGGAGAGGCTGTGTGTGTGAAATAGAGGGAACCTCTCTATAATATTATATATCTGTATATAAGGTACTGGGGAGGGGCTGTGTGTGTGGGATAGAGGGAACCTCTCTATAATATTATATATCTGTATATAAGATACTGGGGAGGGGCTGTGTGTGTGGGATAGAGGGAACCTCTCTATAATATTATATATTTGTATATAAGGTACTTGGGAGGGGCTGTGTATGTGTGAGACAGAGGGAACCTCTTTATAAAATTATATATCTGTATATAAGGTACTGGGGAGGGGCTGTGTGTGTGAGACAGAGGGATCCTCTCTATAATATTATATATTGGTATATAAGGTACTGGGGAAGGGATGTGTGTGAGAGACAGAGGGAACCTCTCTATAATATAATATATCTGTATATAAGGTACTGGGGAGGGGCTGTGTGAGACAGAGGGAACCTCTCTATAATTTTATATATCTGTATTTAAGGTACTGGGGAAGGGATGTGTGTGAGAGACAGAGGGAACCTCTCTATAATATAATATATCTGTATATAAGGTACTGGGGAGGGTTGTGTGTGTATGAGACAGAGAGAACCTCTCTATAATATTATATATCTGTATATAAGGTACTGGGGAGGGGCTGTGTGTGTGTGAGACAGCGGAAACCTCTCTATAATATTATATATCTGTATATAAGATACTGGGGAGGGGATGTGTGAGACAGATGGGACCTCTTTAATATTTTATATCTGTATATAAGGTACTGGGGAGGGACTGTGTGTGTGTGAGACAGAGAGAACCTCTATAATATTTTATATCTGTATATAAGGTACTGGGGAGGGTTTGTGTGTGTGTGTGTGTGTGAGACAGAGAGAACCTCTGTATAATATTACAAATCTGTATATAAAGTACTGGAGAGGGGCTGTGTGTGTGAGGCAGCGGGGACCTCTCTTATATTATATATCTGTATATAAATTACTGGGGAGGGGCTGTGTGTTTGAGACAGAGGGAAACTCTCTATAATATTATATATCTGTATAAAATGTACTAGGGAAGGACTGTGTGTGTAGGGGAGACAGAGGGAACCTCACTAATATATATCTGTATGTACGGTACTGGGGATGGGCTGTGTGAGAGATAGAGGGAACCTTTCTATATTATTATATATCTGTATATAAGGTACTGGGGAGGGACTGTGTGTGTGTGTGTGTGTGAGAGAGAGAAAAGGGAACCTCTCTATAATATAATATATCTGTATATAAGGTACTGGGGAGGGGCTGTGTGTGTATGAGACAGAGAGAACCTCTCTATATTATTATATATCTGTATATAAGGTACTGGGGAGGGGCTGTGTGAGACAGAGGGAACCTCTCTATAATATTATATATCTGTATATAAGGTACTGGGGAAGGGCTGTGTGTGAGAGACAGAGAGAACCTCTCTATAATATAATATATCTGTATATAAAGTACTGGGGAGGGGCTGTGTGTGTGTGTGAGACAGAGGGAACCTCTCTATAATATTATATATCTGTATATAAGGTACTGGGGAGGGGCTGTGTGTGTGAGACAGAGGGAACCTCTCTATAATATTATATATCTGTATATAAGGTACTGGGGGGGGGCTGTGTGTGTGAGACAGCGGGAACCTCTCTCTTTTATATTATATATCTGTATATAAGGTACTGGAGGGGGGCTGTGTGTGTGAGACAGTGGGGGGAACCTCTCTATTATATATCTGTATATAAGGTACTGGGGAGGGGCTGTGTGCGTGAGACAGCGGGAACCTCTCTATATTATATATCTGTTTATACGGTACTGGAGAGGGTCTGTGTGTGAGACAGCGGGAACCTCTCTATATTATATATCTGTTTATACGGTACTGGAGAGGGTCTGTGTGTGAGACAGAGGGAATCTCTCTGTAATATTATATATCTATATATAAGGTACTGGGGAGGGGCTGTGTGTGTGAGACAGAGGGAACCTCTTTATAAAATTATATATCAGTATATAAGGTACTGGGGAGGGGCTGTGTGTGTGAGACAGAGGGATCCTCTCTATAATATTATATATCTGTATATAAGGTACTTTGGAAGGGATGTGTGTGAGAGACAGAGGGAACCTCTCTATAATATAATATATCTGTATATAAGGTACTGGGGAGGGGCTGTGTGTGTATGAGACAGAGAGAACCTCTCTATATTATTATATATCTGTATATAAGATACTGGGGAGGGGCTGTGTGAGACAGAGGGAACCTCTCTATAATTTTATATATCTGTATATAAGGTACTGGGGAAGGGATGTGTGTGAGAGACAGAGGGAACCTCTCTATAATATAATATATCTGTATATAAGGTACTGGGGAGGGGCTGTGTGTGTATGAGACAGAGAGAACCTCTCTATAATATTATATATCTGTATATAAGATACTGGGGAGGGGATGTGTGAGACAGATGGGACCTCTATAATATTTTATATCTGTATATAAGGTACTGGGGAGGGACTGTGTGTGTGAGACAGAGAACCTCTATAATATTTTATATCTGTATATAAGGTACTGGGGAGGGTTTGTGTGTGTGTGTGAGACAGAGAGAACCTCTGTATAATATTACAAATCTGTATATAAAGTACTGGAGAGGGGCTGTGTGTGTGAGGCAGCGGGGACCTCTCTTATATTATATATCTGTATATAAATTACTGGAGAGAGGCTGTGTGTGTGAGACAGAGGGAAACTCTCTATAATAGTATATATCTGTATAAAATGTACTGGGGAAGGACTGTGTGTGTAGGGGAGACAGAGGGAACCTCTCTAATATATATCTGTATGTACGGTACTGGGGATGGGCTGTGTGTGAGATAGAGGGAACCTTTCTATATTATTATATATCTGTATATAAGGTACTGGGGAGGGACTGTGTGTGTGAGAGAGAAAAGGGAACCTCTCTATTATATATCTGTATATAAGGTACTGGGGAGGGGCTGTGTGAGACAGAGGGAACCTCTATATAATATTATATATCTGTATATAAGGTACTGGGGTGGGGGCTGTGTGTGTGAGACAGTGGGAACCTCTCTCTTTTATATTATATATCTGTATATAAGGTACTGGAGGGGGGCTGTGTGTGTGAGACAGAGGGGGGAACCTCTCTATTATATTATATATCTGTATATAAGGTACTGGGGAGGGGCTGTGTGCGTGAGACAGCGGGAACCTCTCTATATTATATATCTATATATAAGGTACTGGGGAGGGGGCTGTGTGTGTTAGAGGGAACCTCTCTATAATATTATATATTTGTATATAAGGTACTGGGGAGGGGCTGTGTGTGTGTGAGACAGAGGGAACCTCTCTATTATATATCTGTATATAAGGGGGGAGGGGCTGTGTGTATGAGACAGAGGGAACCTCTCTATTATATATCTGTATATAAGGGGGGAGGGGCTGTGTGTGTGAGACAGAGGGAACCTCTCTATTATATATCTGTATATAAGGGGGGAGGGGCTGTGTGTATGAGACAGAGGGAATCTCTCTCTAATATTATATATCTGTATATAAGGTACTGGGGAGGGGCTGTGTGTGTGAGACAGAGGGGACTTCTCTATAATATTATATATCTGTATATAAGGTACTGGGAAGGGGCTGTGTGTGTGTGAGACAGGGAGAACCTCTCTATAATATTATATATCTGTATATAAGGTACTGGGGAGAGGCTGTGTGTGTGTGAGACAGAGGGAACCTGTCTATAATATTATATATCTGTATATAAGGTACTGGGGAGGGGCTGTGTGTGTGAGACAGAGGGAACCTCTCTATAATATTATATATCTGTATATACGGTACTGGGGAGGGGCTGTGTGTGTGAGACAGCGGGAACCTCTCTCTTTTATATTATATATCTGTATATAAGGTACTGGAGGGGGGCTGTGTGTGTGAGACAGAGGGAACCTCTCTATAATATTATATATCTGTATATAAGGTACTGGGGAGGGGCTGTGTGAGACAGAGGGAACCTCTCTATAATATTATATATATGTATATAAGGTACTGGAGAGGGGGCTGTGTGTGTGAGAGACAGAGGGAACCTCTCTATAATATTATATATCTGTATATAAGGTACTGGGGAGGGGCTCTGTGTGTGTGAGACTGAGGGAACCTCTCTATAATATTATATATCTGTATATAAGGTACTAGGGAGGGGCTGTGTGTGTGTGAGAGACAGAGGGATCCTCTCTATAATATTATATATCTATATATAAGGTACTGGGGAGGGGCTGTGTGTGTGTGAGACAGATTGAACCTCTCTATAATATTATATATCTGTATATAAGGTACTGGGGAGGGGCTGTGTGTGTTAGACAGAGGGAACCTCTATATAATATTATATATCTGTATATAAGCTACTGGGGAGGGGCTGTGTGTGTGTGAGAGAGGGAACCTCTCTATAATATTATATATCTGTATATAAGGTACTGGGGAGGGGCTGTGTGTGATACACACACACACATACACACAAATACACATACACAGCACAGTTTAGAATGGTTCCGGCTAACTGAAGAAAGACTCTCCAAATGTGAGTGTAAAAATTCCAAAGATATTTTATTATACACCGTGCACTAAAAACATAGAATGGACAGTAGCATATAACCACTAAAAAGACATAATAGTGGTCAAAAAGGCAGCAACAGCAGACGCGTTTCATGCGGGTCCTCCACACTTGATCACTGCTTCTATCAATTTCTATCAACTATATCAACAACCCACGAAACAAAGCGCAATCCAAAGGTCTTATTAAATAATTACTTTTAATAGTGAACGTTTTCGGGTAAAACGGAATTCACTGTTAGTCTGAGGACGGGTAGTTTTACCCGAAAACGTTCACTATTAAAAGTGATTATTTAATAAGACCTTTTGGAGTGCGCTTTGTTTCGTGGGTATATATACCGGTCATGGGCTGTGGAGTTCCGTTTCTCTCCCCGTTGTAAGTACTATCTGAGGGAAAGCATAGTGCTTGGCTTATGCATCTCATGATACATAGTCCAGAATCCTATCGCTTTGCCGGTTTAGGGACACATTACAAGTGGATCAGTAATTAACGCTCCCGCTCAAGCGTTAATTGCGCTAGAAGTAAACTTTTCTCCAACATTGGTGTGTCCGGTCCACGGCGTCATCCTTACTTGTGGGAATATTCTCTTCCCTAACAGGAAATGGCAAAGAGAGCACAGCAAAAGCTGCCCATATAGCCCCCCCTCTGGCTCCGCCCCCCAGTCATTCTCTTTGCCGCTCTGAACAAGTAACATCTCCACGGGGATGGTAAAGAGTATGTGGTGTTAGTTGTAGTTTTTTAATCTTCTATCAAGAGTTTGTTATTTTAAAATAGTGCCGGTTTGTACTATTTACTCTAAAACAGAAAAAAGATGAAGAGTTCTGTTTAAAGAGGAGGATGATTTTAGCAGCAGTAACTAAAATCAATTGCTGTTCCCACGCAGGACTGTTGAGCCCAGAGAACTTCAGTTGGGGGGAACAGTTTGCAGACTTTTCTGCTCAAGGTATGACTAGTCCTTTTTCTAACAAGACATAGTAATGCTAGAAGACTATCATTTTCTCTTTTTGGGATCGGTAAGCCATTTTCTTAGACTCATAACAGAATGAAGGCTTATTAATGGGCTATATACTGGTTGACACTATTGTGGGCTAAATCGATTGATTTATTCAATATTTATATGTATTTTGGAGTGTTTTGGAACTTGAAAACACTTTGGGGAACGTTTTTTAATCGCCTGGCAGTCGTTTGGACACCTATTCTAGTCAGGAAGGGCCTTTCACTCTAGTATGCAGAGGGAGGAGGCCTCATTTTCGCGCCTTAATTGCGCAGTTACTTCTGGAAGCAGTGCATGCAGCTTCATGTGAGAGAGGTCCGGTGGCCATAAAAAACGTTTCTGGAGGGCTTATTTCTGTGGCGAATATCCCCTAAGGAAAGGTGAGGCCGCAGCAAAGGCTGTGGCTGGGACTGTAGTGGGTTTAAGCTGGTAAATTGATCAAATTGCTCCGGTTTGCTCATTTAGGGGGTTACAAACTTGAAATTCGGTGTGCAATACTTTCAAAGCATTAAGACACTAGGGTGCAAATTTGGTAAGGATCGGATATTTCCTTCATAGTTTTTCACACATTCAGAAATAAAGTGTGCTCTGTTTAACATTTAAAGAGACAGTAACGGTTTTTTTTGCATTAATAGCCTGTATAAGCCTGTCTAACATGTCTGTACCTTCAGATAGAACATGTTCTGTATGTATGGAGGCCAAGGTGGTCCCCCCTTTAAATGTATGTGATAATTGTGCCATGGCGTCCAAACAGAGTAAGGACAGTACTGTCACATTTAATAAGGTTGCCCAAGATGATTCCTCAAGTGAAGGTAGTGGGGATAGTTCATCATCCTCTCCTTCTGTGTCAACACCAGTTATGCCCGCGAAGGCGACACCTAGTACATCTAGCGCGCCAATGCTTGTTACTATGCAACAATTAACGGCAGTAATGGATAATTCTATAGCTAATATTTTATCCAAAATGCCAGCATATCAAAGAAAGCGTGATTGCTCAGTTTTAAATACAGCGGATGAGCAAGAGTGCGCTGACGATAATTTATCTGTCATACCCTCACACCATTCAGAATTGGCAGTGAGGGAGGGTCTGTCGGAGGGAGAAATTTCTGATTCAGGAAAAGTTTCTCAACAGGCAGAACCTGATGTTGTGACGTTTAAATTTAAGTTAGAACATCTCCGCGCCCTGCTTAAGGAGGTACTAACTACTCTGGACGATTGGGACTCTTTGGTCATTCCAGAAAAATTGTGCAAAATGGACAAATTCCTAGAGGTCCTTGTGCACCCTGATGCCTTTCCGATACCCAAAAGGGTGGCGGACATAGTGACCAAGGAGTGGGAGAAACCAGGCATACCTTTTGTCCCACCTCCTATATTTAAGAAAATGTTCCCCATTGTAGACCCAAGGAGGGATGCATGGCAAACAGTCCCTAAGGTTGAGGGGGCAGTTTCTACGTTGGCCAAACGCACGACTATTCCCATTGAGGACAGTTGTGCTTTCAAAGATCCTATGGATAAAAAATTGGAGGGTTTGCTTAAAAAGATATTTGTTCAGCAAGGTTTCCTCCTCCAACCAATTTCGTGCATTATTCCTGTCACAACGGCGGCGTGTTTTTTGGTTCGAAGAACTAGAAAATTCGCTCAATAAGGAGACTCCATATGAGGAGGTCATGGACAGAATTCATGCACTTAAGTTAGCTAATTCCTTTATTTTAGATGCCGCTTTGCAATTGGCAAAGTTAGCGGCGAAAAATTCAGGTTTTGCAATTGTGGCGCGCAGAGCGTTCTGGCTAAAATCTTGGTCGGCGGATGTGTCTTCCAAGACAAAATTGCTTAATATTCCTTTAAAAGGTAAGACCCTTTTTGGACCAGAATTGAAGGAAATTATTTCAGACATCACTGGGGGAAAGGGCCATGCCCTCCCACAGGATAGGCCTTTTAAGGCTAAGAATAAATCTAATTTTCGTTCCTTTTGCAACTTCAGGAACGGACCGTCTCCTAACTCTGCGGCCTCTAGAGAAGAGGGTAACGCTTCCCAGGCCAAGCCAGCATGGAAACTAATGCAAGGCTGGAACAAGGGTAAACAGGCCAAGAAGCCTGCTGCTGCTACCAAGACAGCATGAAGGGGTAGCCCCCGATCCGGGACCGGATCTAGTAGGGGGCAGACTTTCTCTCTTTGCTCAGGCTTGGGCAAGAGATGTTCAGGATCCCTGGGCCCTAGAAATAGTCTCTCAGGGTTATCTTCTAGAATTCAAGGAACTCCCTCCAAGGGGAAGGTTCCACATGTCTCGCTTATCTTCAGACCAGATAAAGAGACAGGCATTCTTACATTGCGTAGGAGATCTGTTAAAGATGGGAGTGATACACCCAGTTCCAACAGTGGAACAAGGTCAGGGGTTTTACTCAAACCTGTTTGTAGTTCCCAAAAAAGAGGGAACTTTCAGACCAATTCTGGATTTAAAAATTCTAAACAAATTCCTCAGAGTTCCATCGTTCAAAATGGAAACCATTCGAACGATTTTACCAACAATCCAGGAGGGTCAATATATGACTACCGTGGATTTAAAGGATGCGTACCTACATATTCCTATCCACAAAGATCATCATCAGTTCCTAAGGTTCGCCTTTCTGGACAAACATTACCAGTTCGTGGCTCTTCCGTTCGGTCTAGCCACTGCTCCCAGAATTTTCAC
The DNA here is from genome assembly GCF_027579735.1 of Bombina bombina. NCBI lineage: Eukaryota > Metazoa > Chordata > Amphibia > Anura > Bombinatoridae > Bombina > Bombina bombina. The sequence continues at coordinate 456,549,461 of NC_069505.1, read as the reverse complement.
AAAGGTGCTAGGGTCCCTTCTAGCGGTTCTAAGGCCGAGGGGCATTGCAGTGGCACCTTACCTAGACGACATCCTAATCCAAGCGTCGTCCCTTTCCAGATCAAGGGCTCATACAGACATTGTATTAGCTTTTCTCAGGTCTCACGGGTGGAAGGTGAACGTGGAAAAGAGTTCCCTGTCCCCGTTTACAAGAGTTCCCTTTCTGGGAACAATAATAGATTCTGTAGAAATGAAGATTTTTCTGACAGAATTCAGAAAATTAAAGCTTCTAAAGGCTTGTCAAGTTCTTCAATCTATTCCTCAACCTTCCATAGCTCAGTGCATGGAAGTAATAGGTCTAATGGTTGCAGCAATGGACGTGGTTCCTTTTGCTCAAATTCATCTAAGACCATTGCAACTGTGCATGCTCAGACAGTGGAATGGGGATTATGCAGACTTGTCTCCCCAGATTCAAGTAGACCAGTTAACCAGAGACTCACTCCGTTGGTGGTTGACTCAGGATCACCTGTCTCAGGGAATGAGTTTCCGCAGACTAGAGTGGGTCATTGTCACGACCGACGCCAGTCTATTAGGCTGGGGCGCGGTCTGGGACTCCCTGAAAGCTCAGGGTCTATGGTCTCGGGAAGAGTCTCTTCTCCCGATAAACATCCTGGAACTGAGAGCGATATTCAATGCGCTCCGGGCTTGGCCTCAACTAGCGAAGGCCGGATTCATAAGATTTCAGTCGGACAACATGACGAATGTAGCTTACATCAACCATCAGGGAGGAACAAAGAGTTCCTTGGCGATGAGAGAGGTATCCAAGATCATCAAATGGGCGGAGGATCACTCCTGCCACCTATCTGCAATTCACATCCCAGGAGTAGACAACTGGGAGGTGGATTATTTGAGTCGTCAGCGTCTCGTCAGAACTTCAAGGTTCCTCGCTACGGGTCCAGATCCAGGGATCCCAAGGCGGCTCTAGTGGATGCATTAGTGGCGCCTTGGTCGTTCAACCTAGCTTATGTGTTTCCACCGTTTCCTCTCCTTCCCAGGCTCGTAGCCAGGATCAAACAGGAGAAGGCCTCAGTGATTCTGATAGCTCCTGCGTGGCCACGCAGGACTTGGTATGCAGACCTGGTGAATATGTCATTGGCTCCACCATGGAAGCTACCTTTGAGACAGGATCTTCTAGTACAAGGTCCATTCGAACATCCAAATCTAGTCTCTCTGCAGCTGACTGCTTGGAAATTGAACGCTTGATTTTATCTAAGCGTGGGTTTTCAGATTCAGTTATAGATACTCTGGTCCAAGCCAGAAAACCTTTGACTAGGAAGATTTACCATAAAATATGGAAAACATATATCTGTTGGTGTGACTCCAAGGGATTCTCTTGGAGTAAAATTAAAATTCCTAAGATTCTTTCATTTCTCCAAGAAGGTTTGGATAAAGGGTTATCAGCGAGTTCTCTAAAAGGTCAGATATCTGCTTTGTCTGTTTTGTTACACAGACGCCTGGCAGCAGTGCCAGATGTACAAGCTTTTGTACAGGCCTTAGTCAGAATCAAGCCTGTTTACAGACCCATGACTCCTCCTTGGAGTCTAAATTTAGTTCTTTCAGTTCTTCAAGGGGTTCCGTTTGAACCTTTACATTCCATAGATATTAAGTTACTATCTTGGAAAGTTCTGTTTTTGGTTGCTATTTCTTCTTCTAGAAGAGTTTCTGAATTGTCTGCTTTGCAGTGTGATCCACCCTATCTGGTATTCCATGCAGATAAGGTTGTTTTGCGTACCAAACCTGGTTTTCTTCCAAAAGTGGTTTCCAACAAGAATATTAACCAGGAAATAGTTGTTCCTTCTCTGTGTCCGAATCCAGTTTCAAAGAAGGAACGTTTGTTACACAATTTAGATGTGGTCCGTGCTTTAAAATTCTATTTAGACGCAACAAAAGATTTCAGACAGACTTCATCTTTGTTTGTCGTTTATTCTGGTAAGAGGAGAGGACAGAAAGCTACTGCTACCTCTCTTTCTTTTTAATTGTAAACATTTTTTTTATTGTCAAAGAAGTCTCAACATTTGCCAAACAAGACATTTGCAACAAATAGTTAGGTTACATCACATAACTGAGCAATACATATTAGCCGCCCACCACATAACAGACATGGAATGGTGGTACTGTATACAATATTGTTGCTTAAAGACAATACATATTGGCCCTCTGGTTTTTTATGATGAGCATGAAAAGACTTCCCCAACAATCAATCGCATTTATAATATAGAGGAGAAGAAACGTAGTGACAAAAGGACCTCTGGAGAAGAGGAGAAGAGAAGAGAGAGAGAGAGGAGGAAGAGAAGTTTGAGCACCTGCGGGGTAGTTTTCTTAGAGAGTCTGGTATTTTATAATAATAAGGATCTCCTGGTTTGCATTCTGACTGAATCTTCCCATACTGTCCACTCCTCCCATATCTGCAGGAATTCCTGCCTTTTATCTAATAAATTAGATGCTATGCTTTCCATCTGGTGATAGAATCTGATTTTATTTAATATGATATCATAATGGGGTACAGTTGTTTTCCAATATTTCGCCATTACCGTTCTAGCAGCCGTACATATAATATTCACTAGTTTTAAGGAGTGTTTGTGTAGTCCTGGAATAGGGGCATGTAAGAGAGCCTGCTCCATATTCAGTATAATCTGCCTATTAAAAATCTTACTCAATAAATCTGAAGTCGCCTCCCAAATTTTAGCACTTTCAGGACACTCCCACCACATATGGGTATATGTGCCCTCTGATGGGCAACCTCGGTAACACCTAGGTATACCTTCTAGTTCTGTTACCGATTGTACCTCTCTTTCTTTTTGGCTAAAAAGCATCATCCGATTGGCTTATGAGACTGCCGGACGGCAGCCTCCTGAACGAATTACAGCTCATTCTACTAGAGCTGTGGCTTCCACATGGGCCTTCAAGAACGAGGCTTCTGTTGATCAGATATGTAAGGCAGCGACTTGGTCTTCTCTGCACACTTTTGCCAAATTTTACAAATTCGATACTTATGCTTCTTCGGAGGCTATTTTTGGGAGAAAGGTTTTGCAAGCCGTGGTGCCTTCCGTTTAGGTAACCTGATTTGCTCCCTCCCTTCATCCGTGTCCTAAAGCTTTGGTATTGGTTCCCACAAGTAAGGATGACGCCATGGACCGGACACACCAATGTTGGAGAAAACAGAATTTATGTTTACCTGATAAATTTCTTTCTTTAACGGTGTGTCCGGTCCACGGCCCGCCCTGGTTTTTAATCAGGTTTGAAAAATTTCTTTCTTTATACACTACAGTCACCACGGCACCCTACAGTTTCTCCTTTTTCTCCTAACCGTCGGTCGAATGACGAGGGGGCTATATGGGCAGCTTTTGCTGTGCTCTCTTTGCCATTTCCTGTTAGGGAAGAGAATATTCCCACAAGTAAGGATGACGCCGTGGACCGGACACACCGTTGGAGAAAGAAATGTATCAGGTAAACATAAATTCTGTTTTTGCGATCGTTGGGTTGTTCTCGTATCATGAGTTGAAAGTAAAAAGTTATCGCTCTTGCTCTAACCCAACGTGGGTAAAAAGCTAAACTTAGAATATTCATATTTAATAAAGTGTTATACTGTGTATTTATGGTGTATATTGCACATATACAATATAGGAATATCTGTGTAAAAATACTTATGTGAACGACATTGAAATGTGAAATATTTATAGTAAATACATAAACACATTATTTAATATGATATTGCATAAATATACTTTTACGTGTTTTCAGCTACTTAACTGCAAAGAGCTGCAATGCACTTATATATATGCGTGTACTTATGTATTTATGTGTTTATGTGTGTAAATGTTATATATTTTTGGACACATTTTCCAGTTTGTGAAATCATTTTAAGCGCTTCCGCTATTTTTTTAATGACTGCATTAAAGTGAAGGTCAATTTCGATGAATTAGTGCCCGGTTTTTAATAATCCTATTAAGATCAAGGGCACTTTAATTAAAGGGACATAATACTCATATGCTAAATCACTTGAAACTGATGCAGTATAACTGTAAAAAGCTGACAGGAAATTATCACCTGAGCATCTCTATGTAAAAAAGGAAGATATTTTACCTCACAACTTCCTCAGCTCAGCAGAGTAAGTTCTGTGTAAAAAGTTATACTTCACCTGCTCCCAGCTGCAGGTAAAAAAAATAAAAAAAAAATGAAGAAATGAACAGCAGCCAATCAGCATCAGCAGTGCTGAGGTCATGAACTCTTACTGTGATCTCATGAGATTTGACTTATCTCTCATGAGATTTCATAGTAAGCTTCCTTTACCTGATTGGTGAAATAATATGAGAGTTCACAATGCTCATTCCCTAAGATGTCCCGGGACAAACACACTAAAATGCTGCTTAGAAATCCTTTACAATGGGAGGTGGCTACTGAGGAACTTTTGAGGTAAAATATCTTTCTTTTTTACATAGAGATGTTCAGGAGATATTTTCTAGTCAGCTTTTTACAGCTATGCTGCATCACTTTCAAGTGTTTAAACATTTGGGTATTATGGCCCTTTAATCAAAATTGACATTTTACTCGTTTTCCTTAAAAATGTACCTTTTAATCCTGACAGCCGCTGCATCACTTTCTTCGCCCGTCGCAAGCCCTCTTCGCGGGTTTAAAATGACAAATCCAGCTTCCTCCAATCACGGCGTTGCCTCAGGCGATGATTCCCCCGGGGGGAAGCCGTGATTGGAGGAAGCCGGATTCCTCATTTCTGACATATGAAGAGGCTTCCGAAGGCCGGGGGAATCGCTGGAGTGGCTTTCAGGATTAAAAGGTAAGTTTTTGAAGAAAACAAGTGAAATGTCAATTTTGATGAATTAACGTGCCCTTGTTTTTAATAAGATTATTAAAAACCGGGCAATAATTCATCTTAATTGACCTTCACTTTAAGGGAGACGTCCCTGTAGAGATACCAGTGTGAGTAGATGTGTGTATTCGTTGGATTGTATTATTCAATTTTTATAATTTTAATATTATAAATTATTAGAAGGGTTTCGAGTTTGTCATATTTTTTCAGATTAACCAGTGCTTGCATAGCGCTGCCTCTCACTTTTATTCATTTACTATGGTGGTTTATTTTGGAGGGGATACACAGACGAGCAGCAGGGACTTAATATCCTTTGTACACAGCTGCTCCCAGCTGCAGGTAAAAAAAAAAAAAAATGAAGAAATGAACAGCAGCCAATCAGCATCAGCAGTGCTGAGGCCATGAACTCTTTTACTGTGATCTCATGAGATTTCATAGTAAGCTGAATAGGGATTTAAGATGAGTGTGCACAATGCTCATCCCCTAAGCTGTCCCAGGACAGACATACTAATATGCTGCTTAGAAATCCTTTACAATGGGATATGGCTACTGAGGAACTTTTGAGGTAAAATATCTTTCTTTTTTACATAGAGATGTTCAGGTGATATTTTCTTGTCAGCTTTTTACAGCTATACTGCATCATTTTTAAGTGTTTAAACATTTAGGTATTATGGCCCTTTAACTATTACTTTATTTTTAGCTATTGCTATTATTTCTGTAATAATGATATGTCTTATTTCGTCTTTACTGTAGCATATACACCCCCTTCTCTTGTTTAGATTGTGGGTACCTATTACTCAGTGTCACGCACCTCACTGAAAGATCACAACGAGGCTGAGTGACCAACAAGAAGACGACTGAGAAGAACCAAACCTCAGAGACCAACAAGTGAGTTGAGGACAATTAGTCTTGTCACTGCTCTTATCTGCTGCTGTGTGTGACACCTTGTGCTGAGCGGCCTTTATACAACACACACAAAGCACAACCCCAGGGGGAGTGAGCACACTGACCATATGGTCACCTGGATTGCTCATTAGCCCATCTCTCTTAACCTCACCTTACTTTTGTATTCATGAACTTCACACATTCCTAAAGACTCTCTCTCCCCTTGCAACTCATCACCAAAACAGTCTCACTACTGCAAATCCGCATCTCATCTCATGTCACTCTCCCTCTTGCTCATACTAGCTGCTGGAGACATCTCCTTTAATCCTGGCCCCCCACAACTTCCATGGCCTGCACACCCATGTGTGCCCTTCAATAGACTTCAAAAACAAAACTCTGGTATCCTTAATCTTATTCCTCTTGCATCTAAAGCCACCACCCCCTTCAGTTTTGCACTATGGAACTCTCGCTCTGTTTGCAACAAACTTCTATCCATGACCTCTTTATCTCCCACTCTCTCAATCTTCTGGCTCTCACAGAAACCTGGCTCTCTGCTGCACTGTCACACGGGGTCTCCACTTCAGCCACACTCCTAGGTCTGACAATAGACAAGTAGGTGGTGTTGGTATTTTACTTTCCTCTTGTTGCATCTTTCAACAAATACAGCCCTTCTCTTCCCTCACATTTTCTTTATTCAAAACACACATTATTCTCTTATTCTCTCCCCTCTCTGTACGCGTTGCAGTCATATACCCCCCCCTGGCTCTGCAACTCTTTTTCTAGATCACTTTGCCGCCTGGCTACCTTACTTCCTTTCCTCGGATACCCCTGCCCTCATTCTCGGTGACTTCAACCTCCCTGTTAATAATCCCTCTGCCTCCTCTGCAAAACAACTTCTGCAACTCACTTCCTCTTTCAGCCTGTCACAATGGACCCACTCACAAAGATGGTCACTCCCTTGATCTGATTTTCAGTTTTCGATGCACTATCTCAAACTTCACAAACTCACCTTTTCCTTTTTCTGACCACCACCTCCTCACTTGTAACATCAGATCCCTCCCTATAACTCTCCCTCCTTCTACCCCTCACACTAAACTTCACAGAAGAATCATGTCATTAGATCAGCAACAGCTCGCTAGCTCTCTCGAACCTCTTCTCTCTTCCATCCCCTCCTTTTCCTGTCCTGATGAATCCATCTGCCACTATAACTCCACCCTTACATCGGTCCTTGATAACCTGTCCCCACCTACCATAACTCGGAAATCATACACTCATCCTCAGCCCTAGCATACTCCTCTGACACAGTACCTATGCAGATGTTCCCGTACTGCTGAGTGACACTGGAGGAAATCTCGGAGTTCTGCTGACTTTTTTCACTATAAGTTCATCTTGAACTCCTTCTATTCTGCCCTTAATCTATATAAGCAACATTACTTCTCCACTCTTATCTCTACTCTTTCTTCAAACCCAAAACGTCTGTTCTCCACATTCAATACTCTTCTCTGCCCACCCCCACCTCCCACCGCAACTTTTCTCTCAGCCCAAGATTTTGCCAGCTACTTCAACAACAAAATCGACTCCATCAGAAATGAAATCAGGTCTCAACATACTACCGGTCTCCCACCCCCTCAAAAGCTCACAATCATCCAAAACCCACATAGCCATACATTTAGCTCTTTTGCCCCTGTTACAGAGGAAGAGGTTTCTGCACTTATACTATCCTCTCACATCACTACCTGTCCCCTTGACCCCATCCCCTCACAACTACTACCCTCCCTCTCTTCTACCCTTACCCCTATAGTCACACACATCTTCAACCTCTCCCTCAGCACCGGTATAGTTCCCACTTCTCTCAAGCATGCATTAGTCGCAACTATACTCAAAAAAACCTTCTCTCTATCCAACCTCCCCATTCAACTACCGCCCTATTTCCCTACTACCTCTTGCCTCAAAACTTCTTGAAAAGCTAGTATGTACTTGTCTATCACATTTCCTTACATTAAACTCCCTCCTTGACCCATTGCAATCTGGATTTCGCCCCCTTCACTCAATAGAGACAGCAATTGTTAAGGTTACCAACGACCTACTTACAGCAAAATCAAAAGGCCACTTCTCTCTACTTATCCTCCTTGATCTGTCTGCAGCCTTTGATACTGTCTACCACCCTATTTTGCTCTATACCCTACAATCCTTCTGCCTATGTGACACAGCTCTCTCTTGGTTCTCTTCCTATCTGTCTAACCGTACCTTTAGTGTAGCCTTCTCTGGGGTATCCTCTGCCCCGTTACCTCTTTCTTTTGGGGTACTGCAAGGCTCTGTCCTCGGTTCCCTTCTCTTCTCAATCTATACGTCCTCACTAGGTTCCTTAATAAAGTCCCATGGGTATCATTATAATTTGTATGCCGACGATACCCAAATCTACCTCTCTGCACCAGAACTATCTCCTTCCTTGCTAACCCATGTCACTAACTGTCTTTCTCATATCTCATCTTGGATGTCCTCTCACTACCTCAATCTAAATCTCTCCAAAACTAAGCTCCTTATATTCCCCCCCTTCTTCCAAAATCTCCACCCTCCATGTCTCTATAACTGTTAACAACTCCATCATTACCCCAACCTCACATGCCCGATGTCTTGGGGTCACACTTGACTCAGATCTTTCTTTCACTCCTCACATTCAGTCCTTGGCTAAAGCCTGCCGCTTCCACCTTAAAAACATCGCTAAAATTAGACATTTCCTTACACAAGACAAAACAAAGATTTTAATTCACTCTCTCATCCTTTCCCGTCTCGACTACTGAAACTCTATCCTCTCTGGTCTCCCTAGCTGCCGCCTAGCTCCTTTACAATCCATAATGAATGCCTCTGACAGGCTCATCTTCCTTGCACGTCGCTGTGCATCTGCCGCACCTCTCTGCCAATACCTTCACTGGCTTCCTCTTTCCTCCAGGATTGAACACAAAATTCTCACTCTGACACACCAAGCCCTCAATTGCACTGCTCCCCTCTACATCTCAGACCTTGTTTCCAGATACTCTCCCTCCTGTCCCCTTCACTCCGCTCATGATCTCCTACTCTCCTCCTCTCTTGTTACCTCCTCACATTCCCGTCTACAAGATTTCTCAAGACTAGCTCCCATCTTATGGAACTCTCAAAACCTCCCTGAAGACTCTACTATTCAGGGATGCTTACAACCTACACTAACCTTCCTATCCACTGCTATCTCCTAAAACCCCATTGCATGTAAGCCTATGAGCCCAGCTGTTTGTAGTTCACCTTCTTAAGAGTCGACTACAACAGTGCAACTCTCGGCAGGACCCTCTCTCTCCATTTGATCCCTGTAATCGTTTTTTATATACCTCCCATGTTCATAGCGCTGCGGAACCTGTTGGCGCTCTACAAATACCTGATAATAATAATTCATGGTCACTGGCCGAGCTCTGGGTTTGTTCATGGCTTTTATACAACACACACAGAGCACAACCCCAGGGAGAGTGAGCACACTGACTATATGGTCTATTCATGGTCACTGGCCGAGCTCTTGGTTTATTCATGGCTTTTATACAACACATAAACAGCACAACCTAGGGTTGCCACCTTTTGCCCAGAAAATTCCTGGACACTTTTTAAGTGAGCGTGGAGAGGGTTTGGCTTGGGCGGGGCTTGGGGAGTGGCTTCTTGCGGCCTCAAATTCATTACGAAATAAATTTATATATATATATATATATATATATATATATATATATAGTATATAAAAAATATATATTTCTCTTGTAAGATGTATCAAGTCCACGGATTCATCCATACAGTGGCGGATCCAGGGGGGGGGGGGGGGCAACAGGGCAATTGCCCCCCCCCCGATAATATACTGAGAGAGGGCTTCCCTATTCCCTATTCCGCCGGCTCATAGTCATTATGGGCCTTCTTGGCTATTGATTGACCTGGACACTGTTAAAACATGGCTTCGGTCACGAATGTCAGAACTTCTGACATTCGTGACCGAAGCCATGTTTTAACAGTGTCCAGGTCAATCAATAGCCAAGAAGGCCCATAATGACTCAGAACTTGAAGACAGATTAAATGGTTTGAGCTGCCGCTGTCAGCTATCGCGGCACTGCTGAGCGCCGGTGACGTCACACGCCGGCGCTCAGACTCAGCGCGGTATATATTAGCGTAAGTCGTGTGCCACTGCTAGCAGACACCGTAAGCTCACTGTACCAGGTATTTATATAACTTGTGTTCCTAATAGAAGTACTAATATTGCACCCACTTTAAATTAAAATACAGATATGAAAACAAAACAACTATAATTAAAGCTGACTTGTAGGCTCGCTATTCCATCGTTTTCATATAATGAAATAATCTAGAATTTCTTGATCGTTTGGCCATTTCTGCAGACTAAATTAAATGTTCTATGGTATTGCTTTGCCATTTAAAGTTAATGTATTAGAATATTCACCTGTTTAATGCTGCCTACATCCATTCCCAGGTATATGAGGCATCCACTGTTACATTCAAAATCATTTTAGTTCCTTTGAAAAAATTCTGTTCGCAAGAATACTTTCTTCTCCTTTTTGGCTTCTCCTTCAAGTGGTCCAGAAGAGAATTAAAAAGCCTTATTACAGGGGCTTCCTTATTTCTGATACATTTATGCACAGGGAAAGTTGTATGTTCTGATGCAGCCAGTGTTGAGAAAACTTGAGGGAAGATTTGGAGATCTTTACAAGCCTTTATATTATTTTTATTCCCACGGAATTAAAATAATTGAGTAATAATAATGGATAAGGGGTGTAAACCCCAACTTTTAAAACCTGAAATTTCCAGCAGCTAAGTTTCCCAGACTATAAAGTATTCCCACTCTGGCAGGGGTTAATAGTAAGCCTATAAAACCAAAACATTAAACAAAATGAAAATTTAAAACAAAGAATTAAATATGCTTTTAAATTAAAGTATTTAAATAAACCCATTTAAATAAGAATTCATACAAATAAACTGAATTCATACAAATAAATATGAATATTCTGTTCTATAATCAGTATACAAACTCCTGATAAAAAAGTCTACAAAACTGTTAAATAATAAAGTTATATGTGGTTAAATGTCACCTGTTTCTAATTTTTTAAATCCATAATTTGGAAAGACAAATGTGACTGTTTTTAAATAAGGTTAGAGCTGTACGATAGGTTAAATAAAATAGTCTGTTCTATAAGCACTCATTATTTTCTGTCCGCCGCCACAAAAAAAACTGGAAGTGCCCCTCCCGAGACCAGGCTCTGGATCCGCCACTGCATCCATACTTGTGGGATATTCTCCTTCCCTACAGGAAGTGGCAGAGAGAGCACCCACAGCAGAGCTGTCTATATAGCTCCTCCCTTAGCTCCACCCCCCGGTTATTCTCTCTGCCTGCTTAACTGCTAGGAAGGGCAAAGAGGAGTGCGGTGACAAAAATGTTAGTTTTTATTTTCTCAAGCAAAAGTTTGTTATTTTAAATGGTACCGGTGTGTACTATTTACTCTCTGGCAGAAAAGGGATGAAGATTTCTGCAAGGAGGATGATGATCTTAGCATTTTGTAACTAAGATCCACTGCTGTTCTCACAAGGGCTGAAGAGTACAGGAAACTTCAGTTGGGGGAACAGTTTGCAGGCTAAACTGCATTAAGGTATGTTCAGTCTATTTTTTTCAAGACAGACTGTGTTATTTCTAGAAAAGGCTGGCAATATCCCCATGAGGGAAAGGTAAGCTGTATTCAGTAAAAGAGGAATCCAAGCTTGCATAAAGGGCTCATTAGTTACTGGTGACACTAATAGGAAAAAACGTTTTGGTTTAATTACAAATAAAACGATTTTTGAGGGACTTTAAGGGGTCTTTGTGGCTTGTTTAAGGGTTATTAACCCACATGGCTAGTTTAAGAAACACTCTGTGGTGTTTTTTAGGCCCCATAACATTGAGTGAGGTGGGTGGGGCCTATTTTCAGTTGCACAGTTTATCTCAGAAGCATCCAGCTAATTCTCCAGAGATTCCTGCTGTATTTGAGGGCTGTAAAGAGTTTTTTTTCCCCACAAATCGTTCCTAAAGGGCAGGTAGGCGCCACAGCAGAGCTGTGGCAAGGTGCTGAACGTTATTTTACCGGTTTTGAAGTTTTTTTCAATCCGGTTTTTACATTAAGGGGTTAATTGTTTATTTGCATAGTTGTGCAAAGTTACTAAGGCTTTATGATGCTACTGTAAAAATGTTGTTTTGTTTACTGCTTTTTACACTGTTTTGCAGAGTTTGTGCAACCTTTTTTCTCTTAAAGGCACAGTACCGTTTTTGTTTAAAGTGTTATTTACTTTGATTAAAGTGTTTTCCAAGCTTGCTTGTTACATTACTAGCCTGTTTAACATGTCTGACACCAAGGAGAATCCTTGTTCTATGTGTTTAGAAGCCATTGTGGAACCCCCTCTTAGAATGTGTCCCACTTGCACTGATATGTCTATAAATTATAAAGAGCATATTTTAGCACTTAAAAATATTGCAATAGATGATTCTCAGTTAGAAGGAAATGAGGGTTTAGCATCTAGCTCTCCCCAAGTGTCGCAACCAGTAACGCCCGCACAAGTGACGCCAACTACCTCTAGTGCGTCTAATTCATTTACTTTACAAGACATGGCCACAGTTATGAATAAAACCCTCACAGAGGTTTTCTCTAAACTGCCTGGTTTACAAGGAAAGCGTGTCAGCTCTGGGTTAATAACAAATGCTGAGCCGTCTGACGCTTTAGTAGCGTATCCAATATACCCTCACAATGTTCTGAAGTAGGGGTAAGGGATTTGTTATCTGAGGGAGAGATTTCTGATTCAGGAAAGACGCTCCCTCAGACAGATTCTGATATGACGGCCTTTAAATTTAAGCTTGAACACCTCCGCTTATTGCTCAAGGAGGTATTAGCTACTCTAGACGATTGTGACTCTATAGTGGTCCCAGAGAAATTGTGTAAAATGGACAGATACTTAGAGGTTCCTGTTTACACTGATGTTTTTCCAGTCCCTAAGAGGATTGTGACTATTGTTACTAAGGAGTGGGATAGACCAGGTATTCCGTTCGCTCCCCCTGCTATTTTTAAGAAAATGTTTCCCATATCTGACACCATACAGGACTCATGGCAGACTGTTCCTAAGGTGGAGGGAGCTATTTCTACTATTGCTAAGCATACAATTATACCTATCGAAGACAGTTGTGCTTTCAAAGATCCTATGGATAAAAAAATTAGAGGGTCTCCTAAAGAAAATTTTTGTTCATCAAGGTTTTCTTCTCCAACCTATTGCATGCATTGTTCCTGTAACTACTGCAGCTGCTTTCTGGTTTGAGGCTTGAGAAGAGGCTCTCCAGGTGGAGACTCCATTAGAGGATATTATGGATAGAATTAAGGCCCTTAAGTTGGCTAATTCTTTCATTACAGATGCCGCTTTCCAAATGGCTAAATTAGCGGCAAAGAATACAGGTTTTGCCATTTTAGCATGCAGGGCGTTATGGCTTAAGTCCTGGTCTGCTGATGTGTCATCAAAATCTAAATTGTCGAACATCCCTTTCAAAGGAAAGACCCTATTCGGGCCTGCACTGAAAGAAATTATTTCAGACATCACTGGAGGGAAAGGCCATGCCCTCCCTCAGGATAAAACAAATATGATGAGGACCAAACAAAATAATTTTCGTTCCTTTCGGAACTTCAAGGGTGGTCCCGCTTCAGCTTCCCCTGCAGCACAAGAGGGGAATTCTGTCCAATCCAAGTCAGTCTGGAGACCTAACCTGGCTTGGAACAAAGGTAAACAGGCCAAGAAGCCTGCTGCTGCCTCTAAGACAGCATGAAGGGGTAGCCCCCGATCCGGGACCGGATCTAGTAGGGGGCAGACTCTCTCTCTTTGATCAGGCTTGGGCAAGAGATGTTCACGATTCCTGGGCTTTAGAAATTGTGTCCCAAGGATATCTTCTGGACTTCAAAGACTCCCCCCCAAGGGGGAGATTTCACATTTCTCAATCGTCTGCAAACCAGACAAAGAGAGAGGCGTTCTTACGCTGTGTAGAAGACCTACATACCATGGGAGTGATTTGCCCAGTTCCAAGAGCGGAACAAGGGCTAGGTTTTCTTCTGTTATGTGTGATCAGTCCACGGGTCATCATTACTTCTGGGATATAACTCCTCCCCAACAGGAAATGCAAGAGGATTCACCCAGCAGAGCTGCATATAGCTCCTCCCCTCTACGTCACTCCCGTCATTCTCTTGCACCCAACGACTAGATAGGATGTGTGAGAGGACTATGGTGATTATACTTAGTTTTTATAACTTCAATCAAAAGTTTGTTATTTTACAATAGCACCGGAGCGTGTTATTGCCTCTCTGGCAGAGTTTGAAGAAGAATCTACCAGAGTTTTTACTATGATTTTAACCGGAGTAGTTAAGATCATATTGCTGTTTCTCGGCCATCTGAGGGAGGTAAAAGCTTCAGATCAGGGGACAGCGGGCAGATGAATCTGCATTGAGGTATGTAGCAGTTTTTATTTTCTGAATGGAATTGATGAGAAAATCCTGCCATACCGTTATAATGACATGTATGTATACTCTACACTTCAGTATTCTGGGGATGGTATTTCACTGGAATTACTCTGTTAAAAGTACATTAAACCTTTGAATAGGTATTTATTATGTTAAACGTTTTTGCTGGAATGTAGAATCGTTTGCATTTTCTGAGGTACTGAGTGAATAAATGTTTGGGCATTATTTTTCCACTTGGCAGTTGCTTGTTTTAAATTGTGACAGTTTCGTTTCTCTCTCACTGCTGTGTGTGAGGGGGAGGGGCCGTTTTTGGCGCTCTTTGCTACGCATCAAAAATTTCCAGTCAGTTACTCTTGTATTTCCTGCATGATCCGGTTCATCTCTAACAGAACTCAGGGGTCTTCAAACTTCTTTGGAGGGAGGTAGATTCTCTCAGCAGAGCTGTGAGACTTATATATTGACTGTGATTAAAAAACGTTGCTCTGTAATTTTTATGTGTTC